>NC_056744.1:1708213309-1708330809 GCF_019279795.1 Protopterus annectens
AGTTCGCTATACAGTCATTTAGTATGGTTGCTGATCACATATTACTAAACTCTGTTACTGCATTTAAGCAAGCTTTTTCTTTCAGCATATTTACAACATAATTAATTTCAGCCTTATATTCATAATATAACAATTCCCTCTGTTTTTAAACATAGTCAAAACATTTTATACTGATATGTATTTTTTGATCACATTATATAGAAAATACAAAAAACAAACCTTTAGTCTTTTGATCAAAATGCAATTTTACATAGTTAATACAATTATATTAAAGTATTACTACCAAACTGAATGTATTTAACAACTTTTTCTTTTGCAGACCATTTTGTGAAATTATTTTATCAGTTATGAGCTGTGTCTGCTTTAGTTTAACTTGATTAATTTATTCCTTTGCAATTACAGAATTTAATTTATGACTTAGAACTCTTTCATTAACTCTTTGCAACTGTTGAATTAACTATAAGAGACAAGAACCATGTGCTACTGCAAGCATTTATACACTGCTGAAAATATATAGTTTCAATGTCATTTTAAATGTCATTTTAACCATAACATTGTGATCATGTTTTTGAACTGCTCATTAACATCTTGATAAAATACTGAACTGGGCTTAGATAATAAATATTTGAAAGCAATTATTTTATTGGGGTAAAACCGGTGATATTACAACTTGACAAATTACTTTTAAACTTATTACAATGTATTCTGTACAGTATGTATTTACACAGACTGTTTAATCTAGTAGGTACCCTGGACCCATTTTTTTAAAACATGTTTTTTTACACATATTTATTACTAGACATTAATTTTATTTGTACTGAATTCTTTTGCATTTGTATATACAAAGACTATCATTTGTACTGAATTTTTCTGCATTTGTACATACAAAGACTATTATTTGTACTGATTTTTCTGCATTTGTACATACAAAGACTATAAAGTACATTTAGTCTAATTTTACAAATGTAATAACATTAATATTAAGCAAAATTAAGTATCTAGTGGAATTGACACCAAAGGCATATGTCCTGTTATTTTAAACTACATACTCAACAATTAAAAGTATTTATGCTTTTTTATACCAACATTGTTTTGTCAAAAACATATTAAAAATAGTGGCCAATCTTGTTCAGTTTTTTAACAGGTTGTAAATACAATTTAATACTAAACAATACAATAATAACCATTATGATAGGGTAAGATATTTTACAAGTTGTTAATAGCTATCAGGTTTAATCTGTGTTTAATACAACAATAACTAGAATGATAACTATAAAATATCTTATCCTATCAGGTTTAATCCAGTTTACCAGTATTTCTAATACACTAATACCTGTTTTTTCCTCCCCCTAAAAGAGTATTGTCAAGAAGGAATCTTGTAGCTTTATTTCTGACCCTTGTGCAATATTGCTTATACAGTCAGTATAAAACTGAGAAAGTACCCTCCCCCTGTAGTACTGCAGCACTGTTTATCTGCTTTATACTGTGAGAATAGAATGTATGTCAGCCCAACACTTTGGTTATACATTTATTTTATTAGGTTACCAAACTATAGACCCCTGTCTGATTATATTTTTTATAAAGCGTTTGCTGTTTACTACCACTAGTAGGCATTTACACCCTGCTGCACAATTGATTTGAACTGTATGTATACTATAGCCCATTTATTGGCTGTACTTGATGCAACTGAGTTTTTTTTTTCTTTTATTACAATTACCAAATAGTGTTGCCTGTAAACATTTTAACAAGTATGTTTTAATAACAATGATGCTTTAGAAAAACTCAAGCTACTTGTCTGGCAATCAATCTTGTTGTTTATCTTATCTTTCCAACATTTCCTGTAACTATTCATTCAGTCTAGGAAGGTCTGAGCTCACATTTCATACTATGTAAATTATAGTTAATTCTTTTGGCATTTTTCCTTTACTGTGATTGTGATTTGCATAACTATGCATTTATACTACATAAACAGACATTATTTTACAATTAGCTTAAATGGATTTCAGTATTTTTTATTTATTTAACTATTTAATTGTCCTGCCATTAATTTTACAAAAACTGTTTGACTAATACCATCTGTGATTTTATTTCTTTTTAAAATTCAGAACTTTAACTGTTTGGTGTTACTAATTATAAAAAAATTGTAAAAAACAAAATAGATATTAGCTTAATTAACATATGTTTATACTTACATTATTTATATTTGCTGTTGTCTGCCTTTTGCTTTTGTGCATTGTAAACAAATGTACTCTAGATGAAAATAACATACATGCATGTCTGTCTTGTATCTGTATATCTTTATACAATCATGTCAGTCTTGTGACTTTAACTTTTTACTCATCTATTTTTATTTAATTTTATACACTAGAAAAGTTTTGTTTACCTTTTGACTATGCTAAGAATGGCAGTCATATGCTCTACTTTACTGTAGTACTGATAAATGTCTTGCTTTAACTGAATGAAAGTAAAACATTTGAGAATGATTTGTCTAGACATCAGATCCTACCATGTATGTTTAACCATTTTCAAAACATAAACATATTATAAAATATATTTAGTTTGCACAGATTAATTGTGTATGCAGGAAGTTCCCAGTCTTTCAGTTCAGCTAATTTATTTCCTTTATCCTGCAACTGCTGTTGAATGTTTCCTGTAGTATTGCATGGTCTTTCTGACATTTTTTAGTAAGCTGTTCTGCTGAATTTGAAACTCCTATGCACTTTTGAAAAGATGCATGTATAACTTGTCTAAACTTCCTGAACTCATTGTGTCTGTCTTTTAGAAGTTTATTATATTCTTTTGTAACAAAATGTACTAGGGGTTCTATCAGTAACTGATTTGACTTGCATGTGGTGACAGGACATAACTGTTCAACATCTGAATATAATAGTAACACTTTACCCTTAGTTAATTCTTTATAATGAACAGATCTGTCTTCACAGTCTATTGTTTTAGCAACATCATGTAATACTTTTTTATGGCATAATACACAAAATGCAGTTTTTGTTGAAGCACACAATAAACATTTGTCATGTTTTACATGTTTTTTTTTGAGACACCAGTTAAATATTGTAATACATTTGCATAATGCCTTACTATTAACCTGCCCTAATAAGGTTTTACATTTACTAATGTGCTGTGTATACCAACATTGCAATTTACTTTATATTTTATGCTGTGACTGTGTCTGTTCTGAGAAGGCATGCTTGGCTGAAGGAACAAATCTTGCCACACCATGTCAAACAAAATTACTAGATGCTTCATTAAATCAAGAATACAGAGCCAAAATGCAGTGTGCTGCTCAGTTGAGGGGCGGAGAACTAAATAAGAACGTAAAATAAAAGTAAATCCCAAAGTGTGTAACCCTCCTCAATGGCGCAGAAAAAAGCAGAGAAATTCAGATGAACTCCAGTAAAGCGTATTAAAAAAAAAGTGGTAAAGTTTTCCAGGTCATTTTGCAAATATTTTTCTTAAAGGCTTCTTCAGATGTAAAAACAGTTAATGACATGTATTCTTGTATTTTAAATAAAATATGGACCAAACTATCTATTGGACCAAACAAATTAAAACGTCACATGTTGTCACAGATAAAACACATCATTCAAAATATCCGGTAAAATCATTATGGTGCATCATTTAGCTAAACATAAAAGAAAAGAAAGACTGCTTACATTCAAAGAATGCCATAACGAATTAAATAAAATACACCATAGGACCTAAAATTAAAATTAAATAAATGTATACATTATGCTTAAACATATATCTCAAAAATTTACAATCACATTCAATTAAAAACTAACACTCCAGCTCCTCTTAGTACAATAAACTCTAAGAATCACTGACTAAACAGCGTGTATTATCTCGTTTAGTTCTATAAAATCTATCTCCAATGCAAATTCTGAAGAAGCCTTTGGTAGCGCTTACTCATTGGAATAAACTTTACTATTTTTTTTACGTTTGTTTGAAGTAATTTCTGCTGAATTTCTTCTTTGCCATTTATAAGTTACAGGGTTACACACCTTTGGATTAAATCAAGAATGTTTGTTTGGCACAAAAGCAGAAGAAGTTCTTAAAACTATGGAGGAAAAAGCTAAATCTATGCAAACTATTAAAGATTTCTTACAGGTACAGCCACCTAGATTCAGTAGGCATTGGCCTTCGAAAAACTGGTCCTTTCCAGTCCCTCCCAGGCCTTCTCAGTCTCAGTCCAAGTCCAGGGACAGCAGACCACAAAGACTACAGTCTCAGGGTATGCACACACCTAAACAATGGAGTGCTTCCACCTCAAAAACAGGGAGTGGTAAGCCACCCTCTTATGGAAAAAGTTCACAATGACTTCTCCTGCATCCTTCCCAGCCATGCCCAAGTACTTGCACCCCTAGGAGGAAAACTCACCCTGCATGCAAAAAACTGGTAATACATTACCCAAGACCATTGGGTCTTAAACATTGTATCCCACGGATACAGATTCTACTTCCATTCACTACCAACCCCAAGTGGATTGCCAGACCTTCACCCAAACCAGTGGGCAGAGGCCCAAAAGCAAGTACTTTCTCTTCCCAGTATCAGCGCTATTCACCTTGTTCCAACAGAGCAAAGGGGGCAGGGTTTCTACTCCAGACTGTTTCTGGTGCCCAGAAAAGAAAATTCTTGGCACCCTATCCTGGATCTGTCAGTTCTCAACACCTTCCTGGTGGTACCAAAGTTCAAAATGCTTACACTCCAACAGCTGCCGGTTACGCTAGCCAAGGACTCCTGGCTGGTCACCCTAGACTTAAAAGAAGCTTACCTGCCCATCCCCATAAGGGAATCTTGCAGGAAATATCTACGTATCAGTTCTCTGCACTTCCCTTTGGCTTATCTACTGCACCCAGGGTATTCACAAAGTGTCTGGCTCAAGCCATTGCATACTGCATGCAGGGAAACATTCAAATTTACCCATACTTGGATGATTGCCTGAATCAGGCGGGCAGTCAGGAATTGTTACTTCAGCACCTGACATTTGTAAAGAGACTCCTAACTTCTCTGGGGTATACCATCAATGAAAAGAAATTACATCTGGTACCCAGCCAAAAAATTGTATTCCTGGGAGCAAGCGTGAACACAACTTCCCAGATGGCATTCCATACTCCAGAAAAGACAAATTACTTCAAACTACTGGCCATCCAAACCCAGCTATCTGCAAGAAAAATACTGCAAGCTCTAGGGTTCATGGTCTCATACATTCTCCTAATTCCATATGCAAGACTGCATATGAGGAAACTTCAATGGTACTTAAAAAGTCTCTGGTGTCAACATTCTCAGGACCTGGAAACAGTGATTCCGATCATTCCTTGCCTAAGGACAGAGTTCCTTTGGCAATGCAACCACAACAAGGGACTCCCTTTCACTCAACCCCCCGCCGCCCAAACCCTATGCATGGGGGGCACACATGACAGGAAAATGCATTCAAGGCAAATGGAGCCCAGGGCAAATGCACCTGCATATCAATCAGAAAGAAATGTTAGCTGTACAGAATGCACTGACTGCCCTCAAATACCTTAACCTTCCAGGACAACTCTTGATAAAGACGGACAACACCACAGTCATGTGGTACATAAACAAGCAGGGGGTTACTCATTCTTACCCACTCTGCAGGTTAGCCATGGCTCTGTGGAACACAGTCTTGAGCAACCAAGTGCACCTGCAAGCTCAATTCCTGCCAGGCAAACAAAATTCACTGGCAGACTTGAGCAGAAATCTAATGGACCCACATTAGTGGAAACTGAAACCCAATTCATTCAAGCTTCTAATCCACAGGTGGGGGACACCAAAGGTGGACCTCTTTGCTTCCCCCAGGAACCATCAATTGAGCAAATTTTGCACCAGAACTCCCCCCAGCCAAACATGGAAAGTGGATGCCCTATCCTTTACATGGGAAAACCTCTCAATCTATACCTTTCCCCCTCTGCCCCTCCTCTCGAAAGTACTACTCAAGATCAAAAAGGACAGGCTGAGGACAATCCTTATCGCACCAGACTGGCCACGCCAGCACTGGTACCCACTTTTATGCAGTCTGACAGCAGTGCCACCCTGGCACCGGCATCAGACCCCCTCTCTGCTGTCCCAGCAGGAGGGCCAGATTTTGCATCCTCAGCTGCAAACCCTGAACTTAGCAGCCTGGCGTATTCCCTGAATACATCACCAGCAACCCTCAGCAGACAGGTGCTGGATGTCATCCTTGATGCCAGGAGGCCTAGTACTATGAAATCGTATTCAGAAAAGTGGAAAAGATGTTCTTCATGTTTAACTGTTGCAGTCATAACTGTAGGGTGTTCCTGCCGGCAGGCAGCCCAAGGTCGGCCAGAATTCCAAAGTCTGGGTCCGGCGTCGGCTGTACTAGCAAGTACTCTGATGTCAGAACGCAGAGGTATAAAGCTGACAGCCGACGCCATCTTCTCCAGTCTTTCTTGCCGTGCGGTGGAAAGCAGCTCGCAAGTCGTTGGTTTGCGCATTCAGGACAACGTGCTTTGATTGTCGTCGGTCGGAAGTTTCAACTTCTCTTCTCAAGCTAAGTACCCCGTTTGGGAATCTTTTTCTTGCTCCTCCGATGTCAGAAAAAGTTAATAATTGTATATCGTGTGGAAAACAAATACCTCATAAAGATTTCCACTCTTACTGTCTACCTTGCTTAGGCCCTGACCACGACGTTTCTTGTTGTCAGTTCTGTGCCAGGTTTAATTCTCGCACTATCAGGCATAGGTACGATTGGGCCTTTAATGATTTCGGTAGACGATTCAATTACAGGATGTCGTCGGATACTTTACCGACAACTGGAATTCAAAAGAAACGCAAGGACAAGGATAGGCCTCCGAGGTCCAAACAGGATACTTTGCAGCCGGAGCCAGCTTCGGGCTCGGCGGTCATCAGTGAGGTGCTTTTGCAGCCCCTGTCGTCTGCTACTTCGGAACCGATGGCTGACACGGACTCCCATGGGGAGCCATCTAGGCCTAGTATTTTATCTGCTGCAGGACCTTCGGACGTCACTCCTTCAGATGGGTCCGGAACCGCTGTGCAGGTACCGGCTTCTGAGGGAGTTTTCAGGCCTTCTCATATCACTATCTCTACAAAGGCAAAGGCAAAGTCAAAGACTCCTGTAAAACCAAGGGTTTCTTCTCAAGCTGCTTCGGATACAGCTCCCAAGTCCCAGAAGCAATTACTACGGATGGCTGAGGATTTTACTTACAATGATTAGGGGTTCTCACCCTCCTCCTGAAAAAAGGCCTAGACAGGATATACCTTATGATTCCTCTGATCAGGCTTCTGTGTCTTCTGTCTCTTCCTCTGACCAGGATTATTCTTTTCCTCCTTATGAGGATTCTGATGCAGAGAATTCTATTCCCTCTGCTTCTCCCCCTGAAGATTTCTCTTTTGGGGAAACCTTACATGAGATGAGAGAGCATTTTCATTGGGAAGGTCAGAATTATTCTGCTTCCAAGAAGAGACTTAGGGAATTTCTCCTTCTCCCTCAACACAGGCCTTTGGCTATTCCTCCTGTACTTGATATTGTGGATGATGCTTTTTCTTTTTTTTTTTAAAACAAGTTTATTGTTTTTAACATACAAAATAAATATCATAACAATCTTATACAAGCAATTAAAATATAAATAGTTATAACATTCAATAAAATAACCAAAGTATTTACAGAGACATCCACTAGAAATCAAATCAATTGATTAAACTGTAATGTCTTACTATTGAAACTAAGATTTTTTTAACAGGTTTTGTAAAGTATCCCATATAATATAGTAAGACATTTTTCTAGTAGTTCTTGATTTTATTGTCATCAATTCCATATGACACACTTCAGTCATAACATTTTTAAATTCATTAAATGAAGGAGGAGTATCTGAAATCCAATTTCTGGTTATTATTTTTCTAGCCACTGCTAGAATAGACCATAATAAGGGAAGTTTAACTTTTTTAACATTCTTAGGAACAGGAGTGTTAAATAATATAAGTGATTTAGAAACAATGAAATTATCTGTGAAAAGGGTCTGCAAAAAATCATTGATTAATTTCCAATATTCCTTCAATTCTATACAGTCATAAAACATATGTGCCCAATCAGCATTTATTTCTACTTTACATCCTTTACATAAGTTGTCTTTATTATTTATTTTATTCATCATTAAAGGTGTATAGAAAGATCTATGTAAAAATTTCCAAGTAAAAAGTCTCCAATTAATGGAAGAAGTAGTTTTATAAGCAGATTCCAATATATATTGTTTATCTTGTTGTTTTGGTGATTCACCATTAATGGAAATGAAATAATTCCAATAGGTATCTGAACTGTAATGAGTTTCTTCTCTAATAATTTTATGTATGTGTGAGAGCTTACCTTTATCAGAAACTCTATGTTGTAAATTTAATATCAAGTAATCAATCAGAATTGGAACAGATTCTTTAACTGTTAAAGACATTAAATCAATTTTATTAATAAGATGTTGTCTAAAAGTCTGAATTTCTAACCAACATGTTTCTCTCAAATCAAATTCTTGCTTTAAGAAGTCTAGATTTTTAACTTTATTATCAGACAGCAACTGATACCAATATTTTAAATCATTCTCTGTGACTAAAAGAGTTCTTTCAGAGGTGGTTGACAAAAGAATACCTTGTGTATACATTATAGGGAATAGGATACAATTCCATTCCTTATACTTAGGATGCATAAATATAAAATTACGATAACTGATAATAATGTTTAATGGGTAACTAACTACATATTTTGGTGTAATAGATGAAGTACAAAATTCTTTTAGTAACCATAACATGGAGTTATTTACAATAATATTTTTATGTATTAAAGAGATTTTCATGAAGTGAATGCTAATTAGTTCCCAGTAATCTTTCCATCTTGCAACATATGACTGATCTATTAACAAAGTAACAACCTTTATAATAGAAGAGATAGTATATAAATTAAAATCTGGAAATGAAATGCCCCCTTGAGACCAGCTATTAGTATGTTTCTTTAATGCAATCCTAGGTCTGTTAGGTGCCCATAAGAAATTTAACATTAATGAATTCAATTTCTTAATAATTATTTTTGTAGGTGGGAGTATTATTGATTGTATTAAATATAATATCTTAGGAAATATTATCATTTTAATAATTGTGAGTCTCTCTTCCATGGTAAAAAACAAATTGTTCCAGCTATTGAAAAGATTTTGTATATTAAGAAGACAGTTACTATAATTATTATGTATAATAGATTTAATATCTTTAGATAATATTATACCTAAATAAGTTATCTGAGCTGAGTTGGGTATATATTTGTTAAAATCACTAATGAGGACATTTTTTTCGTGTGTATATTGGTAATATTTTAGTTTTTTCTTCATTAAATATCAAACCAGAGATATTTTTAAAATCCAACATTTTATCAAATAAGGACTGCATAGAAGAGTTAGTTCCTGATGACGTAATTAGAACATCATCTGCAAAAAGTTGAATTTTAGATATTGTATTTTCATCTATATTAAATCCTTCTATATCAGTACTGCTTCTAATCAAATTAGCCCAAGGCTCCATTATTAAAGTAAATAATAGTGGAGAGAGTGGACACCCTTGTTTTGTACCTTTTAAAATGGGTATTTTTTGTGAGCCATATGTTCCTATCTTAATATAAGCCAGTGCTCCTTTATATAGATGTTCTATTAGATTTACAAATGCATCAGAAAAATTTGTGCACTTCAGCAAGATAAACAAGTAGTCCCAACTTACTGAATCAAATGCTGAACTTATATCGAGACTAATAAGTGTTAAATCTTTCTTTTTCCTGTTTGCAAAATCAATTAACGTTAAAGTTCTCCTTATATTATCAAAAGTATTTCTATTTATAATAAAGCCTGTCTGATCTATATCTCTTATGCCTGGGATAATTGTCTTTAATCTATCAGCAAAAATACTCATAAATATTTTATAGTCAACATTAAGTAATGAAATAGGTCTATATGAAGTGCATCTGGTTGGGTCTTTATTGGGTTTTAAAATTGGTGAAATAAATGTGTATTGCCAAGATGGGGGAGTTGTTAACTCATTTTGAGCCAAAATAAAAACCTTATGTATTAATGAGTATGTACTTTTAGGAAGAATTTTATAAATCTCTGGTATAATACCATCATTACCTGGTGCTTTGTTTGATTTAAGTTTGTTTATTTGTGTAATAACCTCTGTATACGAAATGTCTTTATCCATTAGTTTAATCTGTTGTTTGAAGTTTTTTGTTCATGTTTGTAGTTATAAATTCCTTTATTTTATCTTTAGGATCCATGTTAATGTTATTATGATTAATTTTGTGAAAGTGATTTCTAAATTCATCTAAAATTTCTGGTAAACTTGAAACATTCTTCTTTTTCCCTGGAGAGAAAATGTCTTTGATATGATTTTGCTTATTCAACCTTTTTGTTTTATTTTTAAGTCTATGTAAATATTTGGGACTTATTGAGTAGGACAGAAACTTATATTTCTCTAATGTTATTTTGACTTTATGGGATAAAATTTCTTTGTATTTCTCATTTAATTTATTTATTTCCTCAATGACTTTTTTGTCCATAATATTTTCTTTATTATTATGTTTGTATGAGTCTAATTTGTTTTGAATATCTAGTAATTCCTTGTCCCAAGATTTCCTTTTATTATTATACCATCTGATACTTTGCCCATATAAATATGATTTTAAGGCATCCCAAATGTAAACAATGGAGACATCAGGTGTAGTGTTTAAGTCTAAGAAATGTTGCACTTCTGAAAGTATATAATCTTTATAGTCTTTTAGTTGAGTTAAGTATGCTGGTATTCTTTTGATCTGAACATTATAAGTACTTTTTACCATAAATTCAAAGACAACTGAATTATGATCTGATATAGGACACGAAATGATTTTGGAATTAATTAAATCTGTTACCATCTGGTTAGAAATAAAGACTCTATCTATTCTTGAATAAGTTTTATATCTGTTAGAAAAAAAGTGTATGGTAATGATTTTGAATCTATCTGATTATTAATATCATTCAAATGATGTAAATTAATAAAATCTTTTAAATGTTTTGCATTAGATGTAATTTTCCTTTTTCCTATAGTATTAGTATCTTTTTCATGTAGGATACAATTAAAGTCACCTGCTAAAATAATATCTCCTATAGAAAATGATATGATCTTATTGAGATGGTGTTTCACTGTATTAATGCCAATTCCTGGTATCCAATATACATTGATTAATGTGTATATCTTCCCATTAATTTGTATTGTAACCATACAAAACATTCCTTTATCATCTTTATAAGACTTTATAATTTTAGGTATGGGCATATTTTTATTCCATAAAATAGCCACTCCTCTTTTTTTCTGTGTGTGTTCTGAACTAACCAAGACTGTATATTTATTAGTGGCTAATTTATCTATATCTTTTTTCAGGAGATGTGTTTCTTGAAGGAATATTAAGTTGGCTCTATGCAAATTAATATATCTCATTAAACTTGACTTTTACATGGGTTATTCAATCCATTAATGTTTAAAGAAATTCCTTTTAAAGATATCATTTAGGTTTTATAAACATATAAGACATATAATCAGAATAACAATTAACAAAATAAGTGATATTATATCTCCTCCTTTAGGTGTTCCATTAATTATAACTGTATTTAATGAAAATCCCATGGAATTTTGTGTAAGTTTCACTTTTATTTGTAGTAACAATGGGTTTATAAAATGTGATGTGGATGTCAGAACTATATACATACAACAATAATCAAGTGAAAATAATGTTAGGATTAAACATTGCACCCAGCCTGGAGTTGAGAACTCCAACTTCGAGTAGCACATACCACTCAAGTTATCCCCCCATCCTAAGCAGCAGTACCTCAGCTGCCACCAAATTAATTCAATACTAACTATTATTAACTAAAGTTAACCTCATTTAATTAGATTATCTATTATGACAAAGCTAAACAATTTATAAATCAGCTTCATATAAACAAATAAGAACATTTAGAAACAGCTCATATTACTATGTACATCTTTTTTGTATAATATACTCATAATCAAAAGAGCATTCTAACAATCTTGATAATGAGAACAGAGAAGAGAGAGAGAGAGAAAGAGAGAAAAAAAGGGGCATATCCATATGTCAGTTTATTAAAAGTTTGTAAGAATAAGTTCTTATATTCATTTGAATTCAATATCTTAGGCTATTATGGTTCAAACATTACGTATGTTAGGGTATTCCTACTTTCTGTCATAGAAATGCAGTTAACAGTTTTAAAAACTTTAAATTACTTGCACCAAAAGCTTTCTTCTCATACTTATTATTGCCAATTAAATAAAATATTTAGTCTCATACATAAGTTAAAAAATCATACTGCACAGCAATGTTAATTCCTAGTTATACATAAATCATTGTGATGAAAGCCATCTGTATTTTATATATCTGAACTGCAGCTTTAAAATATGTCACCTGACAATTTCTTTTTATATATAATCATAATGATACTTGTGCTTGTCAGTTAGTCAAGACAAATGATTTATAACATTATATATGTTTAAATCATAAGTATTTATATACATTAATGTGCTGCAGTCATGTAAGCTTTCAAGAACAAGTGCATATGTGTTTCACATTCTATGCCTTCTAAAATATCTCACTTGTTTACTATGACATACTAAGTCATTTAAAATCATTATAACTTTTATATTTTATGAATTACATCTTAAATAAATAAGTTGTTATAAGGAATAAAGGAATAACTCACATTTAGATGTCCTAAAGTTCGTTTTTCATCACAAAGTCGCATTTACAGCAGTTCTACTTCCTGAAACAGTATTCTTCTTGAATCTGCGATGTGTCAGTGTGGAATCAGGGGTCAAAGTTCAAAATGGCTGCTTTCAGCTTCTCTGCGTGTATTCTGAGTGTTGAAGCTTTAAAAACACCTCGAGGACACTATTCACGAGGAAACCCACATCCCAGATTGTCTCCCATAACATTCTGGCGGGAATTTTAGTAAAAGCAAGTGACTGACATTCATTTAATAGCACAAATGAATCTAAACAGTGTAAAACCTTCGTGAAGTAATTTACAAGCCATTACAGTCTCTATGACAGTGAAACCAAGTCTACAGTTATTTAACATATTATACAACTTATTTTATATGCCCCATTTCATTTTCTCATACAGATCTTATTATATACATATATTAGTATTATCAAAAGCATATAATTGTATATACAATAGAGAGAGAAAGAGAGAGAGAGAGGAGAGAAAAAAATAGAAAGAGAGAGAAGAAAAAAAAAAAGGAAGCTACAAAGAGTATTTACAAAGATATATTACTTGCTGTTTGTTTTAATAATATTAAACATGAGACTCATAACATACTACTATTTTAGTTCTAATTATTTGCAATTATATCATGACATATTATTTAAAATCATGTATAAGCAATTAAGTCATGGTATAATATTTAGCAATAGTGTTTAAACAGCAAAAATAATTTTAAAGAGCTAATAAGTTATTATTTCACTTATTCCATATTTTTCATCAGACTTCTCTCCCAGCCCTCCCCCACCCCTCAGTAAATGCATAGTTTAGAAAGAATGCCATTATTTAAAACAATAAGAGAAAGGAAATGTATCAAATTACTAACCTTAGGTCTCTTTACCACAAAGAGAAACAAGTTGATTCATAACATGTTATTTGTTCCTCAGAAAGTTTGATTATTTATAAAACAGAAACAGTTCCTTGCACTCAAAAAAGTAACTTTGAATAAATCTTTAAAACATTTGTGGCTTACTGAAAATGTAGTAACTGTAATTGAAGAGTTCAAAAGAAAAAAAATATATATAGAACATGTCATTTGTTTTTTAGTCATTTTTGCTTCTCCGAAGTCTTCCAAGAAGTTCCTGTTGCCATCCTCTTTAGCGAAGGACTATCCCATTCCATATCTTCTATTTTATGTAATATTTTATTTTTTTTTATATACAGTAAAGCAGAGTCCAAGTCTTCATAAATTCTAGGGCCATCAGGTAAAAAGATTTTTAGTTTGGCAGGAAACAAAAGGTAAGTTTTGAACTGTGCTTTCTTAAGCTCTTTTATTAATGGCAAAAAAGCTTTTCTTTTAATTATTACTAAGGAAGAATAGTCATTGTCAAAACGCACAGTTGCCTCGTTAATTTTTATAGGTGCTTTAGCCCATGCAGATTTTAATACCATCTCCTTGTCATAGGATGATAAAAATCTTACAATAATTGATCTAGGGAACTTTTTGTTAGTGTTAAAGTTAGATAAAGACCTATGGGCTCTTTCAATACCAAAAGAAAATGCTTCTGATAGATCTAAAGTTTTGGGGAGCCAAGTATTTAAAAAGGAAGTAATGTTGTTACCTTCTATATTTTCTGGCAGTCCAAAAATCCTGATATTATTGTGTCTGGATCTGTTTTCCAGGTCATCAAGTTTGGATTGTAGATGTGTGTTCTGTTTCAGTAAAAATTCAGTGTTAGTTTCTTCTTCCTGAATTCTGTTGTCCATAACATTAAGAGTCTCTTCTATACCTGTAATCTGAGCTTTCTGATGTTGCAAGTCTTGATGTAACAAATCCATTTGTTTTGTAGTTTTTTCTATAAAGTTATCAATTTTAGTATCCAGTCTGTCCATTTTAGTAGTTAGTTGCTGAGTAGTTAATAGTAAAGACTGAAGCTCTTTCTTGATGCTGGAATCTTGACTGTTAGCCTTACTGGAGCTCATTCTGAACAGAGGTGATGAAAGAGAAATTTCCAAGATGATTTCTGACAGGAAAATTATTTAAATTTTCTTTCGTTTTTTGATATTATTCAAGATACTGATATTCCAAACGTATTTAGAAAGAAAATTATTACATTAGTTGAATTTTAAAGTAATTATTTCCTGTCAGAGCAGTTATGTTGGTGGAGCTGAAGAAATCTGCTGCTATCCTGTGTTCATCCTTGGCCACGCCCCTTCGATGATGCTTTTTCTGAAGCTAACCTGAATCCTGATTCCTTGCCACCTGCTCCTTCTAAGCCTGATAGATTTTACAGTGAGATTTTACAGAGTCCCTGATTCCCATCAATTCTTATTTAAGAACCCTTCTGCAGATCCTGAAACAATTTCTCAGGGCTCTAAGGCTGCTAAGGCCGCTTCATGCAAAAATCCTATCCCCTCTGAAAAGGATTCTCTTGCCCTGGACAGGTGGGGCAAAAAGGTTTATACTTCTGCTACTCTTTCTATTAGAGCTTTAAATTGCCAGTTATATATGTTCAAGTATCAGCAATTTCTTTTGTCTGTTTTAAAGCAAAGGCTTTCTACCTTTCCTGCATGTGCAGAGGACAAGGAGTTACAGGATGTATTGCATGCAACTGAACAAGTTAGCAAACATAGTTTACATTGTGGTTTTGATGCCTTGGAAGCTTCTTGCAGGGCCGCAGCCTCTGGTACTGTTATCAGGAGACATGCTTGGCTTCGTGAGCAGAATTTATCTGAGCAGGTTAAGGCTAAACTGTTAGATGCCCTTGTTCAGCATGATGTTTTATTTGGATCCAAGGCTGAGGAGGTTATTAAAAAGATGGAAGAAAAAGCAAAATCTATGCAGACTGTTAAAGATTTCTTACAGGTTCAGCCTCCTAAATTTTATAGAAATTGGCCCTCCAAAAATTGGTCCTTTCCCACGTCTGACAGGCCTCAAAGGGGAAGATATAGATGCTCCAGGGGTCGTGCGCAGGCTCAGGCCTCTTACAGGTCCAGACAGTGGACTGCTTCTTCACCTAGGAGGGGAGAAGACAGACCTCAATCACAAAGGAAGCAGACCCAATGACACTCTCGGTTGGGCTACAGGTCCTCCTTGCCTGGAAGCCCCTCTCTGAGGAAAACTTTCTCTTTTCTACCAAAATTGGACTCATATTACCCAGGACAAATGGGTTTTAGACGTGATTTTAAGAGGCTACAAATTCCACTTTCATACTTTGCCAAGGTCTTCTGGTTGGCCAGATCTGCCAAAACATCAATGGTCAGAGGCCGTAAATCAAGTGGACGCTTTATTGGCCATGAGAGCCATAGAACCTGTTCCACTTCCAGAGATGGGAAAAGGTTTTTACTCAAGACTATTTCTGGTCCCAAGAAAACAAAACTCATGGAGACCTATTCTGGACCTCTCAGTATTAAATACCTTTCTGGAGATTCCAAAATTCAAGATGCTTACTCTGCAACATCTTCTTCCCATGCTCTCCCAGAATGCTTGGATGGTGACATTGGACTTGAAGGAAGCCTACTTACACATTCCCATCAGACAGGAACACAGAAAATACCTCGGATTCAAGGCAGGCTCGAGACACTTTCAATTCTCTGTACTGCCCTTTGGCTTATCTACTGCACCCAGAGTCTTTACCAAGTGTCTGGCTCCAGTAGTAGCTTACTGCAGACTCCAAGGGATTCAAATTTACCCCTATCTGGACGACTGCCTTATTCAGGCGGACAGCAAGGATCTTTTACTTCAACATCTGCAGTTTGTTCAGCATCTTCTCCTACTTCTGGGATTTTCAGTGAACACAAAAAAGTCACATTTGATCCCCTCTCAACAAATGATCTTTTTGGGAGCTCTTCTAAACACAAGCTTGCAAAGGGCCTTCCTTACTCCAGAAAAACAAGTACAACTGGCATCAATTTTCAAGACCTTGGCTACTTTAACTCAGCTCACTGCAAGGAAATTCCTGCAGGCATTGGGCTACATGGCTTCTTGCATCCTGTTGATACCAAATGCAAGGCTTCATATGAGAAAACTTCAATGGTACCTAAAGAGTGTATGGTCTCAGCATCACCACAGTCTGGATATAATGATACCTCTGATTCCCTGCCTCCAAAAAGAGTTCCTTTGGTGGTCCAGGACTTGTGCTTTAAACAAAGGGAATCCCTTTCGTCTGCCTCATCCTTCTCAGATCATAACCACAGATGCTTCGGATTATGCTTGGGGAGCTCATTTTCTAGACAATTGCCAGCAGGGCTCTTGGACAAAGAAGCATCTTCCCTGGCACATCAACTTGAAGGAAATGTTGGCAGTCCAAAATGCTCTTTTAGCCTTCCAGAATCTTTTGCAACCAGGACATCTACTGATACGTACAGACAATACCACAGTCATGTCATACATAAACAAGCAAGGGGGCTCTCACTCTTACCCCCTTTGCAGACTAGCCATGAGTCTATGGGACACGGCTCTAACTCTGAATCTGCATCTTCAAGCTCAATTCATTCCAGGAAAACAGAATCTCTTAGCAGACAGCCTAAGCAGAAATCTTTTGGATCCTCATGAATGGATGCTGGACCCCAACTTATTCAACAGGATTACGGCAGTTTGGGGTTGTCCTCGGATAGATCTGTTTGCATCCCATCTCAATCATCAGTTGCCTCTCTTTTGCACCAGGTCCTTCCACAAAACAGCTTGGAAAGTGGATGCCCTGTCTTTCAGCTGGAGGAATCTTTTGGGATATGCCTTCCCTCCTCTTCTGCCTCGGGTGTTACTGAAAATAAACCCAGGGTAATCATTCTGATAGCTCCAAATTGGCCTCGGCAGTTTTGGTATCCAACTTTAAGACACCTGTTCTTGGAACCTCCATGGATTCTGCCTCTGTCTCCTTCTCTTCTGTCCCAGCATCAGGGTCAGATGCTACTCTCTCAAATCAAGACTCTTTGCCTGGCAGCTTGGCTCTACAAGGGCCTTTGATTCCTTCTGCTCTTCCCAAACAAGTTTTGGATGTTCTCTTAGAAGCTAGGCAGCCTAGCACTAGAAAATCTTATGCTTCTAAATGGAAAAGATTTTGTATTTGGATGCGGGATCGAGGTTCTGATACTTTTTTGCCTGATATTTCCTCCATTTTACTTTACCTCTCAGACCTTTTGCTTAAAGGCCTCTCCTTTTCTTCCATCAAAATCCATGCTTCTGCTATCTCGGCTCATTTCAACACTGATCCCCCCATCTTTTCTCACCTGCTGGTGAGACAATTCTTGAGAGGGGGCTAAGAATTTAAGACCACCCAGGACTCCTCCTGTTCCTGCTTGGGATCTTAATTATGTTTTGGAGAAACTTACTTTACCTCCCTTTGAGCCTGCTGCTGCTTCGGATATCAAGTTCCCATCCTGGAAGACAGCTATCTTATTAGCATTGACTTCTGCCAGAAGGGTGTCAGAGTTGCAAGCTCTCATGGCTGTGGAACCATACCTTATTTTCCACCAAGACAGAGTTGCCTTGAGGACCAATCCGACTTTTATGCCTAAGGTGATTTCTAAAGTGGCTTTAAATCAGACTATTCACCTTCCTACTTTCTTTCCAAATCCTCAAAACAAAGGGGAAAGGATTTTGCATTCATTGGACGTACACAGACAACTACGATTTTACCTGGACAAAACTAAAGATTTCAGAAAATCTGATCAGTTGCTTATCTCTTATGCCTCCAGCTCTCTAGGCAAGGCTATTTCAAAACAAACTATTTCCAAATGGATTGCTCATGGGATAAGGTTTTGTTACTCTCACTTTGGGAAACAGATTCCAGGTACTGTTAGAAGTCATTCTACTAGAGCAGCTGCCACTTCAGCAGCTTTTCTCAGAGGAGTTCCTACCAAGGACATTTTGGAAGCTGCCACTTGGAGTTCAGTGCATACTTTTTCTAAGCACTATAATCTCCCTTTATACTCTGTCTAGGGCAGGTTCTGCCTCTGCTGTCTTGCAGGGTCTTCTGGCTGCCTCTTCTTCTACCTAACCTCCTCCCTCCTACACAGCTTTGGGATTCCACCCAACAGTTATGACTGCAACAGTGAAACACGAAGAACATAGTACAGTTGTGTACACCTACCATAAATGTAGATGTTTGAGTGTCTTCACTGTTGCAGTCGGTGTTTCCCTCCCACCAATCCCCTCTTATTTTTTTGCTTGTTCTATCTTCCTCTTCCTTTGTGGTGTATTTGTGTTTCTTTTTGGGACACCTTTTGGTTATTTTGGGGGCTTCTGACATCTGGGGCAGGAAAGGCTGGAGAAGATGGCGTCGGCTGCCAGCTTTATAGCTCTGCATTCTGACGTCAGGGTACTTGCTGGTACAGCCGACGCCGGACCCAGACTTTGGAATTCTGACCGACCTTGGGCTGCCTGCCGGCAGGAACACACTACAGTTATAACTGCAACAGTGAAGACACTCTAACATCTACATTTATGGTAGGTGTACACAACTGTACTATACTGTTCCTGGAGCCAGTCTCAGGGAATGGACACAGCTGTGCCCACCTTACCTCAAATCCTAGATTATCTAGCAGAGCTGCTCCACAAAGGCCTATCCTTCTCATCCATTAAGATTCATGCCTCTGCCCTCTCAGCTCATTACAATACTGAGCCACCCCTCTTCTCTCACCCTCTGGTTAAACAGTTTCTGAGAGGAGCTAACAATTTAAGACCCCAGAGGAGAGCTCCCATTCCTGCCTGGGACATTAACTTTGTACTAGAAGCTCACGCTTCCCCTTTTTGAGCCCGCTTCTACGGCAGAGTTAAAATTCCTCTTTTGGAAAACAGCCTTACTTCTAGCCATCACTTCAGCAAGAAGAGTGTCTGAGTTACAGGCCCTTATGGCTGTGGAACCCTTCATTATCTTCCATGCGGACAGGGTTTCCCTCAGGACTAACCCATCATTTGTGCCCAAGGTGGTATCCAGTGTGGCTTTAAACCAATCCATCCATGTACCAACCTTTATTCCTAATCCTCAGAATAAAGGGTAAAGGATCCTGCACTCCTTGGATGTGCACAGACAGCTTAGGTTCTACCTTGACAGGACTAAACCGTTCAGAAAATCTTTGCTACAGGGGCAGAGGGCAAGGCCATTCCAAAGCAAACCATTTCCAAATGGATAGCACACTGCATCCATTTCTGCTACAAGCACCATGGAAAACCTACACCACGGGGGATCAGAACCCATTCCAGTAGGGCTACCTCAACCTCGACAGCATTTCTCAGGGGAGTCCCTACCTGGGACATCCTGGAAGCTGCAACCTGGAGCTCAGTACACACCTTCACCAAGCATTACCACTTACCTATCTTTTCTAAATCCAGAGCTGGATTTGCTGCAGCAGTCTTACAAGGCCTGCTAGCCAGCCCTAATACTTCTTGACTGCCTCCACCCTTCCTCTGCTTTGGGAATCAACCCAAGTGTGATGACTGCAACAGTGAAACATGAAGGAAATAGTACAGTTGTGTACAATTACTATAAATGTAGATGTTTGAGTGTATTCACTGTTGCAGTCCTGGTTACCCTCCCTCCAGCCCCCTGATTTTTCAATACTTCTACCTGTCTTCTTTTTTGGCCATATCTTATGGCAGTGGTATTTACTTATTTACTGCAGATTTTCCACACCATGTAATTGCTTCCTGTTTTTGGGGCTCCTGACATCTGAGGCAAGAAAAACTGATGTAATGGCATTGGCTGCATGTTTTATACCCCTGACAACATGAAGTCATGGAAGAGGCAACAGCATCCAACGTAGAAATCTCAAGACTCTGGTATTCGAGCTGACTGAGGGCTACTTTCAGGCAGATAACCCAAGTGTGATGACTGCAACAGTGAGTACACTCAAACATCTACATTTATGGTAAGTGTACACAACTGTACTTTCCTACTAGGTGACCCTCTCTTACACCTCTGCTATGTGTTGAATATGAAGATTCTGACTCCTTGTAAATGTGACAGTGATTATGTTGTATCCTGAGCCTCCATTTTGGACACTGGACAGGTATTTCTTAAGCACCTCATTGTAAAAATGCTTATTTGCTGATTTAGGGCAAGGTGGATATGGCTGTGTTAAGTGGGTGTCTGTGCTAATAACCTGGTAAGTACTGCTAGTTAACCTGGATGAGAGGCTGTTCTCCAAGGTTAGTATATGCCTTCACCTTTGGAGTATAGTTCAGTCTAGTGGAAGAAGTGAAGGGGTGTCATTAAGCATGATTCAGTTGTTGCACGGCCGCAATGCCTAATGCTGTTTGTCTGGCTACAGATGGAGGGTGAGACTGTAGGCTCATGGTGTCTGGTGTATAAGGAGTCCACTGATGAGTTTTACTGAACGGAAGGGGTTTTATGTTAATTATTAATTAGAAGAGGCAATACTGATGCTATGAAGTAAGATGGTACAACTGAGATAGAAGCACAAAAAGGTGAATTAGATGTTAGAAATTAAGTAGAGGTAGTACAGTATTCATAACAGAAGGCACAGAAGTGCTGGAAAATAGCTTGGCAGGTCCAACATAATTAATGCAACCAGAGAATTACAGTTGAAGTTGGGCTCAGAATTTTAGAACTTTCAGTCTGGCTCAGCTTATGCAACAAGTGAGTTACATTAAAATGAGAAGCAGCAGCAGTAATGAAATAACAGTTACAGTGAGGGCAGCAGCAGTCATGAAATAACAGTTACAGTGAGGGCAGCAGCAGTCATGAAATAACAGTTACAGTGAGGGCAGCAGCAGTCATGAAATAACAGTTACAGTGAGGGCAGCAGCAGTAATGAAATAACAGTTACAGTGAGGGCAGCAGCAGTCATGAAATAACAGTTACAGTGAGGGCAGCAGCAGTCATGAAATAACAGTTACAGTGAGGGCAGCAGCAGTCATGAAATAACAGTTACAGTGAGGGCAGCAGCAGTCATGAAATAACAGTTACAGTGAGGGCAGCAGCAGTCATGAAATAACAGTTACAGTGAGGGCAGCAGCAGTCATGAAATAATTACAGTGAGGGCAGCAGCAGTCATGAAATAACAGTTACAGTGAGGGCAGCAGCAGTCATGAAATAACAGTTACAGTGAGGGCAGCAGCAGTCATGAAATAACAGTTACAGTGAGGGCAGCAGCAGTCATGAAATAATTACAGTGAGGGCAGCAGTCATGAAATAATTACACAGCAGCAGTCATGAAATAACAGTTACAGTGAGGGCAGCAGCAGTAATGAAATAATTACAGTGAGGGCAGCAGCAGTCATGAAATAATTACAGTGAGGGCAGCAGCAGTCATGAAATAGTTACAGTGGGGGCAGCAGCAGTCATGAAATAATTACAGTGAGGGTAGCAGAAATAATGAAATAATTACTTTGACGACAGCAGCATTCATGAATAACAGTTACAGTGAGGACAGCAATAATGAAATAATTACAGTCAGGGCAGCAGCAGTGAGGACAGCAGTAGTAATGAAATAATTACAGTGAGGGCGGCAGCAGCAGTCATGAATTAACAGTTATAGTGAAGGCAGCAACAGTCATGAAATATTTACCATGAGAGCAGCAGAAGTCATGAAAGAACAGTTACAGTGAGAGTCGCAGCAGTCCTGAAATAACAGTTACAGTGAGGGCAGCAGCAGTCTTGAAATAATTACAATGAGGGCAGCGGCAGTAATGAAATGACAATTATAGTGAGGGTAGCAGCAGTAACAAAACAACAATTACAGTGAGGACAGCAGCATTCATGAATAACAGTTACAGTGAGGGCAGTAGCAGTCATGAAATAACAATTACAGTGAGGCAGCAGCAGTCATGAAATAACGGTTAGAATGAGGACAGCAGTGGCAATCATGAAATAATTACAGTGAGGGCAGCAGCAGTAATTACAGTCAGGGCAGCAGCGGTGAGGACAGCAGTAGTAATGAAATAATTACAGTGAGGGCAGCAGCAGTTATGAAATAACAGTTACAGTGAGGGCAGCAGCAGTCATGAAATAACAGTTACAGTGAGGGCAGCAGCAGTCATGAAATAACAGCAGTAATAAAATAATTACAGTGAGGGCAGCAGCAGTCATGAAGTAACAATTACAGTGAGGGGAGCAACAGTCATGAAATAACAATTGCAGTGAGGGCAGCAGCAATAATGAAATAATTACTTTGACGACAGCAGCAGTCATGAAATAATTACAGTGAGGGTAGTGGCAGTCATGAAATAATTACAGTGAGGGCAGTTGCAGTAATAAAATAACAGTTACAGTGGGGGCAGCAGCAGCAATTAAATAATTGCGGTGAGAGGAAGCAGCAGTCATGAAATGACAATTACAGTTTGGGCAGCAGCAGTAATGAAATGACAATTACAGTGAGGGCAGTTGCAGTAATGAAGTAACAGTTACAGTGAGGGGCAGCAGCAGTGATGAAGTAGCAGTTACAGTGAGGGTAGTTTAGGCAAATAATTTAAAAGGCAATATGACATGGTTTCCACAAAAGCAGAGGGTGTATCACAGTGAGTCACTGTCACCAAATTAAGAAATGGAACAGAACTGCAGTAAATCAATAGCTGTTGTTAAAAATACAGTATGTTAATAATAATAATAACAGTAATAATAATAAAGGCCCAATGTTTGACTACAGTGTAATGATTTGTAATTAGGCCTGAGTGCTACAACAGTGAACAGTTTAAATTACAGTGTAATCAACAGCAGAAAATGAGGATACAGTGTCAGTAAAAGTAATAACAGCAACTTTGTACATAATTGAAACATGGACTGCAAGTTTGGCCTGGGTGCCACAACAGCAGACAATTAAATGAAATGGGGCAGTGTGCAGTATTCCTGTAGCAAGACCAGAACTCTACACTAGGCTGCTTCATCCAAGTGTCCTCAGCAGTAGCTGTCCATAAATCACACAGTGAGTGAGCAAATGACTACAGCTGTGCTCAGTTCACTATTGTTTTCCACTACAACAAATTTGTCTTAGCATACAATGATACTGTCAAAGGTAACATACCTCTTATAGATAGTGTTTGCACCTTCTGGTTTTGTAAAAAAAAAAAAAACATAAATCTATTGAAAATACATCTCAGCAGTGCACAGCCACACTGCAGACTACACAGCACTTCCTAGGTGTAGAGTGATTAGGTTTTGAGGTCAAGTCCATGTAGATGGCCTCAGGTGTGCTTATATAGTTATAGCACAGGTAGGGCTTTAATATCTGCAAACATACTGTGTTTAACCAAACAAGCCAAAACACCCAGGACAATTAAAAAAAAAATCTTCCCTGCAGTCAGTTGTAAATAATTTTGCCCACAACAATAACAATACCACTTCTGTTACCGGAAGATCACTTGGTAAACCAGTTCTTAGAGCAAAACTCTACCACAACAGAAAACACAGCAAGAGTATTTTAAAAATAGCTGTAGCACAGACTAATTTAAGTGCAGAAAGTAGTCATTTAGTGGATGTGGTTATTCAGTATTCAATGTCAAGTCTGAGTAGATGTCCTCATGAAGTTCTGACCCAGCCAAATATTTCACAAATACTTCTTCACCTGTGTAACATGAGCAGTTAGCTTTTAGTCCCCACAAGATGATCCTGGAAAATATTCTGTATTCGGTCATCAATGTCAACATTCTAGAGAAACCCTTAATAAGTCTTCATAAAGTCAGGATAGTTTGTGAACATTAGGATGTGAAGTATTAAACTGTCAGCTTCTGTAAGTTCTGCCATGACCTACATTTTTGTATTGAGTAGGTTAAAGGCACCCCAGACCCTTAAATGGGCATACCCCATATGTTACATTGTCCTTTTTCAGCAGCTAAGAAAGATGAATACATTAATAAATATAAGATTGCACTTGGCGTACTGTATATTGTTGTGTGTACATTACTTCTGTAATTTCCTACAACATGCCATGGTTTCACAGAAATGCAAAGATTTTGCATTTTAGTTTCCACTTTTTTTATATGAGTGCAGCACTTTTAGTTGGAGGTGTGATTTTTTGTATTGTCTGAATCTTTCTGGCTTCTATGAGTCAACCAATCCTTGAATATTGTGATAACATCAGTTCTGGCAATTCCACTTTTCTTGGTGATGATGGAACTTCTTGTTCTAGACTGTTAGTTCCCGCAACCTTCCTTGTGTCATATAATTTTGATCTAGACGGTTAGACAGTTCCCTTGACCTTCCTTGTGTCTTATCAGTTATCTTGAATGACTGTTAATATGCTTCTGTGGACATATCTGTGCTTAGTCGTGGGACTTGAGTACTTAGTACTTTACTTTCTGTTGAAACATCAATGTATACTGGTTTCTGTGTAAAAGATGTATTTATCCAGAACAAATTTCTCCTGTTTCTCTTAAACAGCCTTCCATTACTCATATGGACAATGAATGACCTTTGCTGACCTTAACTTTTTATGGCTTTTTGTTGTTGCTGCCACATAGTCACTTTGTCTCCATCCTTTAAAGATAACATGTGACTTGTATCTCTTTCAAATAAAATGTCTGCATTAACTGTTTCTGTGTCAGTCTCTCATCTGTAATTTTCTGGCATTAGCAGTAACATAAATGTGGGATGTTTACTTTTCAGTCTAAGACCCATCAACAGTTAACCTGGCAAAAAGCTAATGACTTGAAGTGGAGTCTGTGTTTTTTATTTATTTTATTATTATTTATTTTACGTTTGTTAACCGGGATAGTCCGACTGGAGACAAGTCCATTTTCGGCAGAGGCCCGGGGAGAAAAGCTCCACATTGCAAATAATTGACACTTAAGTATGTAGTTACATAGAAATTAACACAATAAGAAAGAAATCACTAACAATTTATAGTCAAGGTTCCATGTAATTGAAGAAAACATTGTGGGTTTATGGTAGTCATATAGCGATAACATTATACATGTTAGAAGTGTGTAAGAGAGAAAGACGTATTTCAAGGTTGAATGTAAGAATGCTAGTTAAGATAAAAGGTGGTTAGCTAAGAAGGAAAGTTTTAGTGAATGTAATATAGAGGGGGAGAGGAGTGTAGCCTCAGAATGGGTAGGACTCAAGCTATATTCCTGATAATAGGATTCTAAAGTTTGTAGAGAAGTGTATGTTGTTTGGGATGGAGAAGGTTATTAAGGGGTATTTCACCTCTGTGAGCTATGTTTATCTTACGTTTGTCATAAAAAATATATGTATATATTTTTTGTTTTTGGTTAATCTAGGTGGAGACATGGACATAACTATGTTTTTCTTACCTATTTGTTATTTTTTGGTTAGTCTGGGTTTAGACATGAACATAGCCAATCCCTGTTTAGATAGATCTTTAGGGATGTTTTAAATTGGGGCAGGGAGGATGTAGTTGTTAGTTCAGCAGGAAGTAGGTTCCATTTTTTTTCCAGCAGAGTTGGAGAATAAAGATTCACCAGCTGAGTTGTTGGCTTTGGTTGTTTGTACTAGCATTCTGTTAGATGAGCGGAGGGATGCTAGGTTGGTGTAGGGGGTAATAATATTAGACAGAATGGGAGTATTGGTAGTTAGATAGAGGGTTTTATGTATAACTATGAGCTGGTTATAATGGAGCTGATTGGGTAGTTCTAGCCAGCCTAGTTTGTGAAGATTTTGACAGTGGTGGGTTCTATAAGCTGACCCTGTGGCAAGTCTAGCTATATTGTTATAGGAGGTATTGATTTTGTTAAGGTTTGATTTACTTAGATTTGTAAGGATGGGTGAGGCATAGAGAAGGGTTGACAGCAGATGTGTCTGAGCTATGGCAGTTCTGGCAGATGGGGTTAAGAATTGTTTAATCCTATACAAGGAGCCTATTTTTTTGTTAACTGTTTTATGGTTTTGTCTATATGGGTGTCATACTTCAGATTACTATCAATGATTACTCCAAGTAGTTTAGTGTAAGGTTCAGGGGAGATTATGGTGCCATTATTAGATGAAGTTGTAATTTTTGGTAATGTTAAATTATGGGTAGGGGAGAAAAGAAGAAGTTAGGTTTTGTTTGGGTTAAGCAGGAGGCGGCGATTATTCAGCCAGTTTTCTATTTTACTGAAGGTGATTTGGGATAGGGATTGTAGTTCTGTGGGAGTGGAGGCAGAGCAGATAAGTGTGGAGTCATCTGCATACTGTATACAAGTTGTTTCTGGGATAACATTGGGTAGGTCGTTTATAAAAATAGTGAAAAGGAGGGGTCCCAATATAGAGCCTTGGGGTACTCCAAGGTTGACAGGTAGAAGGGGGGATAGATTATTTATCATATAACAGCTTGTTGTCTGCCATGAAGGTAAGAGTGGAACCAGTTGATTACTGGATTGTCTAAGGAAAGTGATTTTAGAGAGTCTAGGAGTAGGTGGTGATTTACCACGTCGAATGCTTTTGAAAGATCGAGAAAGAGGGCAGAAGAGAGCTTATTTTGATTACGGTTGTGATTTATTGTGTGAGAAAAGGAGAGAAGGGCAGTAGTTGTACTATGTGCAGGTCTAAATCCATGCTGGGTTGGTGCTAGTAGAGTATTCTGAGTAAGGTGTGTTAGAATTTGCTTGTGTGTACATTTTTCCATTATTTTGGCTAAGGGAGATAGTATGGCTATAGGTCTGTAGTTAGAGAGTTCTGTGGAGGTTCCCCCTTTATGAAGAGGAATAATGTGTGAGATTTTCCAGATGGGGGGGATGTAGGATTCTTGTATAGTACGGTTGATAAGGATGGAGATAGGGTATGCTATTTCATTAGCAGACTTTTGCAGAAACTCTGCAGGAAGTAGGTCTACTGCCAGAGTGGTGGGTTTTAGTTTTTTAAGTAAGGATTTAATATAGTCTGTGGGTATAGGATCAAATTTAAAAGGTGGGATATTTGCCTGAGTGGGTGCGGTAGTAGTAGAGGAGATGGGAGATAGGTTGTTAGCAAGGGACTGGACTGTTTCTGTGAAGAAAGTATTAAAAGTCATTGTAACACTCTTAGGAGGTAGTTGTAGGGTAGTTGAGGGGGTGGGGGTTGCTGATTTGCCTGGGTGGAGCAGTTTATTCAGACATGACCAGAATTTTTGGGGTTGATTTTGGTGTTTTTGCTGTAAATTTAAATAGTAGTTTTGTTTGTCTGACACAATAGACCTCTTTGTTTCATTTCTCATTTGTTTGTATCTAATGTGGGCTTGTGGACATTTGGTGGCTCTCCAGGAGGTCCATGCTTTGTTTCCAGCAATAATTTTTTGTCTAGTACTATTGGTTAGCCATGGTGCAGTTTTGTTTTTGGTTTTGATTGTTCGTGTGGGAGCATGTCTGTCTAAGATGGCAAGGAATCTAGCATTAAATTCTGAGACAGCTTCGTCAAGGGGGAATACTTTAAGATTGTCCCATTTGCATGAGTTAAGTTTGGTTTGGAAACAAGTTAGGTTAAAGTTTTTTGTATACTAAGTGTTTTAAAGGTAGTTTTTTGAGACATATCATCCTTTTTCCTGATTATATAGGTTAAGAGGTGGTCGCTTATGTCCTCAGGTATGGTACCTGATTTGTAAAACTGAGGGTTGTTATTTATTAAGATCCAATCTAGGATACTTTCCTTATTGTTGGGTTTATTGATTCTAGTGGGGGAAGTAATTATCTGGGAGAAACCATGTAAGTTGATATGGGTGGTGGGGAAGTTTGATGAACATGTTAGCCAGTTGATATTGAAGTCCCCGAGAATGATTGTTTTTTGGGGGTGGTTAGTGGATAACCATTGGACGGTGCTTTCTAAGGTGTCTATGTTGTTGCCTGGGGGAATATAGGTACATACTATGATTATAGATTTGTGTTTGTTAAGTTGGACTTTTGAGATGATTGTTTCCGAGTTGGTAGTTGTTAGTTCTTGTGGGGTGGTAATTGTGGATACCTCAAGAGTGGATTTATAAAGGATGGCTACTCCACCTCCTTTTCTACCTTTCTGGTCCAGTCTTGTTATATTGTAGTTAGGGGGTATAATTTCATTATCAGGGATAGCAGGCTTGAGCCAGGTTTCTGTAAGACAGAGTAGATCAGGGGAGTGAATGTCCAGGAGGGAATGCAGGTAGTGGATTTTCTTATTTATACTTCTAATATTTAGGTGACAGACTAGAAATGAGTTAGGGGCATGATATAAGCTTCTTAGGTTAGAAGGAGTACTATTTGTGGGGTTGGTAGTAGCCTGTGAATTTGGGCCTGGGTTAGGATGGATATCGCCATCGACTATTAGGGTAGGTAATATACTTCTTATGTGTTTGGTGATCTTTAGTAGGAGTTGGTGATAGTTTTTAGTTACAGAGTTTAAATATGTAGGTCGTATGGGGTGGAGAGGTTTTGGAGTAGTGGCATTGGAGATGAGGTGGGGTAGTATTTGTGTGGGGGTGTGTGGTTGGATACTAGCGGTGGTAGCTGAATTGTTGAGTGTTAGGTAGATGGTGGAATTCATAGGCGGTGAGAAGATAAAGTATGAGAAGTGGTGACATGAGGTAGTGATGTGGTCTAGGTTGTGGAGATATGGTGGGAGTTAGTGGAGACATTATGGGTAAGGTAGTAATTGGGATAGAGAGTATGTGTGGGGTAATAGAAGAGAGTGAGTTTTGATGGGTTGGGAGTGGGACTTGGGTGTGCGGGAAGGAAGAATTGTAGTTGGAGGAATGTGATGTGTGGGAGTGGTAGAGTAATTAGGGGGAGTGGTTAGGGTAGTATAAAGGTAGGAGCACTGGGGGCGGGTGGAATTTGGGGGCAGGGTAGGTATATTAATGAAAAGTTATTATTGGCAGTCCAAGATAGTGGACTTACATGCAAGTTGTTTTACAAACTCCATTGAACATGTGGGAGAAACAGACAAATGTAGGTTTTGTAAAACAGAATTGGAAGCAGTCGCACATCTTGTTCCTGGTTGTGATATACTAATTTCAGAAGGACTGTTTTTTTGAAAGGCATAAAAATGTGGCAGGACTGTTGCACTGGGGATAGTGCAAACATTATAATATTGAAGTAGTTGAAAAACATTGGAAACATGACCCACAAAGCATTTTAGAACATTATGTTTATATCACATGGGATCACCCATTACCAGCATTTCAAAAAATAGATGGGAGAAAACCAGATAGAGTATTCCATGAAAAGAAGACAAAAGTATCATTGATCATTGAAACTGCTGCACCCAGTGACTACAGTTTCTTATGTATATTGAGACAAAGTCATAAAATGCCGGGATTTGCAGGCAGAAATGAGATCAATGCAGAAGGATGCCCAGACATTTCCTATAGTAGTAGGAGCAACTGGTCTTATAAAAAAGGAATTTGCAATCATACTTGTATATGTTACCAATACATGTAACACTATGAATTGGAGAAGGAGTCATTAATAGGCACATTGTGGGTGCTGCAAAGAGTACTTCTGGCTAACATCAAAGATTGAAACAGTACTAATTGCATGAACTTTAATCATACTTTATCTTATGAGTGGGGTCCATTCTCGTCATGGTATAAGAACCCCAAAAGACTTGGAGAAATTAAAAAAAGTTCCAAACATCTTTTAAATGCCAAGCTTGCATACTGATGATTGCAGTGTAATGCAGCTACCTCATGAATTCCTTATCTCACAAATACGGTTTGCAGAGCTTTAATGATACTTTTGCTCATTGCATCTAACATTATCTCATTAGTAAACTTTAAATAATAATCTACATAGGCTAGATATGTATCATTTTTATGTTGAAAAAGACAGTTCTGGTTCTTTTCCGCGATATTTCTCCTAGTGCCAGAAATGTGTCTTCTTTTATACTGTTATTACAATAAGCATGGCACACATTATGGTTCATATGTACTGCTGTACTGAACTGAAATTCTTTACCAGAAAAAGTACGACAAGCTATTTATATTTTTATAGTTTGTAGTATTCTTATCAGCTTACCACTTTGCTGATGGTTCATTACCATTGGTTTATCAACTTTGGACCTCAGATGTACATGGCTAATCTTTTCTTTAAATGAAAAGTAAGGCTATATTGCTTTCCTATTGCAGACTTTGTTCTGGGCATCCTGTCATTGTGGTTTCCTTTAACACCTGCATCTCTGATCTCGTTCTTTACTCTTCTGAAATTCTTTGAACTGAAAGGACTACTATGAGAAAATGGTGAAAAACACAGTTTCTATCTTGCCATAAATTACTGCACCTCCCAAAGTGGCCTGCAGCAAAATAAGTATTCATTCCTAATTTTATTTTTATTTATTTATTTTTATCCTTTTTTTTGCCATCATGGGGGGCAGACATCTTCATTCCTTTGGAAACTAAATCTGTCCCATAATGCACTATGACAACAGACTGTACTTCCATTCACTTAGAATGGAACACTTGAAAAAAATGCCAGATTTAGATTGGGTTCATATGATTATAGAATGCAACATAGTGTCATCTTACTGGAATTGTTTTAGAAGCTTTTGCCAAGAATTGTGGTCAGATAATTGTACTAGTACAGATTCCTTGATTTTTGTTCAATGCCCCAATCCCAGATGTTATTCAATATTGCAAATACCTCTTCTTTGGTCTGTCCTAGCTATTGCTATAAAAGTTATAACTAAAACTGGAAATGTAAAACTACTCTCTTTCTTTTACTAGTGAATTTAAATGTCTAGCCAAATCTGTTTTGTAAAAATGAATTCTCGACCATAAAAATGAGAACTAGAAATGTAGCTCATCAATACATAGACTGGCAGAAAGTTAATGATCTATTATAGCAATAGCCCACGCCTGGGTGTGGGTAATGCTGGATTTACCCATGGTTGGTGTGGTTTGGTCATGAGGGCGAAGCTCGAGTGGCCAAACAAAGCTAACCGTGGGTAAATCCAGCATTACCCACACCCAGAAGTGGGTTATTGCTATTATACAATGACATTATTTAAGAAAAAAAAAATTACTTTTCTTAAATAATGTCATTGTATAATGCCTCCTTGCTGCCCTTCCGCAGCTGTCTGGTATTCTGCGGCAGTTCTGATGTACTGCGCATCCGTATGCTTACGCAGTACGTCAAAGCTATGGGCAAAAGCAACGGAGAAAGCAAGATCTCCGTTGCTTTTTACAAACTGTCTTGCTATGTTAAAGGAGTTTAACATAGCGAGACAGTTTTAAAAAAAGCAACGGAGAATCTCCGTTTAACATAGCGAGACAGTTTGAAGCAATGGAGATCTTGCGTTCTCCGTTGCTGTAAAAAAAGAGTTATAGTAATGGAAAAAGTCCGGGCGACCGGACCTTTTTCCATTACTATAACTCTGATTTACAACGTGCACGCTGACCATTCAGAGTGCACATTTTTGAATATTAAAGAGGGGTCGCTGTATAATAGAAAAGTTCTAATGGTTTTGTGTATATAATTCTTGTTATAGACTTTTGTATATAGTGTTTTGCTACAGATTGTTGAATTATTGTTGGAATATGTAAAGTCAAATAAAAACTTAAAAAATGCCACGTTTGAGAGTCTGCAGATCATGTGTCATTGACTGGTCTTCACTGAGTTTTAAAATTGTTCCTACTGATTCTTTAAAACATTCTCTGAATGAAGTTTGCAAAACTGTCAATAAATTACTGAGATAAGTACTTTTTACAAAGAGCAATTTTGCAAGTTTCAGTTCCTGGCCAAGTTACTCTTCCCATCTCCCTTCCTTCAGTGATCTAAAGTCTAACATTTCCAGCTTGGCTAGATTCAACTAATTAGTCAATGTTGTATGACAATCAAGCCTCTCAGACCAAGAAATATGGGCAAAGGCACATGTAATGGGGGACAGAGTCCCAAAAATAGAGGTGGTACTTAAAAATAACTCTTACAAACTTATAAAATTGGTAGAATAATAGGTTTTGCATTAGCATGCATTTCCAGAAGGATATGAAGTCTGAAATTCAAATATGTACCACTATTTTTTTACTTCAGTCCTCAGTGATTTGACAGTGATTTACCAGAAAACCATAATTTTATGAAAAACAGATCAAAATATGAGGTGAAAATCTGGACATTTTAGCGATATCAATTAACAGTAGACATCAAAGCACAGCCTGGTGTGCTACTAAAACTATTCTCTCATAGGTCCCTTCACTTCTAAATAGCATTTTCCAAGAATTATTTTTAAAAAGCACACATAAAGAGTTTAGGCTAATCTATCCATTGCTTAAAATGTGCACTGTAAAATATTCCATTTGAGATGCCTTTTGGCTGCTCATGTGGTTACCTTTGCATAATTGTCGTACAACCTGAACTATGGTATTTTAATGCCAAGTTTTACATAACAATGAAATATTTCTTGGTTTCCCCTTAATAATGATCTCCCAAGCCTCTGATATGACCCGGTACTTTCTGTTACTATTGTTTTATGTAGTTTGGCTTAGTTGTATACTTGTAGCATATCTCTCATCCTGTCAGCACCAGACTCATGGAGAAAGCTTCTAAATTAGAGATTCCTGAAAATAGCAATACCACTGGTATAGTAAGCTCACAAAAATAAGACTACATGAATTAGCATTCATTTTCTGAAGAAAAAACGTAGTCTTTAATTGCAGTGAATGTCATTATTTGTTCATAAGAATCCAACACCTTTTTTAAAAAGCATTATGGATTGTAGTATGTTAGAGCAAAAGTTTAAGTCAAAATTTGGGATACTTATGGGGTACACTGATAAGAGATCCAACACTCCTACTCACCTGTTCTCCTTTGCAACTACCCTAAATCAGACAGGGTGGCATGTACATACTTCATGTATTGAAACAGTACCAGTAGCTGTAGTAGTGATACAGTGCTCTAAACAGGCTGTATGACACTATGGGCTAGATTCCAAAAGAGTTGCTCTCAGTGTAAGTGTGCCATCTATCTTTAAGTGAGACAAAGCAGAACTGTCTCAACACTCTACCATAACCAATAAAAGGAGGTAAGTACAAGGGGGGGGTGCAGCAGACAGATTCTGGTATACAATATCCAGCTGATACTGCACAGAGGTCTTCCTCTGATAGTTACCAGTACAGAAAGCAAGCTTCTTGGTTGTCTGGAATTCCTGTCATCATAGTGGTAAAACTAAACCAGTCCATTATTAGTAATTAGTAATAGAAGGAATTATTCTTCAAGGTCTCAGAAACATGCTTCTGTTAGATATTATGAATATAAGGCTGAAATTAATTCTGTTGTAAATATGCTGAAAGAAAAAGCTTGCTTAAATGCAGAAACAGAGTTTAGTAATATGTGATCAGCAACCATACTAAATGACCATGGCTTGGAAAATAAGGAACCTGCTGAATGGACATTTTTCCCTTACAGACTTAAAAACAGGATGTATGCAAGAGCAAAAATGCAAAATCTGCTTTTAAAGAATGGACAATGACACTGTGGCAATGTGTTTCCTCAAAAACATGTTTTTCTGCATGGACAACAGAACACTTATCAGCATTGGCAAAAGAACAGATGTTCTTATACAAAGATCCAAATAGAATACAGGATGTGCACACTGTCAGAAAAGCTGGCTTCTTATAAATTCAGCAAAAATGTGACAAGACATTATTAAACAAGGAAGCTGAAAAATAATATCATTAAGTCAGCAGTTTGTGTCAGCATCTACAACAATTAGTACTGTTTCTACAGGATGAGCAATTCTCCAAAATAGAATACCAAGAGGAAATGTATATGTTTGTGTATGACTAAAATTGTATATAAAGAGCTGTATGAATCCAGTTACGTTAGGGGTATGGTAGGGACACATTTGTCCTGAGGTAAATGTTACATCTCTCACATCATCTGTACTATATGAGAAGTAAAGTTGGAACAGTACTTTAAGCTGCAATGTTAGTCCTTTTGGTTTATTATAAAAAGTTATTTGTTACTGCTCTAAAGTTGATGCTGCAAAGTATATTCTCTCATCAGTGTATATTCTGCAAGTTTCTGTATGCAACAGACTGTGAATGCAAATATAACCAGACTTTGAATTTTAGCAGAATCCAGCCAGCAAGACTGAGTGTCTTAAGAAGATTTCAAATCCATCCAGCAAGCAGTAAGCTCCATGTAATTTTTCAGCTTCCATGGTTGGACATCCATCTTGCAGCATTAGATGTTTGAGGGAATGTAGTATGAAGTGCATAAGATCCACAGTTTTTTTAAGCTGAATAAAGATAAAATCAAATACAATATCATCAGTTATCAAATGAACTGACAGTTCACAAAGAACTTTAAACAGTGTCAGCACCCTTATATGCAGTGACCTAAATCCTCCCAAGGATTGCTGGTCAGTTTATACATTCCTAAAACTTCAAAGGATGGAATTGCTTCCATCCTTATTCTTAATTGGTTATCAGTAGAATGTAGACTTTGAAATGAGAGAAAAAATGTATTCAGTACTGTTTCATCATTTGTAATGTAAAAATGTCTAACAGAAGTCCACAATGCCAGTTAGGTTCCTCTGACCAAATTAGTATACAGTGGTCAGTATAGTTTCATAATGATCACAAAAGGGTGGATTATAACCCCATGAGGAAATGCTATAAGATTAAGTATGAGGAAGTTAAGGATGAGCTGGCAGCAAGGCTTGGCAAAAAATATGAAGAGGCTGTCAACGGGAAGAGTCATGGGGTATTTATACTAAAACAGAGGGTCTTAATTAAAATCATGTTCTAATAGTATGTAAGCATCAGACAAAGAAAATTACAGTTACCATGGTGACAAATAGGCTTGTCTGCATTTGATTCTATGGTAAACTTGTGTCACTTAGAGACAGAATGAGTACGATTTAGCAAATTACCTCAGTGAACAAAAAAGATTTGTATAAACCTATAGGAAGCCGTACAGATACTAATTATAATGACATTATACCATTAAATACAAGGAAATTGGTACAACTATCACTGATAAAAAAAAGTCTGATACTTGTTTTAGTCAGAGTGGACATTAATATGCATGTCCATAATTTAAGAATGAGTCGGTGGTAGTCTGTCTAAATAACAGGAGATATTATTATGTTGGAGGCCCAGATGAATTCAAGGGGATTCTTTATGACTTGAATCAAGGAGTGTATAAGAACTTGCTTAAAGCATTTATTTTGGCTTGCCATGTGCAATGACGGTGTGCTCCATCTTTGGGAAAAGGCTACTATTGCCCCCATATTTAAGGGAGTGGATGCAGGTGACCTTTGTAAACTCAGGCTTGTCAGCCTTACAAGTATTGTGGAGAGTTACTTTGAGAAGGTTCTGTAGAAATTTTTCTGAAAACCTGGCACATTTTACATACTACTACTCTAGTCAGTATTAACACACCAGTGATTGAAGCCATTGGTGCTAGGCTGTCAGTCGATATTGTTAGAATACGTTTAAAGGGCTAATCAAGTTATAACTAAAACGTTTGCTTAGATGTAGGAATACAGCTTAGCAATGTAAAACTGGCATCCATACTATGTGATGAAAAACAAGTTTAATGGACATGCTTCTTCACAGAATCAGCAGAAATTCTGAAAGACAGTCCTGAGAGACAAATATTGCATACTTCCTCACAAGTCAACTGGATATGTTTCCTCACAAAACATCTATTAATAGACTTGCTTCATCACAGAATTAGCAGAAATTCTGAAAAATAATCCTGAGAGACAAATACTGCATGCTTCTTCACAAAGTCAACAGGACATCCTTCCTCACAAATGCTTCAAAGTCGGCAAGGAAAAAACATCAGAAGGTAATCAGGATCTAAAGTGTGTGTATAAAAGGACTGTAAACTGAATATTGTACTGGGTAATTCTAGGAACTTGATACCGAGGTAAATGGAGAATCATCATCTGTATCTGTAACAAAAAGCAAACCTTGTACAGTAAAAGCTGTAAGCCATAACGTGTGGTACGTTTGTTATATAAATAAGCTGTTTTATTAGTAACTGCACTTAAATGAGTTAAAGTACTACAAAGTATATATCTTTAAATTGATCAGATATCCTCCTTTTAGATCTGGAAAGGCATTTGATTCAGTTCCTTATTCAATTATCATTCAAGGTTAACCTTTATGTCATCAAATGAATAGACACATGGCTATGGAACTGAGAAACCTTTGTTAGGTTTAAGAATGGTACATCTAACCTGTGCACACTTTACACAAGCATACCTCTAGGTTAAATTCTGGGTCCCTTCTTCTTTAATGTTTTCATGGCCACTACTCCATTGAGTGCAATAGTCTGAGTGGAAAAAAATGCTGATGATGCCAGGGTTGTCACATTGGTCTCTGTCACAGAAAATCAATAAGAAATGCAACCTGCATGTTTGGGCAGAAAGTAATAACCTTCAGTAATAGTAAGTATTCTGAGAGTACTAACCTTCAGTAATAGTAAGTATTCTGAGAGTACTAACCTTCAGTAATAGTAGGTATTCTAATTATTGGTCCTTCAAATGTCAGCTACCCATTTGAGATGTGCATTGACCACATTTTACATACCTTGTTATGCGCTCAGATTGTGTGTGTGTGTGTGTGTGTGTGTGTGTGTGTGTGTGTGTGTGTGTGTGTGTGTGTGTGTGTGTGTCTCTCTCTCTCTCTATAATCTTTCCTATTACATCCCAACACAGCAAATAAAGGGTGTGATAAAAACTCATGTGTACAGTATGTAGATCATTTTTTGTCAACACTCGGGGGACTATGTTTCAGTATGTATCTATACTGGGATCTCATTAAAGCTAATAAAACTGTCTTACATCTTATGTATTTGTACTGCTCATTATAAGCTAAAGTAGAAGTTCAGATACTGCAGATAGAAATCATACACACTGAGATTCAGCAAAGCATTTTAGTCGGTATAAGACAGTCACCACTAAAACCAAAAACTTGCACTTAGTTTAACAAAAATATAAACTAATAACCCATCTGTGAGACACAGAGGAACAGACCTGATGACAACCGAGAACACCAGTTAACAGTTCCTGGTTGTGAAAGAACCTGGTAAGGGAGTGTGGCCGTGTGCAGCTTATGCTGGTTTGCCCATCCTGGGGAGGGGAGAAATTGTGTTCCGATCATCTGATTGCTTCAGTATAAGTGGAGGCTTGCATGTCCACACTAGCTGTCCAACCAGGAAATGTTGTCTTGGAGATATCTAGCTGGTGATGGTAGTTTTAGTGTGTGTTTTAAGCATGTACAATGCATTGGGAGAGCATACAGTGCTCCTGCAGTGATATCGGTGTCCATGTCAGCCACCGGGGATGGAATTAAGACCATTCAAAGGGAAAACCCCAATGGCTGTATGCATAACAGATTATGCAATCTGCTCTCACCCACAGGTGGAAGGGGATTACTTGATAGCAAGGTTGAGAGTCATGAAGGCGAAAAGTAAAAAAAAAATAAATGTAAAAAAAACTGAATCGGGTCTATATCATATGAGCGAATCGCACAAATTGGGAACGCTCATAATATCGAACGTACCAGACCTCGAAGTGCTTTTTCTGAGATCATGGCACAGTGAAGAATGGGTTATTTGCCCTTTCCTCACTGTAGTGCGATCTCGGAGTTGGAATATATATGTAGCTGGGGGATGTGGGGGGCACAGCCCCCCACAGTAGGAAGTTCGAGGTCCAGTACATTCGATATTATGAGCGTTCACAATTTGTGCAATTCGCTCATATGATATAGACCCAACTGAATCATAGACCACTTTTTTCATTCATTGCTATGTAGAAAAGTAATTGTATACACTGCACCTACAAAGTCCACACACAGAACCTGCAAACCTCTAAAACAGAATACACTGGCCATCTAAATTTAACCCACAAAACATTAAATACAGTCATATTAGAACAATCCATAAAGAAAAGTAAAACAAAACCCAGACCATGCCTGCTTAATGAGAAAATAACATTACTGACAAAATGTGATACTAGCTGTCTCATTAATAATAAACTCTGAGTACAGTTGAAATATAAAACTAATAAATCTAATTGGCTAATAGAATGCACAAGGTGTGGGTGGCAGGAGTACTGTTAAAGAATATTAGGGTGTCTGTAGTGTCCTGCAGGGCTCAGTGCTGCAACCGCATTTGTTTGGTATTTTCTTCTATGTCCTGAGCATGGTCATCTCCAAAGACTATGGGATGATATTACACTTGACATATTGTCTGGTAGTCTAACTAATTTCCAATCCATTTTCAATTTAAGTAACCTGGAAAAAAGGGTTTGTACCCCCAGTTTCTATGAGACATCAGTAATTCCATGTAATAATGTTGACTGATCAATGGTCAAAGGTGACAAATTTTAAATGGGAAGTATTTGTCCACTTTGAAAATACAATGGGAATAATTGATTTAAGGAAGGCCTTCTTTATTTGTAAGGGGGGATACAGTATAAAAATAAGGTTCAAAGATCTATTTTAAAAATGTAGTAAAATCTGTGTTAAATGTGAAGAAAAAATGTGTTTACATAAATGAAAATAACGTTAAAAACTATTCCAGAAATGCCCTAATTAAACATGCACAGTTGTGTATCGGATTTGACAAATTTGTAGTTATTGTCCTGAACAGAATAACAGACAAAAGTGGGGGGAGTGGAGAAACAGGACTTGACAATAGGAAACTGGTTCAGATACTATGCATGTGCCAAGGAAAACTTTCATTGCATGCAAAACCAAAATTTAAAACAACTGTATCAACACTGGTTTTTGCAGAAGGACGAGCCCCATTGCATTTCCTGCTAATTATATATATTAACTCTGAGGTTGCGCAATGCTGGGGAAAGGGTATATTTCACAACCTTTGAACTATGTTGTCTCGCACATCTGTTGACCATCTGTGTAGTCAACTAAATTTTCTGTTCTGAGTAATCCAGAATCACACTAACTTTTTTCAAATAGGACCTGGATAATTGGATGGCTATTCGCTTTTCATAACTTCACCCCAGCCTTGACTGGCCAAGCCCTTTGGGAGGTTTAGTGTAGAGCAGGAACTAGCAAGGGGTAATGGTTGCAAGACTCAGGGGGGCCTTGAACTTCCTATGAATATTATAACATCACTAAATAGTAAAGTAAGTCAAATAAATGTACTTTCATCATAAGAGAAGAAAAGAAAGATTACAGTTTAGTTCCACAACTAGTGGGGAAAAAGACATTCAAGTCCAGCCATAAAATCCTGTACATATAACTTAAATCCCTGTTTAACTGAGGCTTTTGATGTGAATGCAGCCGTGATCAGCAGAGTCTTGGGGAATGAATGCCGCCCTGTTCAGCAGAGAATTGGGGAACGAATGCAACCCACATAAATAAATGGGAAACGTGCATATGAATTAATGTTGGTTAAGTCACAGTTTAGTAGAGTAAAATAGGAGCCTGGCCTTTCTTGAATTTTGGAGTTAAACTCCCATTTCATTGTCATTTCTTTTTGTAAGTTTTGTGTTAGGCGATCAGGTTTTCTTCGTTGGATTATGTTTCATTTAGTTGAGGCTAGGTGTTTTGGCAAGTTGTGGTTTAATATTAATTTTTGGATAGCTGTATGTTTTTATTTTTTGTGGAGGGGCATATGATTGTATGAATGTACAGGTAAGGGTGATTTTTTTTCCCATCCCAGCACTTTTTTGAGATTTTTTGAGTTGGTACAAACAAACAGCAAACAAAAGAAAATTCTGTTATTTTGACAGACTGAGATTTGTGTGTGTGGGCTCTCAATATTTTAAAATGGTGAAAGACAAAAACAAATTTGTGTGTGTAATTGCATATGTGTATATTTTTCTTGTTTTTATTTTACTTGTTTTATTTACTTTTTAGTAAAAGTCTCTCTCTCTCTCTCTCTCTTTTTTTTTTTTTTTGTGTACAGTCCGAATTTGGAGCGGCAGCAGTTAGAAAGATACATGTAGTCTTGAACACCTTTACTTACCAGAGAGTAAAATAAAATTGTTGGAATTCTGACTGCCTAGCAAAGACATAAGACATTATTCGTGAGATTCTAAGGAAAGTGGATGTGGGGTTCTTAGCTTTTTCATTGTGTCTTATAGGTAACAAAACCGATGGCCATGGTGACTGTCACCCCTTCCCAGTATTATTTCGGAGTACGACTGCATTTTATAGTTTTCTAATCACACCATGCTAGAGCGCCTACTGCCATTTTCATTGTATTTCCACTACCTTTTAAAAATAAAATTTAAGGCTGTGCCATTTCCATACTCAGTTATATAGTTCAGAAAACAAATAACGGTGTAGTATCGATGTGTATTAAAGTAACAGTGCCATTTGTATATCTGTTTGTGTGGATATTCTTTTCAAAATAATAAGTTTAATTACTGTCTTTGTATGCAGAAGTAATCATGATATTTTTGCATTCCAGATTCTTGTTGCTTATACATTCTTTCTTTTTTTTTCTCTGTTTTTTTGTATGTCTGTAGGACAAAGTTAAAAGAGCCTTGTCATCCATCAGATCCAAAGTTGGTGCTTTAAAAAATATACGAAACAAGAGTGAGAAGGAACTCAAAGACATGCATGTACGTAACTGACTGTATTTTGTTTGTAGAACTCTTAAATACAAGTAGCTATGGCAAATGCCCAGTGGCTTCTGGTTTGTATTTACTTTTGGCTCATAGTATTAAAAAATCATTTTTGTGGCATGTGTGTTTAACAGTTATTGATACATTGTTGTTGTTCTGTAGTACATCTCTGTGAGGTCTGCATAATGTTTTATTTTTTTTCCCTTCCCCTCCCCTTGCTTCATACTTTTTGGTTTCTACCCCCGTTCCCAGCCCCTGCTTCCCTACACTAACACTACACCCAATCTGGGGCCGACATGGAATGTAAGGGCATTCTGTGGGGACTTGCCAGCAACTGCTTTTGTAAGGGGGGAGGTATTTGTGTATTATTACCTACCTGTTAGAGTGTGCTGAACAGTGAATAAAAGATTATAATTATATTTGTTGTAAATACGCTGAAAAATAAAAGTATTAAATAAAAAGTTGCTTGAATGTAGGTATAGAGTTTAGCAATGTAAAATGGGCATTTATACTACGTATGTGTTGTGGAAAAAGGACATCTACTGATAGACATGTTTTCTCACAATGTCAGCAAAAAAGTCTAATTTTGCAGAACAGTTTGACAGAGGCTTTCTTACAGACATTTGTTAATGGACATTTTTTTTACAAAATTAGCAGTATGTGCTTTTTTACAAGAGGTTTTCTGACAATAGCAGCAAAAAAATAACATGCTTTCTTACAGAAAAATGGACATGATCAGCAAAAAAAGCAATGTGGACATGCTTTCTCATAAGATATTTTCTTAAAAAAACAAGTCTATAAAGTAAATTATTGTATGCTTTCCTACAAGCATCAGCAGAAGTGTTTTTAACAGATGCTTCTGTACAAAGTCCAAAAAGAGATACCAAGAGGATAAACAGGATCCAAAGAACAGACTAAAAAGACTGGAAAAATTAGTTGTGTTAGAGGTATTTGTAGGGACACACTTGTTGTGAGGTATTGTATAGGAGAATTATAATTCATACTGATCGTGAAGAAAATCTTGAACATGAAAGCTAAAGGCTGTAACAGTTGTGTCGTCTGTTATAAGAATACGTTATTTAATAGTAACTGCACTAAAAGTAAAGTAGTATTGTCCTGCAAAGTATATTTTCTCATCAGTGCAGATTGCAAGGCTCTGTGTCTTAAAACAGACGTCAAATGCAGTTATACAGACCTCTGTGTTATAACCAGACTTTGATTTCAGCAGTAAACAGCCAACAAGACTTAGTGTCTTGAGAAGACTTAGATTTCGATACAGCAAGTACAGCATAGCAGCACCTTCATAAATAAATTTTCACTACCATCTTGGTCCCCCCCAACCTTATCCTGGAGTCATCCAAGGGTTCCCTCTGTTAATAGTTCATGCCTCCCCTCAAGGATCTCCAAGATGAATGTCACATGGCCATACCTCCCAGCCATCAACTGAACCTCGTATGAGCAGACTGTAGTCATGTCTCAGTCCCTCTACATCACGGTTCTAGCTTGTCCATGTAATGTTGAGGAAAATTAGAACCATTTTGGAACCCAGTAGATTCATGTGATTTTTGCTTTAGATAAAATAGGCGGTAACACAGAGGCGCAAATTACCTTTATGTATCCTGTCTGTAACAAAGGTTATTAAGTAAATGTCAAAGCAGTACACAGCAAATAATGCTTCCTTCAGTGCAGGAAAGAGGCCCTCAAGACTAAACCTTGGGTACTACCAAGACCTCCATGCCACAATGTTTCTCAAATACATTGAACCAGACCTCATAAAAACGATACCATATTAAATGTCTGGCGATTAAGATGCTCTGAACAACCAACTTGCATCAGCCAAGTTGTGCCATATATTGACCCCCCCCCCCACAACCTGTATGTGAAACATTTGGAACCCTTTACAGCACTTAACAAATTGGTTTGATAATTTCATCCCCTTGAAGTATCCAGTATTCTGGAAAATTCTAAAACAGACATAATTGGTAGAGTTATATCAAAAAATTATTAAATCAAAAGAAAAGGTCATTGGAAGCCTTTAGACTTCTTGTGACACTGTAGCAATTGTCTCATGTTTACTGACAAGCACTTAATCTTAGAATTAGACACGGTGTGTGAAAGGTGTACTTTACAATGACACTGAAGGCTAAATTCATATACAGGTGCATGTCAGGTTATTGAAACCACACAGACAACATCCACCTCACACAGCACACAACACGCACACACGATCATGTATGCTGATGCACAATCCTCCTAAACAGTACAGATCACCTACACTGCCCATTGCAAAGCCATGCCTTTTCAAGCCTGAAGCTATTCAGAAAAAGCACCTAAAACCACAAGTGCTGTCATTCTCAGTGTAGCCCCAAACACAGACACTAAGGCAGGCAAACATTTCTCAGGGCTCTCATCATAGAGGACTCCATTGTAAGATATACTGGTGCCCCTCTAACCAGGCTAAACAAGAAGTTAACTGTTAGTCACTTATCTGGAGCCATAATCTGCCAAATCATGCAAACACTCCAGTCATTACGCCATATGTACCAGTATTATTCCATCATAGACCTTATAGGTGTAAATGACCTGAGATGTACCTCCGTGTACTATATGAATATAGACATTATGGAGCTCTCAGACTGTGTGTCTCAGGCTTGCCTGAGCGTAGCATTGAGCAGCATATTACCATCACTGAGGATGATGTCACAATGCATTGAGCAGCATATTACCATCACTGAGGATGATGCCACAGTATGAACAAAAAATAATTGATTTCAGCAACTGAGACTCTTTAAGGTGTCATTGTAAAGGGATCCAATATCTGTCAGCTTGGGAAGACATGGTTAATGGACAATGTTGCTTTGCCAGGATAGGATGCACCTTTCGCCTGTAAGCTTTTAAATACTGGCTAAAATGTTATCCACCTACATAGTGCCTTTTTTAGACAATGCCAAATTGACAAAACCTACTGACATAGAATAATCAGTTCAACAGAACCTCAAGGTGTTGCTGCTCAATGCTAGGAGCCTAAATTAAAAAAAAAAATTAAAAATAACTACACAACCTCCAAGCCCTCCTCTCACTTGAATATCAACATCTGTGCAGTTACCGTGACACCGTTTAAAGTAGCAGAGAATACCCCATCAGTGCAAGGCTTCAGGGCCTTCCATGCTTTCAGACCCATAGCTGCACGGACAAGGGCTAAAGGTGGAGGTTTCTGTACTCAATCTACTTTAATAATAAGCACAACTCTAGTATGGTCAGACAAGGTCACATGCTGGACGTCCTCCAGGTGCAGATCTCAACTGACAAAATCCTGTTCCATATCCTAGTCAGCTGTAGGTCAGCCTCCTGTCCCAAGAACTCACAATTCATATGCAGACCTATTGGAAACACTAACTGTCCAACCTAACACCCTGTTCATGGGAGACTTTAATTACCCCTTTATAGACTCTGAATCCTAGATGGCCTCAGATCTGCAGGCACAGAGATCCCTGGAATTCATAAATGCAAACACCCTTCACCAAATACTGAATATGCCCACTAGAAGCACCAACATACTGGGCATCATGCTAATAAATATGGGAGAATGCTGCATCCCCCCCCACCCCTGTGTCTCCTTTCCAATAAGGTCTGACCATTAAACTATCGCCTTCAAAATAAAAATCAACTGCATAATCCCATTAAAGAGCAGTAACAATTAGGAACTATTCCATGGCAAATTAGCTGTTATTCAGTGATGGTTTGTCAAAATTCAATGCCCCTCCAAACCTAGAGAACACAACAGCCTTTGCTGAATTGCTCTCAAAAACTCTGCACATCCGTGTCGGTAGATGCATAGAGGCTGCTGTTCCTATAAGACGTAAGCTCAGGAATAGCCCCAGAAACAAACTGCCCTGATGTCATCCCAGTTTAAACAGGATATACAACAAAAGGAAAATGAGTATGGCAAAAATCAGAAAGGATAATTCCCATAAAGATAATTCAGTCTCATCAAAGTAAATGGGCAACTGAGAGAGCTAATTAGGTTAAGCAAAGCCAACTTTGAATTTAAGATATCCTTTTACGTGAAAGATAACCATAAGGCCTTTGACAGCCAAGTTACAAACCAGAAGGACAGCACACGACAGTGAGCTGAAATGGTGGCTAATGGTGCCTCATTCACCAAGCCTGGCAATATACAAGAAAACCTGTTAGCAGACAAATTCAGTTCCACATTCCCTCCTCATGCCCCAATCATTCTGCAAAAAATACTGTCAAACATAATCCCTCAAATTATAACTAGAGAACATGTACTAGGTGCACTCACTAAAGTCAAGGACACTACCTCAATGGGCCCTGATAACATCCCTGGATGCCTCCTGAATAGTCTAAAATACTACTTATCAGGACCCCTGGAGTCATTAGTTAATTGCAGTTTTAAAACAGGCTCCTGGAAACTACAGATCTAATAGTCTGACTAGTCTTATTTGCAAAGCCGTGAAAGAATTGCTATAGTAGTTAACAACAAAGATATAGAAGACCTCCAGATACAGAATTTGTTTCTGTTTGGCTTTGTCAAAGGAAGGCCATACTTACTGAACCTGGTGGACTTACTTACTGAAACTGTGCATAGTAAAATAATAGAATCCAGCGGATGTTTTACAGATCGGATGCAGTTCATTTCGCACTTTCATTGGAGTTCAAATCTACTGAGTTCCAGTTGTAATTGTAATCCAATAAAAGGTGTTAACTTTTATAATGCAAAAAAAGCTTAATTTCAGCAGGAAATACTAAATGGAAACACCAACAGCACCACCAAAACATCCGAGCTAGATAAAAAAAAAACAAAGACTAAGTGCTCTTGCCCCATAAGCATCAGAGACTTCATCAGAATTGCATCAACCAGGTCCTTTCCCGCAAAATAAATAATTTCCACCAATCAACATTCGTCTACATAATTAATCATGAACATAGTAAAAAAGACCAGTGCGGTAAAAACTGTTAAACAAATTTTGTGTGTTACTATACCAACTTTTTTCCCCTACAAAATAGTATTAAAAGAAATTAATTAAATTAAAACAAATATGCATTTATACGGATCCCCTACACTGAATCGCCACTTACCCGAAATTTGCATGAACGATCCGAGAACACCGACAGGAACAAAACACCGACCGCTTGGAACACCGAATCGGAAATAATATTAAGTAAGCCGTTGGCCAACCAGGAAGAAGAGTAAACTGAAACAAAAGACAACACACCCACGTGGGGGGCTGTGCCCCCCCACAACTCCCCTAACTAAATATTCCATCTCTGAGAACACACTGCAGTGGAGGTAAGGGGCAAATATCAACATGCTGGCCAATAAGTTACTTACCGTTAGTTCCGAGTCGGTGTTCCAAGTGGTCGGTGTTTGTTCTTGACTGTGTTCTTGGCTCATTTATGTGAGTTTCGGGTAAGTGGTGATTCAGTAATGTGTAGGGGACCCACTTATACATGCATGTTATCAATCCATCCAAAATGTTTTTGAAATTCAAAGTACAATTACATATATGGCAATGTAAAATAATAATGATAATAATATTGATAATTATTATCAATCACTGTTAGTCTGTCAGCCCTAATATTAGATGTACTCTCAACAGACAGAGTTGTTGAGCTGAAGGTTGGCATACTTTAAGCCTCAATTGCCAAATCAGTATTTTCAATTGTAATACATTTTTGTAAATCACCTCCCCTTGAAGAACGTAATACTCTTGTCAACTACAAAAATATAAATCTCTTCAAATTCTTGCAAGTGACTGAGTGCTTATGAAGGGCATTTTTGGAGTGATGTTTTTAATATCATACAGGTTTTCCCTCATACAGTTTCTGAGCCTACTGTTACTGCTGTACATGAGCTACATGTGGCTATGTAAACTACATCGGTGGTATCACAGTTACATTTACCTACTGTTACTGCTGTATATGAGCTACATTTGGCTATGTAAACTGCATAGGTGGTATCACAGTTACATTTACCTACTGTTACTGCCGTACATGAGCTACATGTGGCTATGTAAACTACATAGGTGGTATCACAGTTACATTTACCTACTAGGTTATCTGCCCGAGGGCATGTACATGAGCTACATGTGGCTATGTACGCCACCCTTTAGTATGGGGAACTATACCCATTATTTTGCTGTGCCTCTGTCGAGCAGTGACACTGAGGTAATCCCTGGGGTATATCTGCGATCTCCCATCCATTGGTCAAGATTTCTCTTGAACAAGGCCAGCGAGGTGCTCTGCCTCACATGTACCGGGATTTTGTTCCACAGCATAGGGAGTCTTTGGGTGATGAATCTATCCCTCCAGCACGTCCTATTAATAGCCGTGTCAAGGTTTCACAGTTACATTTACCTACTGTTACTGCTGTACATGAGCTACATGTGGCTATGTATACTACATAGGTGGTATCACAGGTTGGAGGCGTTTTATAGAATTAGGCATAGCCAAACCTCTCAACTGTCCCTGATTTTGGCTCCAAATGTTGCTCTTCCCCTAATGATCCCTCTGCAAAATAGCAATTTTGGAAGAAAACATGGAGGGTTTATAATTAAGAAATAACTAATCAGATTACTTTTATTTCAGAAATGCATGTAGATTATTTTATTTTGTCAGCTGCTCAAGTTAGCAGTACTAATATTAAAGTGTCCCTTCTTTGACAGGTTCCCAGCTGTATTGTGTTGCTATTTTATATTTTTACATCTACGTTTTTGGTCCATTTTTCATTTTTTGGCAAATTAGTGACAAATAATTAAACACTGAAGTTAGAAAATAATGACAGACATTTGAGTTTCAGATTTCATACCATAAAGAAAATTCATACTAATGCAATATCTCTGTTATCTTTCTAAGTTTATAAGAGCAATATTTTAAAAATTGTCCTTATTTTTGGGCCTTTGTCCCATTTCATTGTATGGCTTTGTCCAGATTTCTTGCTCTGAGGTTGAGAGTTATGCAAAATGTGTCAGGGTCATCACAAGTCAGCCAGAGACATTTCAAACTGTGACATACTTGTTGCACCCCACTCCCCCATGTAGTGACTCTGGATGTGTCGATGCAAGGCAAGGAGTAGTTATGCAGTGTAAATGTGCAGAGTATCCCCCTCATCCAAGGTAGACACAAGTACTAGAGTGGCTTTTCATCTGTCCTTGATTTTTATAGAATGGTCTGTTTTTTGTCATATTTTTTGTACTGTTGATTTATGCTTATTACTGAAAGTACCTGTTACTCTGTGTTTAAGTACCAATACTTTAATGACCATCAGGTAAGCTTGGCTGAGATTGCAAGATGCAAGTAAGCTTTAATAAGCATACTGTTAAAGAATTGCCAACATTGAAAGCCTTTCTGTTGCCATGTAGAGAATACTTATCTAGATAATGTATAAGCCTTGGGTATTGAAATGCATATGACAGTATTTGTAATAAAGGACAGGATTACATTATTTTGAGAGTCTCATTACACTTGGAGACTTCAGTCATCTCTGCAGGCTTTACCTGTAAACAGAATACCAATCGTGTGGTCCATAACCTGTACAGTAATCCTTTTAAGCACTGTATCTTGAGCTTATTTCTTGTTTGCATTTCATTTTTTACTTTGATCATGTTTTCCCCATGAAACAAGTAGATGTCAGGCAGCAGGTCTTTTTTTTTTTTTTTTTTGGATAAGGAACATTTTTACAAGTGGGGGCATCAGAGATTTCTACTTTCAGCATGTTACTTGGTACTTTAATAAAGCTGAATATAAATTATAATTAGAACTGCAGTGCAAGAAGTGGTTTGAGTTGAGTGCTGCTTGTTTTTCTTATACTTGATTTTGACTGGCATTCCATTAATGTATTTCTTGTTTTTCTTATACTTGATTTTGACTGGCATTCCATTAATGTATTTAAAAAAAGTAATTTATTTTTTCATGCCTCACAACCTTTTTTGTTTCCATCTAGATATTAAGCTGTCATGCAGCAAATGCATTGAAATATTTTTATTCTTCTACACTTCATTTTGTCTTGATTGGACTCTCATAATGACGGTTTGGCACCCAGGGCAGTATATTTAGTTTTTGTGATTTTGAGCTTAGCTCCTCCACTTTCTAGTTGGCCACACCCCTTCCCATTGGCCCCACCCATTCAGCTGTCTCCTGCAGCCGCCCTTTGATTTGAAGTCACCAGCCGCCACTGGCTGTAACAGTTGTGTCGTCTGTTATAAGAATAAGTTACTTAATAGTAACCACACTAAAGTAGTATTGTGCTGCAAAGTATATTTTCTCATCAGTGCAGCTTGCAAGGCTCTGTGTCTTAAAACAGACTGCAAATGCAGTTATGCAGACCCTCTGTGTTATAACCAGACTTTGATTTCAGCAGTAAACAGCCAACAAGACTTAGTGTCTTGAGAAGACTTAGATTTCAGTACAGCAAGTACAGCACAGCAGCACCTTCATAAATAAATTTTTCACTACCATCTTGCTCCCCTCCCCTAACCTTATCCTGAAGCCATCCAAGGGTTCCCTCTGTTAACAGTCCATGCCTCCCCTCAAGGATCTCCAAGATGAATGTCACATGGCCATACCTCCCAGCCATCAATTGAACCTCGTATGAGCAGACTGTAGTCATGTCTCAGTCCCTCTACATCACGGTTCTAGCTTGTCCATGTAATGTTGAGGAAAAGTAGAACCATTTTGGAACCCAGTGGATTCATGTGATTTTTGCTTTAGATAAAATAGGCAGTAACACAGAGGCACAAATTACCTTTATACATTCTATCTATGACCAAGTTTTTATAAAGTAAACGTTAAAGCAGTACACAACAAATAATGCTTCCTTCAGTGCAGGAAAGAGGCCCTCAAGACTAAACCTTGGGTACTACCAAGACCTCCGTGCCACAATGTTTCTCAAATACATTGAACTGGACCTCATAAAAATGATACCATATTAAATGTCTGGCAATTAACATGCTCTGAACAACCAACTTGCATCAGCCAAGGTGTGCCGTATGTTGGCCCACCCCCCACAACCTGTATGTGAAACATTTGGAACCCTTTGCAGCACTTAACAAATTGGTTTGATAAATTCATCCCCTTGAAGTATCAGTATTCTGGAAAATTCTAAAACAGACATAATTGGTAGAGTTATAATATCAAAAAATTATTAAATCAAAAGAAAAGGTCATTGGAAGCCTTTAGACTTCTTGTGACACTGTAGCAATTGTCTCATATTTACTGACAAGCACTTAATCTTAGAATTAGACACGGTGTGTGAAAGGTGTACTTTACAATGACACTGAAGGCTAAGTTCATATACAGGTGCATGTCAGGTTATTGAAACCACACAGACAACATCCACCTCACACAGCACACAGCACGCACACACGCTAATGTATGCTGAGGCACAATCCTCCTAAACAGTACAGATCACCTACACTGCCCATAGCAAAGCCATGCCTTTTCAAGCCTGAAGATATTCAGAAAAAACAGCACCTAAAACCACAGGTGCTGTCATTCTCAGTGTAGCCCCAAACACAGCCACTAAGGCAGGCAAACACTTCTCAGGGCTCTCATCATAGAGGACTCCATTGTAAGATACACTGGTGCCCCTCTAACCAGGCTGAACAAGAAGTTAACTGGTAGTCACGTATCTGGAGCCATAATCTGCCAAATCATGCAAACACTCCAGTCATTACGCCATATGTACCAGTTTTATTCCATCATAGTCCTTATAGGTGTAAATGACCTGAGATGTACCTCCGTGGACTATATGAATAGAGACATTATGGAGCTCTCAGACTGTGTCTCTCAGGCTTGCCTGAACCTAGCATTGAGCAGCATATTACCATCATTGAGGATGATGTCACAATGCATTGAGCAGCATATTACCATCACTGAGGCTGATGTCACAATGCATTGAGCAGCATATTACCATCACTGAGGATGATGCCACAGTATGAACAAAAAATGATTGATTTCAGCAACTGAGACTCTTTAAGGTGTCATTGTAAAGGGATCCAATATTTGTCAGCTTGGGAAGACATGGTTAATGGACAGTGTTGCTTTGCCAGGATAGGATGCACCTTTCGCCTCTAAGCTTTTAAATACTGGCTAAAATGTTATCCACCTACATAGTGCCTTTTTTAGACAATGACAAATTGACAAAACCTACTGACATAGAATAATCAGTTCAACAGAACCTCAAGGTGTCACTGCTCAATGCTAGGAGCCTAAATTAAAAAAAAAATAAAAAATAACTACACAACCTCCAAGCCCTCCTCTCACTTGAATATCGACATCTGTGCAGTTACCCCGACATGGTTTAAAGTAGCAGAGAATACCCCATCAGTGCAAGGCTTCAGGGCCTTCCATGCTTTCAGACCCATAGCTGCATGGACAAGGGCTAAAGGTGGAGGTATCTCAATGTACTCAATCTACTTTAATAATAAGCACAACTCTAGTATGGTCAGACAAGGTGACATGCTGGAGGTCCTCCAGGTGCAGATCTCAACTGACAAAATCCTGTTCCATATCCTAGTCAGCTGTAGGTCAGCCTCCTGTCCCAAGAACTCACAATTCATATGCAGACCTATTGGAAACACTTACTGTCCAACCTAACAGCCTGTTCATGGGAGACTTTAATTACCCCTTTATAGACTCTGAATCCTAAACGGCCTCAGATCTGCAGGCTGCAGGCACAGAGATCCCTGGAATTCATAAATGCAAACACCCTTCACCAAATACTGAATATGCCCACTAGAAGCACCAACATACTGGGCATCATGCTAATAAATATGGGAGAATGCTGCACCCTCCCCCGTGTCTCCTTCCCAATAAGGTCTGACCATTAAACTATCGCCTTCAAAATAAAAATCAACTGCATAATCCCATTAAAGAACAGTAACAATTAGGAACTATTCCATGGCAAATTAGCTGTTATTCAGTGATGGTTTGTCAAAATTCAATGCCCCTCCAAACCTAGAGAACACAACAGCCTTTGCTGAATTGCTCTCAAAAACTCTGTACATCCGTGTCAGTAGCTATATAGAGGCTGCTGTACCTATAAGATGTAAGCTCAGGAATAGCCCCAGAAACAAACTGCCCTGATGGCATCCCAGTTTAAACAGGATATACAACAAAAGGAAAATAAATATGGCAAAAATCAGAAAGGATAATTCCCATAAAGATAATTCAGTCTTATCAAAGTAAATGGGCAACTGAGAGTGCTAATTAGGTTAAGCAAAGCCAACTTTGCATTTAAGATATCCTTCTACGTGAAAGATAACCATAAGGCCTTTGACAGCCAAGTCACAAACCACAAGGACAGCACACGACAGTGAGCTGAAATGGTGGCTAGTGGTGCCTCATTCACCAAGCCTGGCAATATACAAGAAAACCTGTTAGCAGACAAATTCAGTTCCACATACCCTCCTCATGCCCCAATCATTCTGTAAAATATACTGTCAAACATAATCCCTCAAATTATAACTAGAGAACATGTACTAGGTGCACTCACTAAAGCCAAGGACACTACCTCAATGGCCCTGATTACATCCCTGGATGCCTCCTGAATAGTATAAAATACTACTTATCAGGACCCCTGGAGTAATTAGTTAATTGCAGTTTTAAAACAGGCTTTATGCTGCATGAATGGAGGACTGCAACGGTCATCTCCCTTCATAAGGGAAGACCATTAACAGCTCCTGGAAACTACAGATCTAATAGTCTGACTAGTCTTATTTGCAAAGCCGTGGAAGAATTGCTATAGTAGTTAACAACAAGGATATAGAAGACCTCCAGATACAGAATTTGTTTCTGTTTGGCTTTGTCAAAGGAAGGCCATACTTACTGAACCTGGTGGACTTTGAAATTGTCAATTAGGCAATGGATGAGAGGAAAACTGTGCATAGTAAAATAATAGAATCCAGCGGATGTTTTACAGATCAGATGCAGTTCATTTCGCACTTTCATTGGCGCTCAAATCTACTGAGTTCCAGTTGTAACTGTAATCCAATAAAAGGTGTCAACTTTTATAATGCAAAAAAGCTTAATTTCAGCAGGAAATACTAAATGGAAACACCAAGAGCACCACCAAAACATCCGAGCTAGATAAAAAAAAAAAAAAACAAAGACTAAGTGCTCTTGCCCCGTAAGCATCAGAGACTTCATCAGAATTGCATCAACCAGGTCCTTCCCCGCAAAATAAATAATTGTCCACCAATCAACATTCGTCTAGATAATTAATCATGAACATAGTAAAAAAGACCAATGCGGTAAAAAACTGTTAAACAAATTTTGTGTGTTACTATACCAACTTTCTTTTCCCTACAAAATAGTATTAAAAGAAATTAATTAAATTAAATTAAAACAAATATGCATTTATACGGATCCCCTACACTGAATCGCCACTTACCCAAAATTTGCATGAATGATCTGAGAACACCGACAGGAACAAAACACCGACCGCTTGGAACACCGACTCGGAAATAATGTTAAGTAAGCCGTTGGCCAACCAGGAAGAAGAGTAAACTGAAACAAAAGACAACACACCCACGTGGGGGGCTGTGCCTCCCCACAACTCCCCTAACTAAATATTCCATTTCTGAGAACACACTGCAGTGGAGGTAAGGGGCAAATATCAACATGCTGGCCAATAAGTTACTTACCGTTAGTTCCAAGTCGGTGTTCCAAGTGGTCGGTGTTTGTTCTTGACTGTGTTCTCGGCTCATTTATGTGGATTTTGGGTATGTGGTGATTCAGTAATGTGTAGGGGACCCACTTATACATGCATGTTATCAATCCATCCAAAATTTTATTGAAATTCAAAGTACAATTAAAACATATATGGCAATGTAAAATAATAATGATAATAATATTGATAATTATTATCAATCACTGTTACAGTCTGTCGGCCCTAATATTTGATATACTCTCAACAGACAGAGTTGTTGAGCTGGAGGTTGGCATACTTTAAGCCTCAATTGCCAAATCAGTTGTTTCAATTGTAATACATTTTGTAAATCACCTCCCCTTGAAGAACGTAATACTCTTGTCAACTACAAAAATATAAATTTCTTCAAATTCTTACAAGTGACTGAGTGCTTATAAAGGGCATTTTTGGAGTGATGTTTTTAATATCATACAGGTTTTCCCTCATACAGTTTCTGAGCCTACTGTTACTGCTGTACATGAGCTACATGTGGCTATGTAAACTACATAGGTGGTATCACAGTTACATTTGCCTACTGTTCCTGCTGTACATGAGCTACATGTGGCTACGTAAACTACATAGGTGGTATCACAGTTACATTTACCTACTGTTACTGCTGTACATGAGCTACATGTGGCTATGTAAACTACATAGGTGGTATCACAGTTACATTTACCTACTGTTACTGCTGTACATGAGCTACATGTGGCTATGTAAACTACATAGGTGGTATCACAGTTACATTTACCTAGACATACCAGGCTGTGATAGAACCCCTGCACTCACAGATCTGAACCTTTGTGAATAAATCTGCAAAATTTACATCTACCAGATATTGTCATATGGTGGACATGATTTATTGACAGTCACCTAGTCTGTCCCTTAATCAAATTCTTTATATTGAAATCCTTACTAAAGACCACAATCAACTGTTCACCAATTTTTTTCCCTTTATTTCTCTGTTAAGGCATGCTGGGTTTAATGTTTTTCATTTGTTGAACACATCCCTTCCTGAGAGTGGTGTGTCTTTATTTCAAAAAGGTTTTCATTTTGTACCAAACTTTAGTGTGGTCATTGACAAATTATTAATTCAGTTGAAACTATACATTAGAAATTTGAATATGAGATTTTTAAGGAAAGGTTTTCAATATATGTGACCTAAATGTTAAAAGGAGGAGTGTGCTTTTGCCTTCTTCTAATTCACTTGTAGCCACATTTGAGGGGCTATGTGGCAATAAGTTTAAACAACTTTACAACTATGGGGGGAATTCATTGACAACTTATCAGTGGATGAAAGGCAGTTTTAAATTATTTAAGGAAGGATAGAAGTTTTGAGTCATGAAACCTGACAAAGGCAGGGGATAGTGATTATGAACAGTAGTGGCTACTGTTTTAAAATGGTTGAATTATTATCAGATGAACTTGCCTACAAGAGTGTCAAAGAATGAAATCAGCATAGTTGATTTCATTTTGAATGGTTTATTGTTTCAAGGATCAATTGACAACATACATTTTGAGTACTTAGTGGTGACTAAACCATTGACCCTCCCTCCAGCAAATTTTGGTATTCCAACAATACATAAAAACAGCTGGACCCTCCTTTAGACCCATAATAGCAGCAATGGGTGTAGAAGTGAATCACGTATAAAATATATAGATAGGTTTTTAAAAAATGTTTAGAAAGTTTACACCTTGCACATTACAGCACTTCTGGCATTTACCATAAAACCCCAAAAAGATTAGTTTTGATGAATATCTTTTGTTTGTTACTATTGATGTGATTAATTTATTTATGGTCATCCCTCATAATGAAGGGCGTTACTTGTTTAAAGAATTTTTGATATGTCAAGACTCCATTTTAGCTGCTGATCTCTTAGTTATTGATACACTACTTGATGTAGTACTCTACAACAATTTCATCTTCTTTTTTGAAGGAGAATATTTTCAGCATGTGTCAGGGGTGCCTTTGGAAGCAACAAGTGCTCCCATATATGCCTATGGAGTCTTGGCAGACTAGGAAAAATGCTAAGTTTTTTGTTCTGGTTTCCATCCTTTAATTCATGCCTATTTCAGATTCTTGGACAATATTTTAATTCTATGGAAGAGTACTGAAAATGAATTAACATCTTTTATTTCTTACTTGCAGACAACTACTCAGTTTTTGAAGTTTACTTATTAGTGTGATTATGAGAAAATTGATTTTTAGATATTATGATTGGGAAGGACAACAATCTGAAAAGGTTTACTTTGACTAGTTATAGAAAAAATACATTTTCAAATTTGTATTTACCTTTTGAGAGTTGTCACCCCTTTCACCAAAAAAGAAGGATCGTTGAAGGCCAGATGGTCCAACTGTCAAGAATGATCACAGTGGAATAAACTCTTGAAAAAGAATTGCACAACTTGTGGTGTATGCTAACAGATAGAGGATACCCCCATGATTTATTACACTCTGTCAAAGAAGGTATTTTAAAGGGTAGATTTGCACCCTTATTAATAGATCTTAAACAAAATTAATGTTTTACAAAGAAGTGGATTTCTTATTGACAAAGATGAACTTGGGAGTAAGGTCTCACCCTTTGTTGTGCCCTTTAACAATGACATCATTAAAATATATTGAGGCAGTTAAAAACTTATGGACTTTTCCCAGAGAAATAAAAAAAAACCTTAGGTGGACAGCTGGTTGTGGTCTTTAGTAAGGGTTTCAGTATAAAAAATATGAGTGCCAGACCAGGGGATTGTCAATAAATCATGTCCACTGTATGAGTACATGTGGTAGATGTAAATACTGCAGATTTATTTACAAAGTTCCCTGTCTGTTAGTTGAGGGGTTCTGTCATAGCCTGGTATGTCCACGTAAATGTAATTATGATACCACCTGTGCAGTTTACATAGCCATGTGTAGCTCATGTACAGCATTCTACATGGGAAAAAAACAACCGTAGGCTGAGAGGTCATATGATGGAACACCTGTATGATGTTAAAAAATATCAGTCCAACACCACATTTATAAGCACTCTGACACTTGCAAGAATTTTAAGAAATCTAGATTTTTGTAATTGACAGAATATTAGGCTCCTCAAGGGGAGATGATCTAAAAATATATTAGAACTTAAGGAATTGATTTGGCAATTGAGGCATAATGTGTGGCAACCTCCAGGTCTCAATTACACTGCATCTATTGCAGGTGTATTAAATATCAGTTCCAATAGATTCATAAAGAGTATGATAATAATTTATCATTGTTATTTTACATTGCAATATATTTAATTTGTATTTTGAATTTAAATCAGTATTTTGAATGGATTAATATATGCATTTACACACACACACACACACACACACATATATATATATATATATATATATATATATATATATATGTATATATATATTCTTTTTCTTCTTTCGGCGTTTCCCGGTTAGGGGTCGCCACAGCAGATCATCTGTCCTCTCATGATTGGCAGTGGAGTTTTACAGTGTCGAGTTGCCAGCCCGGCACCCAACCTTCCACAGAAGGCACACACACACACACACACACACACACACACACACACACACACACACCCACACCTAGGGCCAATTTAGTGTGTCCAATCCACCTACTGCATGTCTTTGGGATGTGGGAGGAAACCGGAGCACCCAGAGGAAACCCACGCAACCACAGGGAGGACATGCAGACTCCGCACAAAAGGCACCCCAGCCGAGAAATGAACCGGAGAACCTCTTGCTGTGAGGCGACAACGCTAACCGCTCCACCACCATGGCCGCCTATATATATATATATATATATATATATATATATATATATATATAAAATCTGTTTTGATACTATTTTGTAGAAAAAACAGTTGGTATAGCAACATACTGTATAAGCCTTGTTTTTAACAGTTTTTTTATTGTGAAAACAAACACAAAAACTGAAGTAGTAAACTAGTCTCCCAGACACAGTCCAACAGTATTCCCAGAATGACCAAAAGAAGCAGGGATACAATAATATCCTTTTATTAAGCAATAAAAACACTGGTAAAATAACTGGTAAGCGCTTTCGTTTAATAAAGAATTAAACTTCATCAGACCGGTAGTCTGGGAGACTAGTTCACTAATTTGTTTTTTATTCAGATTTTTATTGTTTTTTATTCAGTTTTTTATTGTATCAGTCTTCTTTTTTTCTCTATTTGTGATTAACTCACTAATGTCCTAGATGAATGTTGATTGGTAGGCAATTATTTAAATAGCAGGAAGGAGCTGGTCAATACACCTCTGATGAAGTCCCTGATGCTTATGTTTAGAAAGTACTTAGTCGTTTGTACTTGTTAAAGTTTTTTTTTTTTTATCTATCTCTGATGTTTTTGGTGGTGCTGGTGATGTTGCCATTCAGTACTCTCTGCTGAGATAAAGTTTTTTGCATTGTAGAAGTTGAAATCTTTTATTTGATTACAGTTACAAATAGAACTTACTACATTTGAGCTCCTATGAAAGCACAACGTGAACTGCATCTGATCTGATCTGTAAAGTGCCCACTAGATTCCATTATTCTGGTTACTAGTTACCATAGTGAGTGGATTCTTGAAAACTGTGCATACTGTCTACCTAGATCTGGCTAAGGCATTTGATACAATACTCTACTCAGGCATTGTCAACAAACTTACAGAACTAGGTATACACACTTTTATAACACACTGAATACCTAACTGGCTCACTGGTTGGACCCAGGAGGTTAGAATGACTGAGGACATCTCCACAAAGAAGCTAGTCACCCTTGTGGAGCTGTGCTTGGCCCACTCCTCTTTGCCATCTACTTCTTGGGTGTCAGAGCCGATGTCAAAGGCCTCTGGCTAACCAAGTGCACAGATGATTGCAAACTGGGAGCAATCATTGAATTCCCCCAAGATGAGAGTTACATAGGGACAGATCTCAAAAGACTTACTTACTACAGTGTATTACACCAGAGTAAAATCACTTACACTGAGAAAAGGTCTTTTAGAATCCTGGCCCCTGTGTAAGCCTGTTTATAGATAGGCCTTCACTGTAGTAAGTCATTTATGCTGACAGCAGCACTTTTGGAATCTAGCACATAGGGATTAACATTTAGCTTGCATAGTTTTCATGTAATACCTGTGTGGTGCCCAACATATGCATGCTGAGATATAGTTTCTAGTCCCAAATTGTCTAATTCTGACAGTTTATCCAAAATAACACTGAGAAATGAATTATGCTACTGCTGCTGGAACCAAAGTCTGATTAAGACACAAAGTCTTGTTGGCTGTTTACTGCTGAAATCTACGTCTGGTTATAACACAGGGTTCTACATAGCTGCACTTAGTCTGTTTAAGACACAGAACCTTGCAGGCTGCATGCTGATGAGAAAATATACTTTGCAGCACAGTACTATATTAACTCTAGTGCAGTTACTAATAAATAACTTATTTCTATAACAGGTGGCATGTACTATACGGTTACAGCTACAGCTTTAATGTTTAAGGTTTGTTTCTGAGCACAAATATGGATGATAACCTTTCATTCTCCATTTACCTCAGAACCTGAGTTTTTACATACCCTAACACAGGTTGGTTTTAGTTTTTATATACTGTTCTTCTTGTGCATTTTAGATCCTGTTTTTCCTCTTGGTGTCTTTTTTGGATTCTGTAAGGAAGCGTCTGTGAGGAAGCACTTCTGCTGATGCTTGTGAGAAAGCATGTAATATTTACTTTTTAGAGCTGTTTTTCTGCTGATAGGGAAGCGTCTGTGAGAAAGAATGTACAAATTGTTTTTCTGCTGATTTTGTGAAAAAGCATGTCCATTCATCTGCTATATCAATAAATATGAACAAGTACCTGTTCATACCTTAAACCTCCTTACCCCCCTTCACTCATTTCCGTGCTTCAGTAAAGTTCCCCCCCTTACTCTCTATCTAAATATGCCATAACTTGTTTTTCTCCTACTTCATATTGTCATTCCTGTTTGTGTTATACTCATTTATTGTTAATTTCTCTAAACTAGTTAACATTTCTCTAAATATTAAATCACTGTCATACAAGTTGCATCTGTTCTTAACTGTTTTCACGTTATGTCTAATTTGATCTATTATTTAAACTGCAGATGTTTTTTGTATTATTTTTGAAGATTGTAAAATTATTATTATTAAAATGGTTTTATAATACTTAGGAGCTTTTCTCCCTGGCCTTCTCTGAAAATGGGTACCTACCCAGTCAGACTTTCCTGAAACATCAACTGTTAATAAATAAATCACTTCTGCCTGTGCTTTAAAGGTGAGAACCAGCACCATGGCATAGAGCAATGAAGCCCTAGCAATGGCTCAGGTGACCTGGGTTCGATTAACTTCTTGGGCATCTTAAGACACTGACTGGGAGGAAGGGTGTTCATTCATGATGCTCAGTAAGCAAAGGTAAAGTCCATTGAGGGGAGTAGCCCTCTGATGAGGTCAGTGAGCACAGGAGAGTGGGCTGGTAAAGAAAGAAGGGCATAATAAAAAACAGTACCCCCCCCAATGGAATGTGGAATGTAAAGACCTCCCCCTTTTTATAGACTTCATCAGCACAGCATAAGTTGTCTATCTTGCTGGGGCTGGTCATGAACAACCCCAGCAAGATAGACCACTTATGCTGTGCTGATGAAGTCTATAAAAAGGTTGAAACAGGCATATCCTCAGGTAGTGGGGTCTGGCTTTATTGGTCTGAATATAACCGTAAAGACTTAAAAAAGAAAAAAGTCATGGACATTCAGAAGCTATGTAGTTGAAGCACTTGATGTCCTTAAGGGGTCATTTGCATGTATATCATGGGCCTCCGTTATAGGAGATTTAAGGTGACACACAATAAAGGCTCTAGCTTACCTTAGTTGTCCTAGTAGTTTTTACTACAAATATGAAAGGAAATGCAGGAAAAAAACATTGAGGTGGAATTTTTGCATAAAGAAATTGTACAGTGACAAAAAACTACTTGCCTTCTATAGGAAGTATTCCAGGAGCTAAAACGGATTAGCAAAAATTTCAGGTGCTCCATCAGAAAGTTTAAGATTACCTTTTTTACTGTTTCATAAGCCACCAAAAAAAACATAAATCCTGAACTTTATCAGAAAACTCAGATGTAACTCAATATTGCTTGTAGTTAGCATTTAATGGTACCATGTATTCTGAGCTTGAGGCCATTGCTAAAACCCTAGCTGACAAATTAATTTCCAGTTTTACCCCACATAATCACATCACTTGATCCCCCCACCTCTACCCACCAAACTATACCTCCTCCCAGATTCTCTCTTAACTAGATCTTATCTGTATTGTCTAAAACTAAGAATACTGATTCCATTCTTTCAGGCAGTATATCCGGCTGCCAACTAGAAGTGCCAAATATAGCTTTGCTCAATCCTTTGTGAGGCTGTCCAGCCTTAGCCTGACCACTGGGATTGTATCAGATGTTTGGGGACCTGAAATAGGGGTATCATTAAATAAGGCTGAGTCCTTTGATGTAAGGTAAGTATGGAACCATAAGTCGCACTAGTGTCATCTGTAAAATCATGGATAAGCATATCATAATTGAACATAAAAACAGAGGAAATCTTCAGTCCCTCAATCCAAATCATTTTGACTTAGTTAAATATAGAGCCTTTCTCTCCAACCTGGTTCAAGGAAATTGGCCATTCTTCAATTCTGGACCTGGTTAAAGTCTTTCATACAGTCACTGATTCAGCTGTAATCAAAAAGCTCATCCATCTGTACATTAAACCCTATATTGCCTATGGTATAGCTCAGTGTCTCTCAGGTGAGACACCGACACCAAGGGTTGCTTGTACGTCTTCCACATTAAGTAATATTACTAGTGGTGTTCCACATGGCTCTGCCTTAGGGCCCCCCTTTCTTGTTTCCACTTTTCTTACGTCAGTGACAGGAGATGTGAAATGGATATGGCTGAATGTTTGCTGGTAACTGGTCTGGGCTCAGTCTTGATGTCAGGTCTTTAGTGATGCAGACAAATGCCCTTGCCCTACCTCTGTACTAGTGGGATGGCCTCCTCTTATTATATCCTCTAAGGTAAATGCAAAAGTACAAAAAATATATAAATATATGTAATGTGCAACCATTTATCTGGAGCATTTCTCCCCGGGCCTCCACTGAAAATTGGCTAAGTTCCAAGTTGGACTTTCCCGGTTAACAAATATAAAATAAATAAACATTTATCTTATTTTTTATTTCTTGTTTCTTAGGAAGATGCTTATAGTTTGCAACAATACATTAATCAAGAGTTTGCAAAACTGCATCAGTTTCTCCATGAAAAGGAGCAGAAACTCATTCAGCAACTTAAGACGGAAGAAGAAAAAACTCTGAATGAAGTAGAAAAAAACCTTGACTGCATCAAACGTGATGTTATATCCACCAACATTACAGTGGTTGATGCCAACATAGAGCACAAGAAATTAGTCGTAGAGACTCCAGATGAAAAGGAAGAAAACAATTTATGCATTAAAAATGATGTCATGGCCTTTCAGGAAACAGTACCTCATAACTCAGAAGTTGAAAAAGTAAGTATGCTTTTATTTTTGTTTTATTAGAAAGTAGAATTTGTGCTTTGCAGCTGATGTGTAGAAACATTTAGGGTAATTACTGATCTGTCAGCATTCTAAATTATTTAAAGATCTATGCTTAATTTTAAATTAATTTTATTTGCATTTAAATTCTGTGTATGGTCATGTCAAAAACTTTGTACATATAAATGCAGCTCTCTGATTTATGCAGACATATGATTGAAAGTAAATTATGCTAGCAGTGACACACAGTTTGTTTTTCTTTGTATATTGCAGATTACTCATCAAAGATTTACTAAATATTAAAAGTGAAATTTAAGATGTACTAAATGTTTCATACCAGTTAGGCAGATCATACCTCACGGAAACATTTATCTATTTATTTTTTGGTTGTTGACTGGGAAAATGTCCTTTATCGTTTTGCAGTACTTATGGGATCTCCTGGCAAAGATAACCCAAATGTCCTGCCAGTATACCAAAGTCTTTACATCCTCCTAATGTCGAATGTCAGGCATGTGCTCTCTGTGCAGGTGTACGGCATAAAGGTGACATAAGTATGCTCTATACTCAGAACTTCTTTGCCTCCAGTCCAAATGGCACAGTTGAATGTCTGTCCGAATGCCCTTTGCTAAGCTGGTTTCTGCTGAGCTATCTACATACAAGTCCCCCATTTTGGTTCCTTCTTTTTCTACCTTTTCTTGTGTACTTAAGATTTATGTCATCCAGGAGGGGAAAATGTCAGTGTGGGAGGCAGTCTCCCCATAAATACTGTCAAGAGAAGTGTTTATTCTGCCAGGGTGCATCACACAGTCATGCCCAATGTACCATTTGTCAGGCTTTTGTTCCCAAAATGCTTCACAGCTGTCTGTCCTCTTTATATATTTATCTTGAGAAACAGTGCCTCAAAATTCAACAAATAAAATGAGCAAACAGAAAAAAAATCCTAATACGTGTTATAAATGCAGTAAGGTAAAATATTTTGCTGTTTGTGGTGAGTCATACATATGGTGCATACTGTATAGGGGTAGTACACCAGGATTAGCAATTAAAACCATATGCATGCACATCTATAAATGTGTACACTTTATACTGGTACAGAGTGTAACAGAGTCATACATATGGTGCATACTATATAGGGGTAGTACACCAGGATCAGCAATTAAAACTATATGCATGCACATCTATAAATGTGTACACTTTATGTTGGTACAGAGTGTAACAGAGTCATACATATGGTGCATACTACATAAGGGCTAGTACACCAGGATCAGCAATTAAAACTATATGCATGCACATCTATAAATGTGTACACTTTATATTGGTACAGAGTGTAACAGAGTCATACATATGGTGCATACTATATAGGGAAAGTACACCAGGATCAACAATTAAAATCATATGCATGCACATCTATAAAATGCGTACACTTTATACTGGTACAGAGTGTAACAGAGTCATACATATAAGCAAACTGCAAAAGGAACCTCCTAAATCCAATAAACTCTTCCAAGGATGCAGAGAAATTCTTTATTTTTCAACACGATTGTGCATCAAAAGGAATAGTTTATTCAGGGGTATGTCAGGTGTGTGAAAGCTTTTATATAGGGAAAACAGAGAGGACGCTACGTAGAAGGATTTATGAACACCTTTACGACATACAGAAAAAGAAAGATTCAAATGCATTTTACAGACATCTGACAATATGCCCCAAGATGACTTTAAAATTTATGGTGATAGAACAGGTCCCTCTGAACCCCAGGGGTGGTGACTGGGAAACAACAGTTGAATACAAAGAATTACCTTGGCAATTAAGACTGAATGCATCAAGACCACCCGGTTTAAATGAAGCTATTAGCATCACGAGTCTATTAAAATTAAGACGAGCAAAACTTTAAAAGGTTGTAATACAAAGGTACATATCTACATACATAAAAATTTGTGGTTCTTAGGTTTTCAATATACACTTATGATAACATGGAATAACACAGTATATTCCATGTTTATTTTTTCACACTGTTGTACATATTGTACATATCATGTATATATTGCTTATTTATTTATAATCATATACACTTCACAAGAACATTTTTTTTTATATGAACATCGAGATTTTAATTAATTAATCAAGTTGGGCTTGATATATATTTATTAATTATATTATACTTATTTATTTATTTATGAACTTTTGTTTAACATGTATACAACAGTAATGGTCGCGTTATTGTTATCCACAGACGTACACATACAAACACACCTGCTTATTTTTGGCCAGTTTCTATTTCATGCATATTTACGTACACTGCAGTCAAAACATGTATCACTTTTAGATAGAGATTTTACGTACACTTAAGTGTATGTATTGTTGCTATCTTAACACATGGGTTGATGGTCAATAACACACACACACAGTATTCAATTTTGTTTTACTAAGATGGACCATGTTTTGAATAGTAAACACAATGATTTTAAAAGAATTATACATTGTCCAGAAACTACAGGTAGAGGGTTGTCTTACACCACTTAAGCAAAATTATATTAAGTAGTGTAGCACATTTTCAGCGTAGGTCAGTTTACTAGGAATAACAAGATAAGAACTGATTTACGCTAGTGGTGCAAGACTGAATGTACATAAAGTAACCCATCTGTTGTTTACAACGTTTGTAAAAAAACAAGTTTATTTAAAAAACAAGTTTATTTAACAAAAGTTTATTTTAACATGTACTATTTTTAAGATTCACCAATTCTACAGCATTTATATTATTTTAACAATACAGGTGGTTTTGGAAATACGAATCATTCGAAAATTATTTATTTGTTGTCAATGTGGCAACTATATTTTAGAAATTTAGAAGGTTTACAATAACTATGCACTTAGCACTTTAATTGAGAGTCATTAATTAAATCAATTTTGTTTTGTGGTTGATTGACAATTAACTGTTGTATTTAAACGAAGCCAAGCTTTTTGTGGTTCATCTTGAAAAAGCCTGACATAGCTTCAGGCGAAAGCGCTTGATTTATTGGATTTTATTACTTTTGTTCCGTGTTGTTCCGTCTTGTTCGTGTTGAAAAATAAAGAATTTCTCTGCATCCTTGGAAGAGTTTATTGGATTTAGGAGGTTCCTTTTGCAGTTTGCTTTGTGGTCTTTTTTTGGGACTGAGTTCGTGATTTACTTTGTTAGGCGTTTCCATGGCAGAAGGCACTAACCAATCCGACTTTCCAGGTACACCTTTAATTTTACGTGATGTATCGGATGACACACCAGTGACGAGATCTGAATTTCGGCAGGTTATCTGCCTGCTTACTCAGTTAACTAACACGCTGAAAGAGAATAACTCTAATGCTGGCAGCGGAGTTGCTGCAAACTAAGTTCAGGAATTTGGCGCGAACAACATTGAAACAGATAGGACTGGCGAACTGCAAGCTTCGGAAGTTTCTGGGTATCACACTGGAACAATTCCTAAGAGGGGACTTTCTTCCCAACAGCACATCACAAGTAATTCTGCTGACAATGACCCGAGACCATTTAATTTTGGCGTATGGACAAACAAACCATTCACTTTTCAACCAGGTACTGTTGTTAACAATATTCCAGTTGTGAACAAAACTGATAGTGATTTTTCATTATTTAACGACAAACTATATGCTTTTAAATCCACGAAACTTGAAATAGAATATTTGCAAGAATGTATTAGGGTCAGGAGGGTCCCGAAGGGCCTCTGTATAAACACATTTCCTAATAATGCTACACCAGGATCACAACTGTTTAAAGACATTACGGATTTGTTTGACAAAACGGGACTTGACATGATTCAACTCATGATCAACGATTATGAGAAGAAAGCGGAAGGATTGTTACAAGAACTTAATGTGTTGAATGACTTAATCATTTCTGACTGTCATTTCTTTAGAATAAAAAAGGAATATGACAATGTATTTTTTGAAGTAGACCAGCATTGCTGTAGAATCATGGAGAGGAAAATTAAGAAGCTAGAGAGGGATTTAAATGAATACAAGAATGGGGTAGCATACCAATCGTTGGCTAAAGGGAGATGGTTTAACAAACAGGTGAACAATAATGTTGGTACTAAGAATTTTCATAATCAGAATAACGAAGCCCCCTTTGAAGAAACTTTAAGACGTAGTGAACGTTTGGCACAAAAACAAAGTAATAACAACAATACTAACACTCCTAAAAATGATCAGAATCAGGTTTTTTACTTTCCCCAATGCAGACAAGGGAACAGGGCCCAGTACAAGAATCAACAAGCGTGGGGGAAACAACGGAGATGAATGTACCTAAGATTCTTAATGAAGTATACTTAATAGAACCCACAGCTGAACCCTGCATAGTTACAACCAAATGCAATTTTTCCATATTTAATTTTACAGAGATTCCTATTCAGGACACACATTTTGAGTTATTTACGAAAGGGTTCCATTTTGTTCCAGCCAAACCCCTAGATGTTACTAAAACTATTTTAGAACTAAAATTATTTACCAGACAATTGAATATGGATTTATTCTTTAAAGGTAAGGCCTTTTCAAAAGAGTTATTGAGTAGATCAAGTACTTTTAACCCACCCCTACATCCGGTTATCAAAATTTTTGAGGAACTTGTTGAGACATATATTAGAAATTTGTCTAAAACTAATAAGAGACCAGAGAATTTATCTCTGAACTGCTTTTCTTTCATAGAACAATTAAGAAAAGAGCAAGTTCGAGTTATGAAACCAGATAAAGGGGGTGGGGTTGCATTAATGTACAGAAATGATTATGAAGATAATATACACAACATCTTACAGGACATTGAACAATACAGCACCCTCTCCTTGAATGAAATTAACATAGCATACGCTAAAATAAGATTTTTATTGCAAGACCATTTGTTACAAGGAGTGATTAATGAAAAATTGTTTAATTTTTTAATGGTTAACAAACCTCTCACTCCAGTCATTTTTGGTATTCCCAAAGTCCACAAAGGGCTACAGCCCTTAAAGTTCAGACCGATTGTTGCAGGTTCCGGAAGTATTACAGAGCCCTTGGGTAAATTTGTGGACATCATACTTAAGAAGACTGTAGCATCTTTTAAACACATTTGTAAGGACTCTTGGGATTTTCTTAGGAATATTAAGAAAGAGTTTTATGAAACTACTGATTTCATGGTCACTATAGACGTGGTAGAGTTATTTCCCAGTATCCCTCACGATATTGGTCTACAATGGTTTAAAGAGATTTTAATTAAATACTCAGGATTAAGTGCAAAAATTATTAACCTTTTAATAGATTTTATGGAAATTATTTTACATAATAATTTTATTTATTTTAACGGAGAACTTTTTAAGCAAAGAAAAGGTGTAGCCATGGGCACACCATGTGCCTCCGCATATGCAAATATTGTTTTATTTTACTGGGAAAGTGAATTTATTTTCACGTCACCCTGGAAAGAAAACATCACACACTACCAAAGGTACCTGGACAACATTTACATATTATGGAAAGGCAACAAAGAAAGTCTCCATGCATTTTTAACCTACATTAATAACACCACACATTTTTTAAAATTTACATCCAATATCAGTGACTGCAGTTTGAATTATTTAGACGTATCGCTTGCTAAGAATTTGGAACTACATATGTTTCAGTCATCAGTGTTCAGGAAAAGTACTTTTTCTAATGCATATTTACATTTTAGTAGTGGCCACCCATTTTCACAAAAGAAAGGTATATTAAAGGGCCAACTCATCAGGGCTTCTAGAATGTGTAATACAGATGAGTTGTTTTTTAAGGAAGTTAACACATTGATGAAGTTATTTTTAGAATGAGGGTATCCCAAAGCCTTGATAGACACAATGTATCAAGAAGTGCTATCAAAAAAGGGTTGATTTATATTCCCCTTTATTGGGCACATCAACTGAAGTTTTGCCCACTTATAACAACTCATTGAACAAAAAACGTGACCAATTTAATTTTCAAACTGCATTTAGTTGTACTTTTAACAATGACACTTTTAGAATAAAAACACAGAGTTTAAAATATTGGCCTATTTTAAGATCAAATGAAGAGACTAATAAATGGTTACCTAAGCAGCCAACATTTGTTAATGCAAGGAATACTAACCTTAAAAATATGTTTGAAAGGCACATACAACAATTAGAAGGCACTAGGGGTTCAACAACTGGCACCTTTAAATGCAATTCCTGTAAACAATGCCCATATATTATTAATACTGATGCTTATTATATTAAATCAAGAAAATTTAAGGTGAAATCTGAGGTATACTACAATTGTGCATCAAAGAGAATAGTTTATTTAGGGGTATGTCAGGTGTGTGAAAGCTTTTATATAGGGAAAACAGAGAGGACGCTATTTAGAAGGATTTATGAACACCTTTACGACATACAGAAAAAGAAAGATTCAAATGCATTTTACAGACATCTGACAATATGCCCCAAGATGACTTTAAAATTTATGGTGATAGAACAGGTCCCTCTGAACCCCAGGGGTGGTGACTGGGAAACAACAGTTGAATACAAAGAATTAACTTGGCAATTAAGACTGAATGCATCAAGACCACCCGGTTTAAATGAAGCTATTAGCATCACGAGTCTATTAAAATTAAGACGAGCAAAACTTTAAAAGGTTGTAATACAAAGGTACATATCTACATACATAAAAATTTGTGGTTCTTAGGTTTTCAATATGCACTTACGATAACATGGATTAACACAGTATATTCCATGTTTATTTTTCACACTGTTGTACATATTGTACATATCATGTATATATTGCTTATTTATTTATAATCATATACACTTCACAAGAACATTTTTTTTGTATGAACATGGAGATTTTAATTAATTAATCAAGTTGGGTTTGATATATATTTATTAATTATATTATACTTATTTATTTATTTATGAACTTTTGTTTAACGTGTATACAACAGTAATGGTCGCATTATTGTTATCCACAGACGTACACATACAAACACACCTGCTTATTTTTGGCCAGTTTCTATTTCATGCATATTTACGTACACTACAGTCAAAACATGTATCACTTTTAGACAGAGATTTTACGTACACTTAAGTGTATGTATTGTTGCTATCTTAACACCTGGGTTGATGGTCAATAACACACACACACAGTATTCAATTTTGTTTTACTAAGACGGACCATGTTTTGAATAGTAAACACAATGATTTTAAAAGAATTATACATTGTCCAGAAACCACAGGTAGAGGGTTGTCTTACACCACTTAAGCAAAATTATATTAAGTAGTGTAGTATATTTTCAGCGTAGGTCAGTTGATTAGGAATAACAAGATAAGAACTGATTTACGCTAGTGGTGCAAGACTGAATGTACGTAAAGTAACCCATCTGTTGTTTACAATGTTTGTAAAAAAACAAGTTTATTTAAAAAAACAAGTTTATTTAACAAAAGTTTATTTTAACATTTACTATTTTTAAGATTCACCAATTCTACAGCATTTATATTATTTTAACAATAGAGGTGGTTTTGGAAATACGAATCATTCGAAAATTATTTATTTGTTGTCAATGTGGCAACTATATTTTAGAAATTTAGAAGGTTTACAACAACTATGCACTTAGCACTTTAATTGAGAGTCATTAATTAAATCAATTTTGTTTTGTGGTTGATTGACAATTAACTGCTGTATTTAAACGAAGCCAAGCTTTTTGTGGTTCATCTTGAAAAAGCCTGACATAGCTTCAGGCGAAAGCGCTTGATTTATTGGATTTTATTACTTTTGTTCCGTGTTGTTCCGTCTTGTTCATGTTGAAAAATAAAGAATTTCTCTGCATCCTTGGAAGAGTTTATTGGATTTAGGAGGTTCCTTTTGCAGTTTGCTTTGTGGTCTTTTTTTGGGACTGAGAGTCATACATATGGTGCATACTATATAGGGGTAGTACATCAGGATCAACAATTAAAAACCATATGCATGCACATCTATAAATGTGTACACTTTATACTGGTACAGAGTGTAACAGAGTCATACATATGGTGCATACTATATAGATCAGCAATTAAAACTATATGCATGCACATCTATAAATGTGTACACTTTATATTGGTACAGAGTGTAACAGAGTCATACATATGGTGCATACTATATAGGGGTAGTACACCAGGATCAACAATTAAAACCATATGCATGCACATCTATAAATGTGTACACTTTATACTGGTACAGAGTGTAACAGAGTCATACATATGGTGCATACTATATAGGGGTAGTACACCAGGATCAACAATTAAAACCATATGCATGCACATCTATAAAATGTGTACACTTTATATTGGTACATTGTATAACAGAGTTGATGGTTCTACTGAAGCAAGTGCACCTATGAGCTTAATATTGAAACAGAAATGTAAGGAAAAGAAAGTATGCATAATTAAACAGCAAGTACTATTGTACTGCTGTAGAACACTCTGGTACTTTCTTCTGTTTTTTTAAAAGAAACAGTTTATCACTTATGACATAGGCAATAATACATTTATATAAATGAAAACAAACATATTGCTATATTTTTAGTAGCAAACATTATACATCACTTATAATCTATGCAGTCGTTGTCAGTCAAGCATTACATAGTTCATTCAAATCCTGCCTTCTTTTAAATCCAAGTCCTCCTGCAAAACATTATGCATAAATTGTTCTAACAATTCCCATTTTATCAATGTAATTTGCTCCTACCCTTTTGTAAAGATCCCACTTCCAGGTCTTTTACCTCTGTTACTATATTCACTACTTTTAGTACGGCTGGTTTAGACTTTGATTTCCATTTTCTAGTAATTTCTTTTTGGCAGCCATCATAATTAGACCCGCAAGACCTTAATATGTCTAGGCAATTCTGATTCTGTATCGTAGTTCAAAAAAAAAATAATTTCCTTAGTTACATCAGTTTGCTCATATTTCTAAAATACCTGACAGCCTGGGAGGATGATTGACAGTCCACAATGCTTTGTCAGAGATGGCTTTCATCTGTCTCCCCTGGGCTTCAGGCTTCTGGCAAAGGCTTTTGCCTCCCCCATACTACCTATTTTAGGCAACGTCATGAGCCCAAAATTACCAACACGAAAAAGTCTTCTAAATTAAATTTAAAGGTCATGCTGCTAAATGCTAGGAGCCTTAGCATGAAACTCCACTCACTGCAAGCATTTCTTACCCTGGAGGATGCTGACATTTGTGCAGTCAATAAAACCTGGTTCAAAGCTGTGGAGACCACAACAGTCTTACCAGGTTACTCATTCTACCATACTTTCAGACCCCAAATGGAGGGCTACAAAGCCAAAGGAGGTAGAATTTCAAAATTTATCAAAGATATACACACCACCAGGCTGGTCAAACAGTATGACACACAGGAGACACTCCAAGTGCAGTTAACAATTGACAAAACACATATTCAAATCATAGCTAGCTACAGAACCCCAACCATGACTCAAGATGCCCACTCCACCTATCTGGACTTGAATCCGTCACGATTCAACCTCTACCCTAATCCTGGGTGAATTTAACTACCCAACCATAGAGTGGAAGACATGAATGCCCAGAGATTCCTCGACTTTGTCAATGCCAATGCACTGGATCAGCTGGCAGACACCCCAATAAGAGGTATAAATATCCTGTATCTGCCCTTAACCAACATGAGTAGCTACTGTAGCACCCCTACAGTGTTATCCTCCTTGGTAAGATCCAACCATAAACTGATCACTTTTGAAGTCACCATCTCCCCTGCCCCCCCCTCGTCAGGGTCAAACAAAACATTTTTTTTTCCAAAGCTGGCTACAATCTCCTCAGAGCAGGTATAAGCAGCTTCAAAGCCACCACCCCTTCAGTTGGAACTAGCACTAATGTCCAAGCCTACACCAAAAAAACTATATTAGCATGTACATAGCTGTATGGACTCAGCAGTACCTGACAGGACCAAATCATCTTCCTTAAGGAAGAGTAAACCTGTCTGATGGACACCAGCAATAAACAAACTCTATAATAAAAGTAAAAGATTGCTGTCCAGGACCAAGAAGGAGCAGGTGACACGTTGGAAGCAATCTCCTTTATCTGAACAAGCAAATAAGGTCACTTGTGAAATCCTCTAAGGCTAACTTTGAGTGCCAGTTGGCCACCTCCTCTGAGGACAATCACAAGGCCTTCTTCACATATATCCTCAATCTAAAAGGTAACACTCAAATCTGCTCTGAACTCGTGGTCTATAACACCACATACACAAATGCCATAGATATAGCCAACCTGCTGGCAGACAGGTTGAGTGAAAACTTCACCCCCCTGTCTGCCCATCAGTAAACCAGGACATCCCCAGCACCTGCCCTCCTCCCCTCATTACTAGGGAGCAGGTCTTTAATGCCTTCTCAAAGGCAAAAAATACAGTCTCCATGGGACCCTATAACATCCCTGGCTGCATCCTGCATGAACTCAGGCAAGAGCTCTCAGCTTCGTTAGGCACCCTATTCAGCCAAAGCCTGAGCACCGTCTTCGTCCCAGCTGAATGGTGGACAGCCACTGTCATCCCTCTACACAAAGGTGGAGCATCCACTGACCCAGGCAGTTATAGGCTTATCAGTCTAACTAGCCTGATTTGCAAGGCCATGGAATGCATTGTCATGGACCTTATAAACAAGGGCATTGGCAACCTCCAAATGTTTGACCCCAAACAGTTTGGTTTTCTCAAAGGGAGATCATGCTTGTTAAACTTGGTCGATTTTTTTTGAAACAGTCACCAAAGCTATGGATGAGGGGATGATGGTGCACACCGCCTACCTTGACCTAACCAAAACCTTTGACACTATTTCCTACCTGGGCATAATAGATAAACTCTTTCCTACCTGGGCATAACAGATAAACTCTTCCAGCTAGGCATCAACCCGTATGTTACCAGACTAGTCACTAACTGACTCACTGATAGAACCCACTCAGTCAAAATAGGGGAAGCCATCTCTAGTAGCAGACCCATAATGAGTGGTGTACCCCAAGGATCAGTCTCGGGGCCTCTACTGTTTGAGATATACTTTTCTGTGGTGCAAGCCAAAACCAATGGTCTGTGGCTGACGAAGTTTACAGATGACTGCAAGCTGGGTGTTGTCTTAAATTCCCCTAGTAATGTGAACATCCTCCAAGAGGGCCTTACCCAGATTAATGACTGGTGCCAGAAGCATGGCCTCAAACTGAATGCTAAGAAATGCATCATTGTCCCCTTTGGGGAAAATGGCATCCCCACTAATTATCACATTAATAACTATGTACTAAGCACGCAATCAGTCGTGAGGGACTTGGGCACCCAGGTTGATAGCAACCTGACTTTTGACCAACACGTTGCCTCCATTCTATGGAAGACGTTCTACATGGCCCACCTCACAAATAAGGGTATTTTATCCAGGAACAAGGAGATCATAACATCCGTGTACTCTTCCCTTATTAGACCCATTATCGAGTGCAGTGCCCTCTCCGGCATGTACCTTGCCAAGCACATGCAGCAGCTGGAGAGACCACAGAGGTTCCTGACCAGGATAATCCAGGGTCTCAAACACCTATCCTATACAAATATGCTAAAAGTGCTGTCCCCCTACTCAGTGTCGTACAGACTGCTCAGTGGTGGCATGTGTCTGGCATACAAGACCATCTCAGACCCAGCCTTGATGGAGGTGCTGCATATCTGTAAGTCAAAATCCACTCATATAATGCACATGCAAGGCCTTAACCTGGTCTATGACATTAATAGAACTTGTTGGCGGGATAGATTTGTGTTCCAAAGACTTCCCCATCTATGGAATACGCTCCCTCTCCATGTCAAGCAGAGTACCTCTCTAGCCCACTTTAAAAAGAACCTGGATGACTGGATGGGAAACAGAAAATACACTCCTGGGATCCCACCTGTGTCCATGCTGGACAGGGGAAACAGGTGCTGACTTTGAGGGAATTTGGGTGAAATTCTTGGCTAGGCCTATAAGGACCTCCAGGCCAATAGCCTAGTATCATCCTGTGAACCTATGAACCTATAAATACTGCCAACTCATTACACTCTCAAAAATATGTTCCCAGTTGTCACATTCTTCCCCATCACACCTCCAACATTTGCTGTCTACTCCGATAAAAATTCTGTGGAGACTATTTGGGGTAAACTCTTCCAGGCAAAGACCCCAAATCTTCTAGACTTAGTTGTATATTTGGTAATCATACGTGTATCTCCCCATTGTTTCTTTGTGAATTGCGTAGCCAGTCTGTCTTCCCAATCCTTTCTAACCTCTTCTGACTGATTGTATTTGTTATTATGCAATATTTCATATGCTGTACTAATTATCCCTTTTTTAACAGCAGCTTCTGTTCTAGATTCTTCTAAAAGCTCTACCAGTGCTGGTCTTTTGCTTAGGATCCCCCTATTTCTTTCGCTTGGCCTATACTCTGATATCAATCCTTGATAGGGAAGGCAATCTCTAGCCTGCAGTTCAAGTAAATTCTTGGCCTCTTCCTGTTCTATTACCTTTTCCCTGTAATTATTCGCTCCCAAGTACCTTTATTCCTTTGCCAGTTTTCTCCAGTAAATTCCAGCCCTGTCGTCTGTATCCCTAATTACAGTCATTCCCTATCAGCAGAATCTCCTTTCTCCATTCCTGTGCTGACTTAGTTCTTCAAATAATTTCTGCTACTTTATGAATATAATACAGTAAGCTCTCAGTTAACTGAAGCTTAAGCAACCAGAAAAAAAATATCGAAGAAATACAGTATAATTTTCATGTGTTGCACTTTTTCTCCCCGCAGAAACATACCTTATGTTTTTAGAGATTTAGAGTTTTAAAAAGCAAGATAGGAATAAATTCCCTCTCTTCCCAACCTAAGAACAAGTCAAACCAAGCAAATAGTACAGGGTACAGTATTAGTCAGGCCTATTTTTAATAGCAACTCTGAAGCAACCAGAAGCTACAGTTATCCGGCATCTGCCATTCCCCATGGATGCCAGTTAACTGAGAGTTTACTGTATTCTGTGTGGTTATTGCTATTTTCATTAAGGATCTGCATCCAAAATCCCAATCTCCTTATTTCTTGATCTCCTCCCTGTTTCATCATCATCCATTTCCACTTTGAATTATAGATTTATGCTTGTTTTATGTATAGGAGCCTTAACTGTGTCGCTCTGAAGTACCCCTACAAATTGAGTAATCCCAAACCATCTTGTTACTCTGTGTTGCTTTCGGTTCTAATCCACAGGGGGTCACTGACATCCTAGCAAAGAGATTTAGCTCCAGTGTCAGGGCCCCAGCAAGTAGGGCCACTAATATACCAGATTTACACTGCAACCTACATGATATGCTGTGATCATGGTGAAGCAGTCTTGGACAGAGTAAAGAACTCTACTTTTTTATCTTAACAACTGTTTATAGTTTTTATCTCCACACTGTGGAAGTGGACCAAATGATCACTGTCAGTATATGAGAGGATTACAGCTTAACACAGGAACTGTAGAGCTGTAAGTGCTACCAGTATCATGTGCAAGGTTTTATTTATTTTTACATAGAATTTATTTTAGTACAGTATACAACTATGTTGATGGTTCCACTGGAAAAAAGTAAATCTTTGGGTTTAATCTTGAAACAGCTATATTTCAAAGAATTCTTACCTTTTATTAGGGTATACATTTATATGTTAATATTAAGCTTGCAAACTAGCTAGCAGGCAAGGGAGGCCCTAAATCAAGAATGCAAAAAGGCCCAAAAATTCTTAGCTGTAGTCCTGTCTCTATGATGTCACTTTATGAAGACAGTGAAGTAAACTGTAATTATACTAACCTATTTCTGATTGTTGATCACATACATATGCACTGCTTCTACTGGCAACAAGCCATGTCAATAAATTCATAGTAATCATGCACGTATCCTTTACTTTAATATGCACACTGTGCCCAGCCTCTTGAAATTTCACCAGAATGGGACATCATGTAGTTTAAATAGCCTTCCTGGTGAGAATGCTGCAGTGATCTTTACAGGTATATTAATGTAGCAATATTTGTTGAAAGTAATGCTTCATAGCTGTAATATATACTATACTAAAATAAATTGTATGTAAAAATAAGTAAATAAAACCTGGTGGCACTATGAACTCAGCAAACTGAATGTAAACCCTTTTGTTGTAAGTTGAGCTAACAACTGGCTCACAAACCAGGCACACACTATCAAAGTGGGTGACTCCAAATCAGACCGCAGACCTGTTACCACTGAGGTGCCACAGGGGTCAGTGCTAGCCCCCTACTGTTTGGTATATGTTTCTGAGAAGTTCAGGTCAAAACTAAGGGGTTGTGGCTGACCAAGTTTGCAGACGACTGCAAACTAGGTGCAATTGTTGAATCCCCAAATTATATTAGTATATTCCTGGAGGGTCACACACAGACCAACAATTGGTGTATTAGTCATGGTCTCAAACTGAATGCAAAGAAATGCATCATCATTCCCTTCAGCACAAACAATGTCCCTTCACACTATCAATTCAACAACAATTCCCGAAATACCCATGGAGTGGTAAGGGACCCAGGATCACAAGTTGACTGCGACCTTAACTTTGACCACCATGTGTGTAGTAGTAAGGAAAGCTTTCTACATAGCACACTTGATTAGTAAAAGCAGAAAAAGAAGTTATAACTCCCCTTTACTAGGCATTTATTCAGCTCCTAATTGAGTACAATGCCCCATTTGGCATGTACCATACTAAGCACTTGCAGCAATTAGAGAGACCTCCGAGGTTTCTAACAAAGCAGATCAAGGGGGTCCTGCATGTGCCTTACACAGACCAACTAAAGTCCCTGTCACTATACTCTGTATCATATAAACTTCTTAGGGAAGGCTTTAGCCTGGCCTATAGACCAATCCAAGACCCAAACCTAATGAACTTGCTGCACATCTGTAAATCAAACGGGGCTAGGGACCTAAATATGACCTGTGACTTAAATAGGACATGTTGGAGGGACAGATTTATCTCCAACGGATTGCCATCTCTTTGAAACAGGCTACCATTTCATATGAAACAGAGCACCTCTATGACACAATTCAAGAGGAACCTGGACGAGTGGATGGGGCACCGTAAATTCTTACAGGGATAGTCCACAACCTTCCTGTACATGGGCTGCGATTAAAAATGCAATCTTGGATACTGACTAGCATTTCTATGGTATTAAATTGAGATGAAATGGCTAGGCATAAAATAGCATACTAATCTCCTATCATAATAGCGTGACCTAAATGTATAAAACGGTATGAAACAGTAGACTAGCGCTCTTTCTTTCTTCTAGTTACTCTGCTACAGTGTTACAAAGTTATGTCTGAAAAGTTGTTGCATTTTCATAGTGAAACATCATCCTGCAATGTGTCCAATTATGGCTGTAAAGGTTGCTACACGCTTTGCTATGTGGTCCAGGTTTAGGTCAAGTTGCCAAACAACCAGCACACAATGCTGCAAAGCAATGCAGCTGCTACAAGCTGACACTAATTGTTTTCATCACTAACTACCCCAAAACTTTGTATTTACCTTCCACATTTCCACCACACTGCATATACACAAAAACAGTTCAGCTTAACCCTTTGAAAATGTCTTCTAATGCAGACAATTGAATTGGCATAATTTATTAACTTATACATTGTGTTTCTAAATGGGGGGGGCTCTCTTTATCCCTCTGAACCCCCTGGTTGTCAACAGACATAAACGATCTTTAAAGTAAGAGGAAAAAAATCCTTAAACTGTACAGCAAGGTGAAAATTCCTCAGAATGGGGATAGTATAAAAATATTACCAAGAAAAATGAAAATGAGCAGCCTATCCGCCGCAAGAGGAGTGGTCTCCAGCTCTGAAATTTACCTTATTGGCCGTTTTGAGCTAATTCCTATCCTTTTCAAGTTTCTCAGTTAAAAACCCGTATTTGTGCGGGTTTGAATGTGTATGCGCATTGCACAGCACCGCTTAGTAGGTTTAAGCTATTCTCGGCACCGTAAAGTTTACTCTTCTGTTATTCCCTTAGACCTAGCCAGATTCTTAGTTTTAGCACTTGAATTTGCTTCCTCGTGCTTAGCACTGGTTCAGAACTTGTTGTAAGCACTATATAAGTTATAAACTACTACAGCACTCAACCTTCCTCATTACCTAAAGGAAAACAGTTTCTGTACTTACTTTCCTCACTTGTCTAGAGGTAATTAGTGTTTGTTCAAGCATGTCCAAGGGACAGCTCCCCATGTTCTCTCCTATCTACCTGATGAATCTGGGCATCTTGGGGCAATGTAGCAATTGTCTCATGTACACTGACAACCATCTCCTCTTACCACCCAACACTACAACTTGTGAGAGATGCATTTATCTAGCGAAACTGGAGGCAAAGCTCTCTCAACCCAGAACTGAACTTGTCACTCAGGAAGAGAAGGCAAACACCCACTCCACAGCACACACACCACATATCCCCAGTGCAGCTACACCACCAAGACCCACACATAGATACACAAAATCATTCTCAGAGGCTCTTAATAAGAATCTACCCAAACAACAGAGACCTCCAAAGCAGAAATGCAAGCAACCTCCAGTCATCAGCACAACCCAAAAGACACATAACACACAGACTCAGTGTGCCACTCAACCACTGCTCATAAGGCAAAACTATGTACCAAACACATTGGTCATAGGTGACTCTATAGTCAGGCACACTGATGTTCCACTCACCAGAATAGCCAAGAAGAAGGTTACTGTTAGCTGTCTATCGGGTGGCAGGATATGCCACATAACCCATGCACTCAGGTCACTCCACAACAAGTACAAATATGACTCAGTCATTGCCCATGTTGGTGTGAACAACCTGAGACGTACCTCCCTGGATTACATGAAAAGAGACATGGAGGAGCTTTCTGATCTTGTAATCCATGCAGGTATGACCCTAGCCCTGAGTAGCATCCTACCTTCACCCAGAATAATACCGCAATACAAGGACAAAATGATTGACTTCAACAATTGGCTAAACTTCTGGTGTCATTCAAAGGTGATCCAGAATTTGTTTGCCTGGGACAACATGGTTGACAGGCCATGATGCTTTGCCAGAGATGGCCTGCACCTGTCACCCATGGGATACTGGATACTGGCTAAGGCTCTTGCTGCCCCTATAGTGCCTTTTTAGGCAAAGCTGAAAAAGCAAAACCACCACCGTAACTGATACAGGCAAGCAAAAACTGAGGATAATGCTACTCAATGCTAGAAGTCTAAACCTCAAAATGCACTCACTCGAGGCACTCCTTAAAATGGAGAAAGTCTATATCTGTGCAGTGACTGAAACCTGGTTCAAGGCTCCAGAGAGCACCCCTGCATTACCAGGATATAACTCATACCATACCTTTCAACCACCAAACCAGGACCGGAACACCAAGGGAGGAGGTGTGTCCATATTCGTTAAGGACAACCAAACCTCCAGGCTAGTTGCCCAACATAATTCATCCGAAATTATACAAGTGCAACTAACTCTGGGCAAACTTTCAATCCATATTGTAGCTTGCTACAGATCCCCCACCATGCCCCAAGATTCCCACTCCTCTTTTCTCGATATAATAGAGAATATCAGGGTCCTACCAAATACCCTAATATTGGGTGATTTCAACTACCCCACCATTAACTGTGAAAACTACTCTTGTACTAACTCCCTTCCTCAATGCTTCTTTGAATTCATAAACTCCAATGCCCTGGATCAACTTGTCCACGCCCCTACCAAGGACAAAAATATCCTAGACCTAGTAATTACCAACACGAGTGACAGGTGCTCCACACCTGAAGTCAATGCCTCGTTGGTCAGGTCCAACCATAAACTAATCATTCTAGATATCCACATCCTACCCCCACCCCCCACTAAGGAAACTACAGTAAAAAGCTTCTCCAAAGCCAACTTCGTGCTACTTAAGGCAGAAATGGCCAATTTCACAACACCCATGCAGATGGGCAATACAGTTACCTCTGCCGAATCTTATACAAATTCACTCTATAAGCACCTACATGGGTGCATGGATTGTGCCATCCCTAATAGAACCAAGATGCAGTCTTCTAAAAAAAGGAAACCAATCTGGTGGTCCTCTGCTATTAAACTCTACAACAGAAAGAAGAAACTGTTGCAAAAGAGAATAAAATCCAATGAGTGGAGGAGCTCCCTGGTCAGCCTTAGCAAGAAGCTGAGATCTCTCATAAAATCCTCCAAAGCGAACTATGAAAATAAGATTGCCACTGACTCTAAGGACAACCACAAAGCATTTAACAGCTATGTCAAGAATCTCAATGGCAACACCCAGATCTGCTCTGAGCTACAGCACAGTGGCACAAAATTCATGGAACCAACTGATATCGCCAAAAGGTTTCACTTCATAATCTCGAATTACTGAAATCTCGAATTTCAGTAACCCGAGACTATAAAGTCTAACCATTCACAATACCGAAACCCACAATCCCGAATCACACAATCACGAACATACATACACCATACACCACATAACACACACACACCATTCCACTCACAGCACACAAACCACACAACCCTACACTACATATAAGAAGGGGGGCAAGCCCCCCCTGCACACCCCCATGTGGGGGGCTGTGCCCCCCCACCCCCCTACTTTTATATACCAACTCCGAGGTCGCACATAACATAAAAAATAAAAACTCACACAGCGGCATCCTCTACTCGCTCGCACACAAATACACATCACACATACACAAACACCAACAAATCCAACACTCACACTCTCACTTATACCTCCCTACCTTTACCCACACATACAATGTTCGAAAGCACACACAAGCACTCACTCAGCTGCAATCTCAGGCACCATAACACTACACGCGATGCACCGGAAATGCATAAGCGGATTCAAGATATTCAAATTCGCTCTTATTCACTTTCGGCATTCTGGTTTTAGACTTCATGGTCTCGGGTTACTGAAATTCGAGATTTCAGTAACTCGAGATTATGAAGTGTAACCTGCCAACATCCTGGCTGATAGGTTCAGTGCCAACTTTACCCCCTCACCTCCTAAAGGGCCCATATCCATACCGGAAGAAGGCCGTGTCCCTGCAATCGCAACTGAACAGGTGAAAACTGTGCTATAAAAAGTCAAGACCGCAGCATCCATGGGACCGGACAGTATCTCTGGCTGTGTCCTACATGAATTTCAGAATGAACTAGCCCCCCACCTAAGCACCATGTTCATTCATAGCCTCTCCACAGGCTTTGTACCCACAGAATGGTGCACAGCAACAGTTGTGCCACTCCACAAAGGGGAAGCCACCCGGGAACTATCGCCCTATTAGCCTGACAAGCCTGGTCTGCAAGGCCATAGAGCATGTTATCATGGAACTGTGATAAACAGGGATATTGGTAACCTCCAAACTTTGGACCCCACCCAGTTCAGATTTGTGAAGGGCAGATCATGTCTCCTGAACCTGGTCGACTTCTTTGAAACAGTCACCAAAGCTGTGGATGAGGGTAAGGCAATCCACACAGCCTATTTCGACCTCGGCAAGGTTTTCGACACCATCCCCCATTCTGGTATCATAGACTCACCAAGCTAGGTATAAATCTGTATATCACTAGATGGGTTGCTAACTGGCTCACAGACAGAACCCACACTGTAAAGGTTGTGGACTTCAAATCTGACTCCAAACCTGTGACAAGTGGAGTACCACAGGGTTCAGTCTTGGGTCCCCTCCTGTTTGGGTTCTACTTCTCTAAAGTACAGGCCAACACAGAGGGCCTCTGGCTGACAAAGATAGCAGATGACTGCAAATTGGGTGCAATAGTCGAGTCCCCAAACAATGTGGACATGTTGCAAAAGGGCCTCACTGAGACTGATGCCTGGTGTCAAAGCCATGGCCTCAAGCTCAATGCCAAAAAATGCATTGTCATCCCCTTTGATAAAAACCCTGTACCCATGGACTACCACATAGGCAGCAGCCCACATAACGCCGAAGGTGTGATAAGAGACCTCAGGACATTAGTGGACAGTAGCCTCTCCTTTGATAATCACATCACCATAGTAGTCAGGAAATCCTTCTACATAACACACCTCATCATGAAAGGGTTCTCATCCAGGAAAAAAGAAGTAATTTTCTCCCTCTACTCGGCTCTCATCAGACTCATTATAGAGTACAGCGCCCCATTTGGAATGTACCTTATAAGGCATCAGCAGCAGCTAGAAAGGCCACAAAAATACCTCACAAAGAGGATTATGGGACTCAAACAGTTACCCTATGCTGACCGCCTCAAAAAACTCTGGCTTTACTCCGTACCTACTCCGAGGTGATCTCTGCATAACATAGAAAGCTATGTCAAACCCTGAGCTGCTGGACATGGTACACCTAAAGAAATCCCAATCCCCCAGAGCCACACACTCTAGAGACCTAAACCTCATCACCACAATTAACAGAACATACTGGAGGGATAGATCCTGTCCCAGAGACTTCCCTTACTCTGGAACAAACTACCTATCTATGTCAAGCAGCATTCGTCACTAGCACTCTTCAAAAAAAATCTTGATGAGTGGATGGGTAATAGGAAATTCACCCTGGGAATCACATCGGTGCCCCTGCTAGACAGGGGCACAGGTAAATAGCATCCATGGGTGGTGAAAGCCAGGGAACCTTGTTGGCTAGGCTTACATAGGCCCTTGGGCCAATAGCCTAGTAGCTACCTATGAATCTAAAAGCAATGTAAAGACCAGTAAAGCAATCCATTAGTGAACCTTAGCTTCTGAAGAAAAACATAAACACAAATCCTTCTTTACTTGCATTAGAAAACTAAGGAATAACAGTCATCTGGTAACATGAAATACACAAAACATGCAGCAATGTAATTGCAGTTCTCTCACTTATGATGTTATGGATATACCAACACTGGTGTTGATTAAGACAGTTAAGGTATCTAAAGATCCAAGCTAATTTCATACACAAATGTGGACATGACAGATGCATTAACAGAAGTCCTAATGCTATGGATGTCTAATACTGTTGAATCGCCAACACACTGAATGAATTTGTCAGGAGCCCCCGTCCTGTTTCCAAGTGTAGCTGTCAACTTTGTAGTTAAAAATTTCAGACAAAACCTAAGATAATTAGAGAAAATTACCCAAATTAATGACACCTTATTAAGCACTGGTGGGGCTGCTACTGACACTATTAAACAGGAGTTAAGCCACAGTCTTTGCCCCAGAGTTCTGGCACACAGCAATAGTGGTAACACTTCATAAAGGTGACACCACCACTGACCCCGGGAACAGAGCTGGCCTTAGTTGAACTGGTGTCCTAGGTGCTCCTCCCGATTACTTTTTTTACTTACTTTTTTTTTTCTCACAGTATGTCTTACACGTCAGTTTGTTTCTACATTTATTTATTCATCACATTCTGTCTAGGCAACTCTACACACTGACAACTGTGGAAGAAACAACTACATTAAGGTGTGGGTCAGCCCCCTAGAAGCCATGATATTTCTAGATGGTCTGAGGTGCATTTTAAACAACATGATTGCTAAAAAAAAACATGTTCAAAGAGAGAAATTTAGTCTTACTCAACTTTGATTTCCCTGCATCCTTTCAGCCCATTCTAACTAACCAAGACTACACTAAAATAACTAAAGTGGAAATAACTGTATTAAGGTGGGGGTCTGGGGATGCTAGTGTCCCAGAACCATGAGGTTTCTATGTGCTTCAAGATGCATTTTAGTTTTTTAAACAATGTTTTCATTTAGTGATTGCCTGAACAAAAAATAAAACATGATCAAAAAAAGAAGTTTAGTTTTAAGTCTTCAACTTATACTTTTTCCTGCATCCTTTCAGCACATTCTAATTAGTTATTACAGTGTAATCTTGGTTAAAGTGAAAATAACTCTATTAAATTGGGGGTCTGGGGAGGGCGGATCTGTTATGCTTCTGGAGCCATGAGGCTTCTAGGTGATCCAAGGTGTATTTTAGAGTTTTTAAACCACCTTTTCATTCAATAATTGCCTAAACAAAAAAACATAATTATGAAATAAATTCAGGCTTACTTTTCAACTCTGCTTTTTCCTGTATCATTTCAGCATGTCCTAACTGACCAAGACTTAACTAAATTAAGCTGGGGGGCTGTCTCACAGAATTAAGCTGGGGATCTGGGGGTTGTTAGGCATCCAGAAGCCATAGGTTTACACATGCTCCAGTGATGACCTGAATAAAAATCATATGTATGGAAAAGAAATTCAATCCTTCTGTCTCATCCTGCTTTTAATGTTCATAACTGACCAGACATCATTTTCCAATAAAACTGAGAAAACAAATGCTTCCTTGGATATATGTATATGTATATGCGTATATCTATATATATATATATATATATATATATATATATATATATATATATTTGTGAATAGTACCTGCACCCAACCCCCTGCCCCTGAACTCAGAATAGGTAGTAACTTTCTGTGTATTTCCCCTCTGGTGTTAAATTGGGATTAAAATTAAGGCCTAAATGCCCACAGTCATATTTCAAGCTGCTGCTGTCAGATTTATATACTGCATGCCTCCTCATCCCCTGGCCTCAAACAGTAGCCACCCTCTGTGTACCCTTCTGGGACAAAACTGAAAAGACAAACAGAACATAACATATTTGCCGTCAGACATATAAACATCATGCTTATTCACTCTCCTCAAAAGATAGCCACCTTGATATACACCAGATGATTGATTGTGAGGAAAATGAAAAAAAAATTATAACAGTAATGTTTATAAATGGTTACTTCTAGAGATGCTACAGTGCTCCTATACAATCTATAGTGACCCTCCATGTACCTCTCTGAAGTTGTGAAAGTCAAAGAAATATTGACCACACTGTCCCCAACCCAACATAAGATACAGTAACCGCTGAGGTTTGGTAGGAGTGTTACAGAAATAATGACACTGTTAGAGTGTGCTAAACAATGAATAAAAGATTAAAATCAATTCTGTTTGTTAGAGTGTATTTAACAGTTAATAAAAGATTGAAATTAATTCTGTTGTAAATTTGCTGAAAGATAAAGCATAGAATAAAATGTTTTCTTAAATATATGTATAGAGTTTAGCAATGTAAAATGGGCATCCTTGCTATATGTATAACAGACAGGCTTCTTCACAGCATCAGCAAAAAAGTCTAAAAAAAGCAATTCTGGAAAGCAAGTATTACATGCCTTTCTCATGTTTGCAGAGCAGTTTATAAACTCAGCAATACATGATCTTTTACAAAGGTGTTTCCTCAGAAAACATGTTATTCCACAGTATCAGTTCCTCAAAAATATGTTTTTTCAGTATCATCAGCAGAACAGTTTGACATATTCTCACAGATGTTTCCTTTCAGACTTCTGTTAGTGAACATCTTTTTATAAAATCAGCAGAAATGGTTTCACAGAAGGACAACAGAAAAGTCTGTTACAAAACATTTCCTTAAACAAGTCTGGAAAGTAAAGTATCAGCAGAACAGATGTTTCTGTATTAAGCCCAAAAAAGATACCACAAGGAAAACAGAATCTAAAGTGTGTGACTAATGCGACCCTAGCCTGTATCCGAAGACAGGGAGAGTGGTGATGCCCTGTATAAGGTCACTCTAGTAAAAGCACAGTAACTAACATTTATGTTGAGTACTTCAGTTTTCTGCAGTTTCTATAGTTTGCAAAAGTACAGTTTCTCAGACGTCTGAATCCAGAGTGAGACTGTAGTGCAGGAAATTGAGCAGTGCCATAAATTCTCCAAGAAATATAAAGGAGCAAAGTACAAGACTGAAACTGCAAGCTTTGTTTTACCAACTTCACAAGTGACTACAGAGACTTTTCAACCATCTACAGTAAAACAACCTGGCCATCTGCCTCTCTGTTGACTGGTAAGAAAATCTTTCTGTTTTACATACAGTATGGATGCCAGTAGAGCTGATTATAACAGAATACAGTGTAGGGATATACAGCATATTAGCCAATGTAAAACCTTATTAGGACAAGTTGAAAGTAAGGCATTATGCAAATGTATTACAATATTTGACTGGTATCTCAAAGAAAATATGTGGTATGACAAATGTTTATTGTGTAAATTGTATAAAACAGCTTTTTGTGTACAATGTCATAAAAATACAGTGCATGCCATTATTCAAAGGTTAGACTGTACAGACAAACATTTTAATGGTAAAGCACCAGAAAAAGTTAATATGCTTACATTATATTCAGATGTTGAACAGTTATGTCCTGTCACCACATGTGAAAGGTTTATTTCAGAGTTACAACAGCAGTTAAATCAGTATTTAACAGAAACTCTAGTAGTTACAAAAGAATGTAATAAACTTCTAAAAGACAGACACAATGAGTTCAGGAAGCTTAGACAAGTTATACACACATTTTTACTGCACAGGAGTTTTAGATTCAGCAGAAGAGGATACTGAGAAATATCAAGCAAACCATGCAGCATTAAAGGAAACTCTTGAACAGCAGTTACAGGATAAAGAAACAGGCCAATACTAAGGGACTCTGGCTAGCAAAGTTCACAGATGACTGCAAACTGGGAGCCATTATTGAATCTCCAAATGATGTGGATACTCTACAAAAGGGTCTTACAGAAACAGATGCTTGGTGCCAGAGCCATGGGCTCAGGCTCAATGCCAAGAAATGTATAGCTATCCCCTTTGGGAAAAAACATGTGCCCCTAAATTACCACATAGGTGGCAGTACACTAAACACCGAAAGTGTGATGAGACTTAGGGACACAGGTGGGCAGTTGTCTCACCTTCGATAACCACATCGCCACAACAGTCAGGAAATCCTTCTGTGTGGCACAGCTCATCACTAAGGGCTTTTCATCCAGAAAAAAGGAGGTCATTGTCCCACTGTACTCATCGCTCATTGCACCCATTATAGAATATAATGCCCCATTTGGTATGTACCTCTCAAGACACCTGAACAACTGTAAAGGCCGCAGAAATACCTCACTAAAAGAATCACAGGCCTAAAGCAGATGCCCTATGCTGACCGCCTTAAAATGCTCCATCTATACTCTGTCACATATCGTCTAGTCAGAGGCGATCTCTGCTTAACATACAAGGCCATGTCAAACCCAGAGCTGTTGGACATGCTACACTTAAAGAAATCCCAATCCCTCAGAGCCACATGCTCCAGGGATCTAAACCTTGTCATCACAATAAACAAAACATGCTGGAGGGATAGGTTCCTGACCCAGAGACTCCCCAGACTCTGGAATAGACTGCCCATACATGTCAAGCAGAGTGCCTCTTTGGCCCTCTTCAAAAGGAACCTTGATGATTGGATGGGAGAAAGGAAATTCACCCCGGGGATCACATCAGTCGCCCTGCTAGACAGGGGTCCAGGAAGTAAATAATGTGGGAATAAATAGCTAGGGAATTGTTATGGCTAGGCTTGTATAGGCCCTAGGGCCGATAGCCTAGTACCAACCTATGAACCTATAAATTAGCTGAACTGACAGAGACTGACTTCCTGCACACAACAGTTGAGCTTAAGAAATCATTGCAAAAGAGCAGGAAGCTAGAGCTGATCTGTACAAAAAAGGCATATTTTACAGTATATTTTATGTTTTGAAAATATTTAAGCATACATGGTAGGATCTGATGTATGGACAAATCATTTAAAATGTTTTAAAACTTTCATTCAGTTAAAGGAAGATATTTATCAGTATGACAGTAAAGTAGAGCATATGCCTGCCATTCTCACAGCATAGTGAAAAGGTAAATAAAACAGTCCTAGTGCATAATAGTAAAAATCTGAAGTCATAAGACTGACATGCATGTATTTTCTTTTCATCTAAAGTAAAATGCACAAGAATAAAAGGCAGACAACAGCAAATATAAATAATGTAAATATAAACGTGTTAATTAAGCTAACATCTATTTTGTTTTTGGTGTGGTGTTACTATACAATTAAACAGTTAAAAGCTCTGATAGACAGTTTTAAAAAGAAATAAAATCACAGATGGTACTAGTCAAGCAGTCTTGCAGTTAAATAAAAAAATACTGAAATCCAAGTTAAAAAAATATGTAAGCTAATTGTAAAATAATGTCTGTTTATGTAGTATAAATCCATAGTTATGCAAATCACAAATATAATTCTAAGTGTTTTACAACTGCATTCTAATATCAGGCTGCAAGTGTATTAACAGATGATTAAAGGAAAAATGCTAAAAGGGATAACTATGGTCTACAGAGTCTAAAATTTGAGCTCAGACCTTCCCATGCTGGATGAATAGTTACAGGAAATGTTGGGCAGATAAGGTAAAAAAACAAGACTGATTGCCAGATAAGTGGCTTGAGTTTTTCTAAAACGTTATTGTTATTAGAACATAATTGTTAAGTGTTCACATGAAGCACTATTTAATAATTGTAATAAAACATCACAATTGTGCATACATGTCCTTAATAATCTGTTTGTAGGTAAATATTAAAAGTAAAATCCTCAGTTACATCAAGTACAGCCAGCAGATGGGCCATAGTATACATGCAGTTCAAATAAATTATACAGAGGGCATAAATACCTACTAGTAGTAAACAGCAAAAGTTTTATAAAAGAATGATCAAATCAGACAAAGGTCCATAGTTTCTTAACCTAATAAAGCAAATGTATAACCAAAGTGTTGGGCTGGCATACATTCTATGCTCACGGCATAAAGCAAATAAACAATACTGCAGTACTACAGGGGGAGGGGTACTTTCTCAGTTTTACACTGACTGTATAAGCAGTACTGCAGAAGGGTCTAAAATCGAGCTACAGGGAAAAAATATCTCATTCTCTCTTGACAGTGCTCTTTTAGGGGGAAGGGGAAAACAGGTATTAGTGCTTTAGAAATACTGGTAAACAGATTAAACCTGACAGGATAAGATATTTTACAAGTTGTTAATAGCTATTATGCTAATTATTATTGTATTTTTAATACGTTTTTGGCAAGACAATGTTGGTATGCAAAAAGCATGAATGTTTCTAATTGTTAGGTATGTAGTTGCCTCTGGTGCCATTTCCACTAGATTATAAGAATTTTCCAAGATTTTGCTTGATGTTAATGTTACTAAATTTGTAAGATTAGACTAAATGTACTTTGCAGTCTTTGTATGTACAGATGCAAAAAATTCAGTATAAACTGTTTAATACTAGATTGAAATGAGTGAGTAGCAAACAGTATGTGTAGATACATACTGTATAGGACACATTGTAAAGTAACAAGTTCAAAAGTAATTTGTCAAGTTGTAGTTTTAGCACTAGTTGCAGTTTTAACACTGATTTTTGGACCAGCATTTTATCCATACCAGTATTGGTTACCCCAGTTAGAGGAAAATGATATTAAAGTATTGTACTCGTACATCTAATGGACTAATATGTAAACAGCATTCTTCAGTGTATAATGGTTAAAATTGCATTGAAACTGTATATTTTTAGCACTAAATAATGCTTGCAGTAGAATGTAGTTCTTGCCTATTATAAATATTTGTCTATCTCTAATCTTTTGGTATAAAATGATTAATAAAAGTAAACAGTTAATTCAACAGCTGCAAAGAGTTAATGGAACAGTTCTAAGTCATAAATTAAATTCTGTGATTGCAAAAGAATAAATTAATCAAGTTAGAAAATAAAACTATAGCAGACACAGCTCATAACTGGTAAAATATTTTCACAAAGTTGTCTACAAAAGAAAAAGTTGTTGGATACATTCAGTTTTGGTAGTAATACTTGAAATCATTGTATTAACAATGTAAAATTGCATTTTGACTTGTAAAAAAAAGACTAAAGGTTTTGTTTCCTAATGTGTTTTCTGTAGAATCTGACAAAATATTCATATTGATTTAAACTGTTTTAAAAATAAAGAGAGGGAATTGCTAGGTTGTATTTAACAGTGAATAAAAGATTGAAATTAATTCTGTTGTAAATATGCTGAAAGATAAAGCATAGAATAAAAAGTGTGCTTAAATATATGTATAGAGTTTAGCAATGTAAAATGGGCATCCATGCTATATGTATAACAGACAGGCTTCTTCACAGCATCAGCAAAAAAGCCTAAAAAAGCAATTCTGGAAAGCAAGTATTACATGCTTTTCTCATGTTTGCAGAACAGTTTATAAACTCAGCAATATGTGATCTTTTACAAAGCTGTTTCCTCAGAAAATATGTTATTCCACAGTATCAGTTCCTCAAAAATATGTTTTTTCAATATCATCAGCAAAACAGTTTGACGTAGTCTCACAGATGTTTCCTTTCAGACTTCTGTTAATTAACATCTTTTTATAAAATCAGCAGAAATTGTTTCACAGATGGACAAAAGAAAAGTCTATTACAAAACATTTCCTTAAACAAGTCTGGAAAGTAAAGTATCAGCAGAACAGATGTTTCTGTATTTAGCTCAAAAAAGATACCAACAGGAAAACAGAATCTAAAGTGCGTGACTAAAAGGGTATATAAGAAATGTATACTAAGCTTTGTTAGAGGTATTTTGTAGGAACTTAGATTCTGAGGTAACTGGAGAATGGAAAGCCATAAATCCATCGTCCATATCAGTTGTGAAGGGAAAACTTTGCATATTACATTTGTAAACTACAGTCGTATATCTTGTTTGTTATAAGAATAAGTTATTTAATAGTAACTGTGCTTACAGTGAAATAGTATTGTGCTGCAAAATATATTTCTTTATCAGTGTGCAATTTGGTGCTTTAAACAGACTACAGATGCAGTTATGCAAAATTCTGTGTCTTTAATTCAGCAGTAACCAGCCAGTAAGACCTTGTGTTCTAAGAAGACTTTGGTTCCAGTCCAGTCCAGCAAGTTCCAGTACAGCACAGCACAGAATCAGCACCTACATTAAATTAAAATTTTCACTGCTGTAAATACACTGAAAAATAAAGCATAAAATAAAAAGTTTGCTTAAATGTAGGAATAGAGTTTAACAATGTAAAATGGGCATCCATACTATGTATGTGTTTTGAAAAAGGAACATCTATTAATAGACATGCTTCCTCACAGTATCAGCAGAAATTCTAAACAAACAAGTCTGGAAAGCAAATATTGCATGCTTTTCTCACACCAGCAGAACTGTTTGATGTGTTTCCTCACAGATGTCTGTTAAAGGACATGCCTTCTCATGGAATCAGCAGGAAAACAATTCAGAAAGGCAAATATTGCATGCGTTCTCACAATCAGCAGAAGTGCTTACAATTAAATATTAAATGGTTTCTCAGAAAAGTCTAAAAACAGACATTACATGTTTCCCCATATATGCTTCCTTACTGAATTGAAAAAAAGACAAAGAGAAAAATAAGATCTAAATTACGTGAGAAGAACAGTATATAAAGACTGTAAAATCAAGCTGTGTTGGGGTATGTAAGAACTCTGGTTTTGAGATAAATTAGAGAATGTAAGGTTTTCATTCATATTTGTACTCCAAAGCAAACCTTGAAAATTAAAGCTGTAGCTGTAGCAGTATTGTGTCATCTATTATAAAAGTAATATACATACACACACACACACACACACACACACACACACACACACATATATATATATATATATATATATATATATATATATATAATATATGTAACTGCACTAGAGTTAATATGGTACTGTGCTGCAAAGTATATTTTCTCATCAGTGTACAGCCTGCAAGGCTCTGTGTTTTAAACAGACTGTAAGTGCAGCTATCAAAACCCAGTGTTAGAACCAGACTTTGATTTCAGCAGTAAGTTGCCAATGAGACTTTGTGTCTTAATCAGACTTTGGTTCCAGTAGTACTGTCAAAATTAGTTTTTCAGGCACCATCCCTGTCTAACATAAGATACAGTAGCCTCTAGGGTTTGGAAGCAGTGTTACAGAAATAATGACACTATCCCCAGCCCAACATAAGATACAGTAATTTCTGAGGTTTGGGAGCAGTGTTGCAGAAATAATGACATTGTCTCCAGTTCAACATAAGATACAGTAACCTCTGAGGTTTGGTAGGAGTGTTACAGATATAATGAGACTATCCCCAGTCCAACATAAGATACAGTATCTACTGAGGTTTGGAAGGAGTGTTACAGAAATAATGACACTGTTCCCAGCTCCTCGCCCCTGAAACACAAGTCCAGAGACTTCTGTGCATACCTATGAACAAGACAGGTTTTAGATTAGGTGGGGTTCATGGCAGAGATGTTTAAGCCCATATCAATATCCACTTGTACAGCCTTAAATTGTGGAAGCCTCCAGGATTTTTAAGGTTCTGGATGTTGTGTGATGCATTTATCCCTTTTTTTTTTTTAGAGCTGAGTGTTAAAATGAGAAAGTGGCAATAGGGTCTGTTACTTTCATCTAGACAACCCCCGCTAAACAGTTATAGCCACGTCTGTGTACACTTCTGACATAAGATCATGATAAAAGAGGATGACTATATATTTCACCTTTACGTTTCTTTGCATAATCACATTAGTCCTGCAAAACCTAAATAATAAGCAAACAACAGCAGCAGGCAGCTGGACATTTCTTCCAAAGACAGCAGGTATGCTTTCTGTGTCTGTCCATATCAACTGTCCAGTTAAGTAGTTCATCTTACTTCTCACAAATGTGCACTAGGCCTGCTAAGCCAGAAAGCCAGAAAGAGGGTGTTTAAACTGAGCAAATGACAAGATCATCAGTTAATTTCATCCATCCAACCCTAACCACTCCCTTTGAGGAGTTGTCCTTTGGGGACACAGTAGTTAGTATGATGGAACATCTTATGTAGGATTGTTCACAAGTTTCTGATATTGAAGATAGGTTTTATGAGCTGTTGCAGATGGAATCTCCTAAACCTTCTGCTGTTCCTTCTGTTCTGGATGCCTTGTTGAATACACTTGTATATGCCTGATGATTCTCAATCTCCAGTGCCTAAGATGTCTGACCACTTTTATATAAGGTGTGTGAAGACGTTAAGTACCTCTAAAACTGTCCTACATCAGACCCTGCTGTGGTCTCTCTCTCTCTTGGTGTTTCTCAGTCTCTCTGCAGACAAGTTATCCAAGAGTTCGTCCTCTTTCAATCCTCTTCCTTCTGATAATGACAGTCAGGCAATAGAGAGGTTGGGAGAAAAAGTATACACTTCTGCTCATCTGACCCTCAGGGCCATTAATTGTCAAATCTATATGATTAGGTATATTTTGGCCCTTTTATTCCAACTTGGGAGAGAGGGTGTTGTCTGACCTTCCTGACTCTGAAGGCAAGTCTGCTGCCCCCTCCTTATTGAGTTCCACTTCTCAGGTTGCCCGACATTCCATCAAATGTAGTTATGATGCAGCTGATGCATCTCTAGAACTGCTGCTTCATGTTCAGTTATCAGGAGATAATCTTGACTTCACTTCCAGACTTTACCTGAATATTAAAGCCAAGTTCTTGAATGTTCCTTTGAACAATCTGAATCTATCTGGTATGGCTGTTCCTAATTTAAGACTCTACAAGAGAAGGTAAAGTGATGCAGAATCTTAAACAAATCTTTGCTTCTCTCATACCCAAATTTCAGATAAATTATCCTTTTATGCCTGTTTTTATGTGTAGGCAGCCTCATCAGCCTTACAAGGAGAAAAGGGTTCCTGTACATATGTTCTCTGACAAACCCACCCAGACTTCTAAAATTCAAAAGCCCCCTTTTCAGGATAAATCTGCCTCCATCTGAAATACTTTCTTCCCTTCTCCTTGGCCACGTTCCCCTGTCTGTCCTTGTCTGGCAACATATTATTTCAAACTTCTGGGTTCTGTCCAATATCTGTCAGTTATTTTATGGTGTGGAAATCCACCCCCTTCTCAGGTTTTCCTCAACCTCATCCAGACCAGCATCCTCTGTTTTCTGGGGTTCCATAGGATTTACTGGAATAGGGCACTGTTCAACCCATTCCATTTAAAGATCTTTACAGACAATATCATGTTATGTGGTATATCAACAAATAGGGGGTACATAGTCTTATCTTTGCAGACTAGCCCTTCAGACATGAGAGTTGGCTGTCTGCCATTAGGTAACTCTTCAGGTCATATACATTCTTTCAGAATAAAGCTTTGTGACAGACTCCCTGAACAGGACCGGGACACTAGCTCATGAATGGATGCTTCACAAGAGTTGTTCCTAGACACAGTACATCAGTGGGTGTATTCCTCAAGTGGGTCTTTTTGTCCCCTCTCTGAACAGGCAAGTTCCTTGCTTCTGTTCCACAATCCCAAGTCCTCTGAACTTGGAAAGCAGATTCCAAGTCCTTAGGGAGTGTTGCCATATGCTTACCCTCCTCTTCATGTACTTCCCAGGGTTCTGCACAGAATCAGGCAGGGCTCCCAAAGAATCTTGGTGGTGACTTCCTTTTTGGCCCAGACAGAACTGTTCTCCCTTCTCTTTCATCTGGCCAGGACCACTCATCACAAGTTACCTTACAGGCTGGATCTCATGGAAAACATGGGATGTCTCATTCACTCTCACTTGTCCATTCTTCAGTTCACACTTCTTTTTTGAGGACATGCATGGGGTTCTGCAGGCTAGGGAATCCACTAACAGAAAATCCTATATGTCTAAATGGAAAATATTTTCTGCTTGGTGTCTCAAGCATCACCAGGGTCCCTTTGGTCATTTCTTACTTGTGTGAATTGCTCCGTGCTGGCTTAGCATATGCTTCTGTTAAAGCTCACTTGTCAGCAGTCGCTGCTTGTCTGCCCTTGAACCCACCATTGCCATCTCTTTTTGAGGTCAAAAAGTTCCTTAAAGGTGTCCTTTATATCAGGCCCCCAAGAAAACCTGTTCCTCCCTCTTGTGACCTTTAATTTTGTCCTTGAAAACTGCCTCGGACTCCTTTTGAGCCAGCTCTTCTCTTCTTTGCACCACTGCACCTGGAAGACTGTTTTGTTGGTTGCCCTTACTTCAACCAAGAGAGTTTTTGAACTTCAGGCTCTGTTGGCGGTTCCTCCATTTTTGATTTTTTTGTAGGGACAAGTTATCTCTGCATAATAATCCTTCTTTTATGCCCAAAGCAGTTAATGAGTTGTCTTTTAATCAGTCTATGCAGCTTCCTTCCTTCCTTTTCTCCACAATCTTCTAGTGAGAAGGTTCTTCACAACTTGGATCTACATAGACTACAGAGGTATTATTTGGATAAGACAAAGGCTATCTGCAAATATGAGTAGCTTTTTGTTTCTTTTTATACCAGGAAATTGGGTTTGGAGGTTTCTAGGCAAACCATCTCTTCCTGGATTTCTAAGGCCATTTATTTTTATTATTCTTTTCATGGAAAACAGCTTTCTGCTTCAGTTCAATCTCATTCTTTTTAGGTAGTGGCCCCCTTCTGGAGTTTTTTTCAAGGGTTGGATACTAGATCCTTCCTTGAAACTGCCACTTAGTCTTTGGTCCACAGTTTTAATAAACATGACAAGCTGGATGTCATTTGAATGGATGGTGCAGTAGTGCAGAGGTTAACATTGTTGCCCCACAGTTAGAGGTTTTCTGTTTTTATTCTTGGCTGGGGTGCCTTCTGTGAGGAGTCTGCATGTCCGCCTTGTGTTCATGTGGGTTTCCTCCTGGTGCTCCTGTTTCCTCCCATGTTACAAAGACGTGTCTGGATCATTTCTCCCCAAGCTTCCCCTGAAAATTGGCTCATTCCAAGTCAGACTTTCCCGGTAAACAAATGTTAAATAAATACATTTTCCAGAGCCAGGGCAGGATTTGCTACGGTTATCCTTCATGGGTTTGTGGAGGGTTCCTCTGTGCCTTCCTCCTCCAATCCCTTTTAATAACTTTGGTAATCTCTCACATTATCAATCCTGCAACAGTGATAAGGTAAGACATAGTACAGTTGTGTAAAATCTTACCATAACCATAGATGTGCTTTTTTACTATTGTAGTTTTCAGTCCCTCTGTCCTGCCCCCTTTTTCTTTCTTTCTTTCTTCTCTTGGGAACTCTTTGTTGGCCGAGGGGTCTTTCACTTTTTTCTGTTTCTTTTTCCCTCTGGTTGTGCATGTTCTCCTTTCTACTGGGGTGAATCTAGTTCACCTGGGGCCCTTCAGTTCTGGGTATGACATAAATTTACATCACCTTTATGCCCTACTCCTGCTTGGGGAGCATACACCTGACAACAGTGCTAGGAGGATGTAAAGGCTGTGGTTTACTGACCAAAGTTGGGCTATTCTTGGCAGGAGACCCCACGTTATGAATACTGCAAAAGTGAAAGGAAGGGTTTCTGCTGTTTTGGTAAGATTTTACATAACTGTACTTTCCATCTATATATAGTCTGTTTACAGCCAATTTCTAAGCAAAGAAGCTGCAATTAACAAAACAAGGTTATACAGAGTAAAATGTATAGTTATTACAGGTAACAGCAATGGACAGTGATAAGGTGTACAGATATTAAGTGGCTTCTAGACATTCAAACTATAAATGACTTTAATATCTTTTGATTAGTATCTGTTGTGTTAACTTGTCTGGAGAGTAAGTTGGTATTTGACTATACTTTAGTTACTGTTGTTGTTGCCCATTTGTGGCTGTAAGATTTGGTAATACTGTACTGTGCTGTAATTAGCTGGAAACACTGTATGCAATGAGACTGAGAAACAAAAGTCTTAATTACCCAAGCTTGTGCTGAATAGGTGTCAGTCTCTCCCTTATGGACCAAGTCTTGTGCACTTTTAGGAATGAATTCTCCAAACAGTGTAGTTCATTTAATAAGTAGATGTTCACAATGTCTGAGTACCATCTCCGTTAACAAAACTGATAAACAATTCAAGTTGCTGTATGTCATATTCTGATTGTCCTTAACAATATAAGCTGACATAGTCTCTAGATGTCCTGTTTTCTGTACTCATGCTCGAGTGTTAGACATCTTCTCTGAAGTAACGGGTCGAATGAACTTACTAACCTTAACTGCCTTCCTTATCCTAAACACCACATATTATATTGCTTTAGTCTCGTTATTGACTTTTTTTAACAAGCCGCGGTGGTGCAGCGGTAGCGTTGGTGCCTCACAGCAAGAGGTTCTCCTGTTCGATTCTCAACTAGAGTGCCTACTGTGTGTAGTCTTCATGTCCTCCCAGCGGTCGAGTGGCATTTGACAGACATGCGTTAAGTGGGAGTGCCTTCATTGAAGGTTGGGCGTCGAGCTGGCAACTCGGCACTATAAAAAATCTACTGCCAATCATTAGCGGACCGTTGTTCCTCTGTGGCGACCCCTAACCGGGAAAAGCTGAAAGACAAACAACAACAACATCATTTACTTTTTTTAACCTTGATCTCAAGCTTTGTCTGTACTTCATTAAGGAACATTCTATAGCTGATCTTTCCCTTGAGAAAAGAACATTCTGTCTGCACACTTTATGCTTATCTTTCCTTTTTAATAAACTGTCTTTTCATGCTTGGCCAGCAAAGGTTATTTTTCTTTCTGTTTGACTGTCTTTTATGCATAAATGAAACAGAGTTTATTTTACCCTTTAGCCTGTCTTCTTCTTCTTCTTTTGGCTTTCCCAGTTAGGGGTCACCACAGCAGATCACCTGTCTGCTCATGATTGGCAGTGGAGTTTTACAGTGTCGAGTTGCCAGCCCGGCGCCCGACTTTCCACAGAAAGCACACTTACACCTAGGGCCAATTTAGAGTGTCCAGTCCTCCTACAGCATGTCTTTGGGATGTGTGAGGAAACCGGAGCACCCAGAGGAAACCCACGCAACCACAGGGAGGACATGCAGACTCCGCACAGAAGGCACCCCAGCTGAGGATCGAACCGGAGAGCCTCAATGACTATTTTAAAATGGAAATCCCTAATCTAACAGTGGGAAACACTGATTAAGGTAAGGTAATCTTGATATTTTGCCATTTGTTGTGCTGCTGTTTTATTTTATAAGCAGACAGCATGTGTTCTGGGAAGTTCTGATGCTACTTTGTTCATAGGTTGGTACCAGGCTATCGGCCCTAGGGCCTATACAAGTCTAGCCATAACAATTCCCTGGCTATTTCTTCCCACAGTATTTACTTCCCTGGACCCCTGTCTAGCAGGGCGACTGACATGATCCCCGGGGTAAATTTCGTACCTCTCATCCAGTCATCAAGGTTTCTTTTGAAGAGGGCCAAAGAGGCACTCTGCTTGACATGTATGGGCAGCTATTCCAGAGTCTGGGGAGTCTCTGGGTCAGGAACCTATCCCTCCAGCATGTTTTGTTTATTGTGATGACAAGGTTTAGATCCCTGCAGTATGTGTCTGTGAGGGACTGGGATTTCTTAGCATGTCCAACAGCTCTGGGTTTGACATGGCCTTGTATGTTAAGCAGAGATAGCCTTTGAGTAGACGATATGCAACAGAGTATAGGTGGAGTTTTTTTTCGATGGTCAGCATACTGCATCTGCTTTAGGCCTGTGATTCTTTTAGTGAGGTATTTCTACTGCCTTTCCAGTTGTTGCAGATGTTTCGAGAGGTACATACCAAATGGGGCATTGTATTCTATAGTGGGTCTAATGAGGGATGAGTACACTGGGACAATGACTTCCTTTTTTCTGGATGAAAAGCCCTTAGTGATGAGGTGTGCCACATAGAAGGATTTCCTGACTGTTGTGGTGATGTGGTTATCAAAGGTGAGACCACTGTCCACCTGTGTCCCTAAGTCTCTTATCACACTTTCGGTGTTTAGTGTATTGCCACCTATGTGGTAATTCACGGGTGCATGTTTTTTCCCAAAGGGGATAACTATACATTTCTTGGCATTGAGCTTGAGCCCATGGCTCTGGCACCGTGCATCTGTTTCTGTAAGATGTTGTTCTTTTTCTTCTCACTTTTGCGCAGAACACTTGTCTCTGGATTTGGCATTTTCTCATTTACATTATAGTAGAGAGTCAATTATCTGAACAAGTTGGGACCTAGGCTAGTTCAGATAACCAAACTGTTCAGATAATCACACATATAATTGAACCAGATAAAAAAAACGTCTAAAATCTATTTTTTTTATGCACTCAGAAATACACTTTTCAGCTATTCAGCCATGTCAGTGGACAATAAATAATAATTTTCACACATGAGCTGGCTACAAGCTCAAAATACATGCTCAAGTGAATACGTTTAATGTTTACATATTCACACTTTATGATTTTTCGTACCTGAAAGCTTTGGAAGGCTGGTTTGGATAATTGATGTTGTGGATAACTGACGTTCAGATAATCAACTCTCTACTGTATCTTAAAGTTGTTTTGTTACCACTGCAGTGGAGCACAGTGGTTGCTCAATTAACTGTTGCTTTAAATTAGACAGTTGTTCCTTAAAGACTTGAGTTAGTCCAGTTTTAATAAAGGGAGTTTCCAACAAATGTACTTTGTGGTAAGTAAGATATAAAACTTTTTTTTGAAGAGTTGAGGCTTGTAAATTGAAAAGAGCTCTTCTTGAAGTAAACTGCTTATAACAACAGAGAAGATTAGAGCCCTTGTTTGAAAGCATGCAGTACAGCATGGTTACAGAATGGGCATTAGAAATGTGCAAGTCCTGCAACAAAGACACAACTGAGCATTGCTGCTCCGCTAGGGAGAACTTGAGCTCAACATAGAGCTGATTCAGCCTTTATATACTTATATGTATATATATTTATACACACACACACACACACACATATATATATATATATATATATATATATATATATATATACACATACACACACACAGATATATCTCTTTCACTACGTGTGTGTGTGTGTGTGTGTGTGTGTGTGTGTGTGTGTGTGTGTGTGTGTGTGTTTGTTTGTTTGAGTCTTTTGGCTTTTTCCGGTTAGGGGTCACCACAGCGGAACTCCGGTCCGCTAGTGATTGGCAGTAGATTTTTTACGTACCGAGTTTGCCAGCCCTGACGCACAACCTTCAATGAAGGTACACCCATTCACGCATGTCTCCACACAGAAGACACTCTAGCTGAGAATCAAATGGCACAACGTCTTGCTGTGAGGTGACAACGCTACCGCAGCACCACCACCGCAGTGTGTGTGTATATGTATGCATGTATGTATATACATATAATATGAAATACAGAGTGGGAGAAATAACAAATTGAGCTGAGCTCTTGGCTGACCTAGCTTGCCTAGTGGCATTTATTTATTTATTTTGTTGAGGTAATCGTTCCCTCTTAAGTCCAGAGTTTTACCATCACTGATGCAGGAGACCTTGCTTACCAAAGTTCTCAACAAATTTACCCTGGACCTTGAGGATTTCATTATTTAGAACCCTTTCAGAAACCTTTTGTTTCATAGTGAGGTTTTGAAAAGGTAGAAAGTGCTGTCCTATATTCTTAACTCCAGAAACATGATCTGTTATCCATTTCAGTCAGGGTTTTCAATGCAGCATAGTATTGAACCTCCACTCACAAGTGCTGTGAGTGCTCATTTATTGGTGAGGAATCACCAGAATTAATTTGTGTTGTGAATATTCATTTAGTGATGATAAATCACTGGAATTTGTGTTGTGAATGTTCATTTAATGGTGAGAAATCATTGGGATTTGTATTGTGAATGTTAATTTAGTCGTGAGGAATAACCAGAATTAATTTGTGTTGTAAATACTCATTTAATGGTGAGGTTTCACCGGAATTCCTTTGTATTGTGAACGTTCATTTAATGTTGCAGTATCATTGGAATTAATTTGTTCTGCATCATCTTGATATCTAAGTGATTTATAACACTGTTGACCTTGGGATAATTTTACAGTGCCCACATACTATGGACTTGCATATATTTTTCTACCTACAGTAAAATATAAAAGAAAAAAAAATGGAGCACTGAACACCACAGCTTAAAACATTAATAAACTTCAGTAATAAATAAGGTAAGCACTTTTGCAGAAAACAAACCCCCTTCTTTGGACCATATAAAAAAGTTACACAAACCATTCACACACACACACACACACACACACATATACATATATATATATATATATATATATATATATATCTATACATATACACATTTCAAAAAGGCATTCGCCAAAGAAAGCAATGCTAAAAACGCAGCCCACCTGAGCATCCAAGTGCTCTGGATTATGCAGAATGCTCCGCATTTAACAACGAGCAAAGCCACTGTTACACTGTTAGGCATTGAACAGCTGTGGCTCCACTACATAGATTTTGATTGGTTTGTGTACCTCAGTTACTGCCATTCAGCATTGCATTATACAAACCAACGCATAGGTCTGCTGCCCTTCCACATTACACACCTTTGACTGTGCTCCATAGTTTTTGATTGGCTGAGCCCGTGTTCACTGCTCTTATTATTACCAATCATATATAGGAGAAGACGGAGCAAATCTGTGGAGGTCAGGTTAGAGTTCGTTGGAATTTCTTCTTGCTTAACTATTTTATATTTCTTGTTTTCTTTCAAGGAAAAAGACACCACGACTCAAAGGGTAAGTAATAAGTGTTAGTATTAATGCTAGGTTGAGTGAATATGCCAATCTCTCCTTCCCCCTATAAAGGTGGCATGACATGTTATTTCTACAGCTTTTAAAATCTGTGGCGTGTTGTTTTCTGTAACCATGGTAACCGCAACTTCCATATTTTGGTTCTGTAATTTCTTCTTCTCTTTGGATGGTTTTGGTTACTCCTTATTTGTGAAACCACATTGTTCCTATGTATGATATCTAGAACAAAGGTCATTTATCATGTCAGTTAAAATGCAGCTATAGAAGATTAATGACTTATTATTATGATAGTGTGTATTTCTTCAAGGCAGTCCTAACACTGGGTTTGTTATAATTTACAAGAGTTGTGTGAATATCATAGTTCTCAGCTTGCCCTGAATTTGTAGAATTTCTTGATTTTGCCTAACACTGTTGGTCTGTTTCACATAGAAGTTGTGGCTTTCTTCTGGCAAACCACTGATTGCAGTCTGTGAAATAATATCGGACATATGCTACATATGTCTCAGAAATGCGCACCAATGTCAACCATTTTATTCTAGCAACTTTCTAAGTACATATCACCAATTTTTCAAATCTGTTCATGATTTTGGGCTTTCGTTTTCCATTAGTTTTTGGTTTTGTCCTCGATTCTTGTACTGAAAAGCTAACAAGTAAGCTTAACACTGATTTTTTATTTTATTTTCTCTGTTTATTCTAAGTTGTTTTATATTTATTGAATTAACTTACAGTGGTTAGCATTGCTGGTTCACAGTGCTCAGTATTCTGGTTCTGCTGTTGCCTGGGGTACCTTGAGTACAATCGAAATACCCTCCCGTAACCCCATGAGTTTTTATTGGGTTCTCTGCCTTCCTCCCATTTCAAATACATACTAGGAGAGTCTTCAAGTTGCATTTAGTTGTGTGTGTGTGTGTGTGTGTGTGTGTGTGTGTGTGTGTGTGTGTGTGTGTGTGTGTGTGTGTGTGTGTGTGTGTGTGTGTGTGTGTGTGTGTGTGTGTCAGTGTGTGTTTTTGTGTCAGTCTTACTGTGACTCCCTCAGACATCCTGGGATGGATGGATAGATTACATCCCATCCAGGACTGGTACTCTGCATTATACCTTTTGAATACTGGGTAAGGTTGTGGCTGGATATGACTCTGGAGAAACTGGAGTGGGTATTGGAAAATGAATGCAAATGCTTAGGTATTAAGTGTATTGCCAGTAATAAAGCGTACCAGAAATGTCTAAATGACTTGCATAAAGTAGTTACAACAGCAGTAGCATTTAAACGCAGGCGCATTATCATATCTCACCAATCAAAACTTACTTTGTGTCTGGTTAAATTATTGTGGCAATAAAGAATTTTTAGAAGTTGTAGACAAAGGAATAATACTGAATATGAAATATGACCAAACAGCAAGAAGCAGGACCACACAAAAAAGAAGTTTGAATTTTTTACTCCACCACTGGTATCTCGGCCATTCGCCTTCAACGGATAAAATATAGTGTCAAACAACCAACATTTATACACAGTTCAAACCCCAATCAATTCAATTAAATAAATTAATTAAACAATTAAATAATATATTTCACTTTTTAAATTTTTAAAGTGCTACTAACACATTTACTAAAAGCAACCATCATTAACATTAAACATAGCTAACTTTTTAAAATTTCATCAACTTTTTAAATAACCTACTTAATATAATTAATTATAATTATAAATTCAATACATTTTACTTTAAATATTTATAAAAAACATTTAAGTACAATCTGATAAGCATGTTAATTCACACATTTACAAATTTACATCAAGATTAAGACCTCTAGGAAGTAATGTTCAATAGTTGAGAATGAACTTACTTTCTAATTCATTCAGCCTTTTCACTATATCACCCCCTCTAGATGAAACAGGTTGTGCCAAAATACTGCAGAAAAAAGAACAAATGCTGCCCCCATTAATGTTCACAAAATGTTCAGCCACTAGACTCCTCATGTTCCTATTATTCATGTCCCTCAAATGCTCCATGATCCTGACCTTCACTGGCCTCTTAGTTTGAGCAATGTACCATTTTACATTGGTACAACCACATCCTACAATGTAAACCACTCCACTCCCTGCATTACAAGAAGATCTGATAATGCTTTGAAATGTTATTGGTCTAACTAAAATCATTTGTGAGACTTGTAAATGTGATTTTTGGTTTTGTAAAGTGCTGTTTCATTTACTTATGGTGTGGTTACGGAATTGCAGATTATAAAATAATGATTTTGGATCTGAGAAGTGTGTCTTATTGAATTTTACAGATGTTCTACCATGCTCCATGGCAATGGCACATTTTGCGCAGTACGAAAATAGTCTGTTCCACATTTTGGCCATTTGTCACACATTGTTAGAGTCTGTGTTCCACATTGGCCTCTTAAGAGGTTGAGACCTGTGCAACCCACTGGAGCAAGGAACTGGCCAGTAGAGATGTGCTGTATCAACACACCCTTTATCAATGTGAATATTAAAATAGTCACATGGAAAGCTTATCAGAACCAATAATATCATGAAAAGGTACACATCTCTCTGACATTTAAATATTAATGTTTAAGGAGCCAAGACTAAGAACTAGTTTCAACAACACATGTTCATTCAGCCTTAGAAATAAATTTCATTTGAACAAAATTATCCTTTTCATTTCCTTCAGTGATATTCGTAGTCTCCACCCGTCAGATTTTCTGACACTAATTGTAATGCAAGAAAGTTAAAACTGTGTCTGCTGATATTCTCCATAACATGTTGAGCTAATGCACCAGTACTCTTCCGATTATGTACGTCCCCATGTGTTTCCAGAATCCTTTCTTTAAACATTCTATTGGTCTTCTCGATGCAGAATGCTTAACACTTCATGCATTTAGCATACCATATGAAATTCTTAGTCTTATAATCTGAGTAAAAATCTAAAGTACTTTATTGTTTAGTTTGTGTGTGTACCTGAGAGGTACAACTCCAAATATATTGACCGGCCTTATATAGTATACACTGGAATGCCCCACATCTATCATATGCATCAAAATGAATCCTTTCAAAATTCTTATAACACAACTGTTGCTTCAGTGAAAAATTATTTCTAAATGAAAACGGGTTTATTATCTAAGATTTAAGTTAATCAAGAAAAGTGGCCAATATTTCTTAATAGCCTCACAAGTAATGTTAATTGTGCTTGAATAAGTAAGGGGAAGCCTGTTCTTATTAGAATGTTTACTAGTCTGTTTAGGTACCACAGCTGCATCTGAGCAATACAGTCCCCCACCATACCTCGAACAGTCCAAGCCTCTGCTATATTTTTGTCTTCATCACCTACACTATACCCCATTCTAAGAAATCCTTCTTCATGTTACTTAAAGTAACTTGCAACTCCATATTATTATTGTGTTTTTGCATGGCTCTTAAAACTGTCTGTTAAGGATATTCCTAGCCACATGACCGTGGTGCATGCTGGCTTTGTGTAATACACCATTCTTTCTACAGGGTTTTCTATAAATCTCTGTGTTAAATCTTTTACCATCATCAATTTTAATACACGCATCTAAAAATTCTATAGATTTATCAGAAATTGATGACTGAAATCTGTTCATTAGTCAATTCAAAAGAAAAAATATTAAAAATTAACCCACTTGATTTTGTAGCATGTTGTAAGTTGCCATCCCCAGTGTTGTCCCTGGATGGTTGAGCCACTGCACATGCCCCTTCCTCACTCGACTCTTCAAATGTCCTCTCTTGCAATCCCTGTCTATGGGTAAAGGGGCTGGAAGTTAAAAAGATGCAGTGACTATATTACTCGATGAAGGAGAAATAGATGGAGTTACAGACTCTCTAATGGCATTACCGTTGGCCAAATTCGTAGATGCTGAAGTGGAAGCTTCCTCTGTGTGTACAATAGCAATGTTGGTGTTTTGCTTACATTGCCATGGCCCAAACTATCCCTGGGCCAAGAGAAAACATTTCCACTCTTAAAATCTTGTAAATCCCATTGAAGTTTTTTAATCTTAGTGGCTTGCAGCCATTTCGCATACATAGGCACTTTTAATATAAGTCATCCAAACTGGTTCTATAAATATTCGGTGCAAATTTATTCACAATCTCAAACTGTAAAGTCCTTATCTCCTTTAATTATAATGTTTCAATAGGTAATAAATAGTCACTGAGTAACCACATATAATCAGTGCTGAATCACCTGAAGGTTTAATGACTGCCAATGTTTGAGTAAATTCGGATACTGAGTACCATAAGTATGCATTTTTAAGACATGTAGTCCCTGTGGAATCACCTTATGATGTATAGCTGCTTCCATATGAAGCTTCTGTCCTTGCAAACATTTATATTTAAAAAGATTACCTTCCAACTCTTTATATTGCATGTTGAAAACAGCTTAATGTTTTTATATTTCACAATGAGTTTTTTCTGAAAAGAGTTGGCATAGTTATGGCATGGCTTGTGCCAATAGCTATGCCAACCTTATCTTAGCCCATTGGGAGCAAGTTCATGTTTTTAACAATAACCCTTATACACAGTATGTCATTTTAGCAGGAGATTTGTGGATGATGCGTTTTCTGTATAGACTGGCAGTTTAGATGAGTTGACTGGTTTTCTAAATTACCTTCACGGCACCATGACATTTCTGAAGTTCAGTCATCATGTTTCTGATAAATGTATAGAATTTTTAGATGTGTGTATTAAAATTGATAAAGGTAAAATATTTAACAAATGGATTTATAGAAAAGTATGTAGAAGTAATACTTTATTACATAAAGCCAGCATGCACTGTGGTCATCTGATTAGGAATGTCCTTAAGGGACAGTTTTTAAGAGCCATGTGAATCCACAATGATAATGTGGACTTTCAAGTTACATTAAGTACCATGCAAGGAATTAGATTTGTTGGCTTGCCAGGGTCATTCTATAATACTTTGTTGAAGTCTGTGCAACAAGATGACCTGTAAGGCCTTAACATAGTAATACCTAAATTATCAATGGGGGCTGGGGAGGGTGGGTGAGCATTCACTCTTGGATAATCCATGACCAATGTTACATATTTTGCACAATAGCTAGACTTTGTAGTAACAACTACCTGTGTTCCTTAGTGAAAATGCTGCAGATTTCAACTGTACTTTAAAAAAGTGTTGATGCACACCTTTTATCTTTATCAGATACCAGTATTGTTTGAGGATGTAGCTATTTCTTTCTCAGAAGAGGAGTGGAAGATGTTAAGAAAACAAGACAAGGAGCTTCACAGGGAAGTGATGACACAGAACTATGAAGCCTTAATTTCTCTCGGTAAGTATAGACACCTTCTTAAGAAGTGATATCTTTTTCAGAGTGTTATGAGTGCCAAATTAAAATGTTATGTCATGATGTCTGGTACAGTTAGCATGGTTCATGAATCAGTCCCTTTTAAACAATTTTGCAGCCATTAAGACAAATGGATATGGATATAAATCAACAGTTTATAGAAGCAACTGAATCTTCATGTTTTAAGAGGTGGGAGGAATCTGGAGTAACTGGAAAGAGCTCACAGGAATACTGAAGAAATATGCAGACTTCAAACAGACCACAACCAGAGGATGGGGTGGAAAACTGGACTGGAAACTATAAAGCAGAACTCAGACAGACATTCTTAAATGTGCACATTGGACTAGAGGTGATTACAGCCCCCTTTTTATTTACAGATGGTCCCGACGAGTAGTATTTCTCCAAGTATATATATATATATATATATATATATATATATATATGAGAGAGAGAGAGAGTCACAGATGATCATTCTGCATAATTAAGGGCATTTCTTACATGGCTAAAACCTTTTTCTGTGTGCTGTATCATTTCCTTTCGTTAGGCTAGTATGACATACCTCTCAACTGTACAGATTTTGGCAAAATGTCCATATTTTTGCTTCATATTTATGGTTCGTTTTTCATAAAATTCTGATTTTTCTGGCAAGTTAGTGGTAAATCATTAAAGACTTAAGTTCGAAAATAGTGAGATATTTGACTTTCAGACTTCATACCCTTCAGAAAATTAATTCTAATGCAAAACCTGTTTCTAAGTTTGTAAGAGCAATGTTTAAAAAAGATTTGCTATTTTTGGGCCTTTGTCCCACTTTTATTCATGACAGATTTCATGCTCTAAGAGGTTGAGAGATATGGTACTGTCACCTTCTTAAACTAAATTCCTATGTCCTTTTATGTTTTTGTATTTTTATCCTTTGCATCATACCAGTTTAATCATTTGTTCTTTTTTATATGAAATAACCCCCTATGTAATTTATACTTCTCTCTCAAATGTCATATGTCTATAATTTTTTCTTAAGTCTCCTAAGGTGGTAATATTCTAATTCAGTTTGTTTTCATTCAATGTTAATTGTTTTTATACTGTACTACCTATTTTTGTCTCATTTCTCAGCTTCTTTGGATTTCTTCAGTTGCTGCCATTACAACTGTCTTATTTTTATTCAGTTCTGTCCTGTCTGTCTTCAGTTTTATATTCCATTCCCCTATCATTTGCTGAAGTTATTGACCAGTCTGCCTGTAATGCCACATTGTCTGCATACAGCATCCCATCAGATGTGTTTACTAATGTAGTTCATCACCAGAATGAACAACAGTGGGCTAGGAGAGGAACCCTTATGCACACCCACTCCTTCTGAAAACCCATCTGTGAGTCCAAACATTGTTTATACTTGTCTCACCAGGACATTGTACATGGCCTGCACTAATTCCACTGATGTTTCTGGGACTTTGAACCATCATAGGAGTGCCCAAATCAGTTTATTGAGACCTTGTCATACACTTTCTTGAAGTCTAGCTGGACTCATTCCTCATCTCTGGTTTCTTATTAGCTATATGTCTCACTGTAAAACTTTGAGTCAGTTGTGCTGCATCTGATCTGAATCCAAACTCCTCATTTCCCGAATTATTTTCTACTACTCTGCATATTAGTTTATCAAACAGTGCCTCTAGAACTTTCATGTGGAGTATCAGAAGCTTAATACCTCTGTACTGCTCACATTTAGGGGTTGGAAGTACTCCTTCCATCTGCCTTTGATGTCCTGTGGACTGGTGAACAGATGGTTGCTGGCATCTTTTATGAAGGGCCTTGCAGCCTGATTGAGGTGCCATCCGCTGAGTCACTTTCACAAAGCTGAGAGAGGGCCACTGATGCTGTGTTCTTTACTATTACAGCTGCTCTCTTAGCCTTTTTTTAGCCAGTCAATATTCCTCCTTACTCTGGTCCATCTTTTCTGTCTCTCACTTTTTCTGCACTCCTTTTTTCCTGTGATCATGATTTCAACTTCTGTATTCCACCGCCAGCTTTCCTTATGTATATTATTTCCATAACTGGCTTGACTATACATCTGTTCTATAGTCCTTGCACTTGTTATTGAGGTGCTGCCGTTCTTCTCAACTCCCACCTACTTTCTCCTCTTTCTGACGTACTAGAGCCCTAAGTATTTCCTTTACCTCTTGCGCTTTCTCTCCATCCAACTTCAAGGTCTTCAGCCTAGGCCCTGTTGACCTTTGAGCCTTTTCAGACCACTTCTTATTGGTTATTGTGGCAACCAATGGTTTATTTGGGTCTACTGTTTCACTGGAGATGACTTTGCAATCACTGATTCTACCGCTTACTAGGAGGAAGTGTACCTCAGATGCATGTTGGTAACTCTTGTACATGATCACATTAACACTGACTCATGTTGTCCTGTTTTATCTTGTTTGTCCTGTAACGCTTCACTGAAAGCAAGATTTCCTTGCTATTACAACCCTGCTATGGGGCATAGAGTGAGAACAGATTGTACCCTTCCAATCTCAAAAGGTTTCCCAGATCTACCACCAAATCAGTGGGCAGAGGCTCAAAACCAAATCCATTCTCTGCTCTCCTTGGGGGTAGTGCAGAGAAGATAGGCCAAGGATTCTACTCCAGACTTTTTTCTGGTACGCAGAAAAGAGGGCACCTGGCACCCAATCCTCAATCTGTCCATTATAAACATCTTTCTGGTGATCCCAAAATTCAAAATGCTCACCCTCGAGCAGCTGCTACCCATGATCTCCAAGTACGCCTGACTAGCTACCCTGGACCTAAAAGAGGCCTACCTCCACATTCCGATCAGGGTGTTCAGCAGAAGATATCTCGGCTTCAGGACAGGATCTCAACACGTTCAGTTCTCTGCGCTTCCCTTTGGCTTATTTACTGCTCCCAGAGTTTTCACAAAATGCCTGGCTCCGGCCATTCCCTTTTGCAAACAAAGAAATATTCAAATTTACCCCTACTTAGATGACTGCCTTATTCAGGGAGACAGCCAGGAAAAGCTGCTCAAAGACCTGGCCTTTGTAAAGGACCTACTAACCTCCCTAGGGTACACAATCAATGAAAAGAAATCCAAACAGGTACCCACCAAAAGGATAATCTTCCTGGGAGCAAGTCTGGAAACAACATCCCAGATGGGCATGCCTTACACCAGAGAAACACATTTTTCTGTCAGCTAACTTCTCTCAACTGGCCACCAGGCCCCAGCTTTCTGCAAGGAAAATCCTGCAAACCCTGGGGTTCATGGCATCTTGCATACTCCTCATTCCACATGCCAGACTGCATATGAGGAAACTTCAGTGGTACCTAAAGAGCCTTTGGTGTCAACACTCTCAGGATCTGGAAAGTCTTCGGCCTGTAATTCCTTGCCTGAGGAAGGAATTTCTTTGGTGGGCAACAGCATGCTCCCACAACAAAGGACTGCTCTTCTCCCCACTCCCCGCTGCCCAGACACTCACCACAGGTGCATCAGACTATGCTTGGGGTGCACACCTGGACGGCAGGTGCATGCTGGGCCAATGGAACCCCCAGCAACTCCCTCTGCACATCAGTCTAAAAGAGATGATGGCTGTGCAGCAGGCCTTGCTAACTTTCAAACCCCTTCTTTCTCCAGGGGTTCTACTGATCAAGAGAGACAACACCACTCTGTTGTGGTACATCAACAAACAGGGAGGGACACACTCCTACCCGCTGTGCAGGCTGGTCATGACCCTTTGGTTCACAGCCTCTTCTATGCAAATACACCTGTTAGCTCAATACCTGCCAGGCTCTCTCAACTCCCTGGCAGACCAATTAAGCAGGCAGCTCTTGGACCCCCATGAGTGGCAACTCAACACAAGCACCTTCTTCCTAATAACTCAGAAATGGGGAACGCCAGAGGTCGACCTCTTTACCTCCCCACCAACTCAGCAAATTCTGCACAAGGGAGCATCACTGCATGGCTTGGAAAGTGGGTGCTCTGTCCTTCCCCTGGGTAAACCTCTTGGTCTATGCCTTTCCTTCCCTACCTCTCATTTCCAGGGTACTGGTCAAAATAAGGGAGGAGAAAACAAGGACCATTCTCATAGCTCCAGACTGGCCTAGACAGCACTGGTATCCCTTGCTGAGCAGTCTGCCCCCGCTGCCTCCATGGAATCTTCCTCATATTCCAAACTTCTTAACCCAGAGGGAAGGGAAATGCATGCACCCCCCAATTGCAAACACTCAAATTTGGCAGATTGATCAGGGGTACGTCAAACACCCTAGCACCAGGAAGTCTTATGCAGATAAATGGAAAAGGTTCTGCACCTGGATCCAGGCTAGGGGGGTGGGGGGCAATATGTCACAGCCCTCCATCCCTCTAATCCTGGATTACTTAACTAACCTACTACACAGTGGTCTCTCATTCTCCTCTATAAAAATTCATACCTCTGCTATTTCTGCTCATTTTCCCACTGAGCAGCCTAATTTTTCACACCCTCTGATTAAACAGTTCCTCAGAAGGGCTATCAATTGGGGCCCCCCAGAAGGGCACCACCACCAGCTTGGGACCCTAACTTTGCCTTAGAAAAGCTCACCCTGCCCCCTCTCAAACCAGCTGCTTCAGCAGAGCTAAAATTTCTCTTCTGGAAGACAGCCTTCCTCCTGGCTATCACTTCTACCAGAAGAGTCTCTGAGCTGCAAGCACTCATGGCTGTAGAACCCTTCATCATCTTCCATGCAGACAGGGTATCCCTCAGAACTAATCCATCCTTCATGCCCAGAATGGTATCCAGTGTGCCTCTCAACAAGTCCATCCATTTACCCACCTTCTTTCCTATCCCCCAAAACAAGGGGGAAAGGATTCTGTACTCTCTAGATGTGCACAGACAGCTCAGATACTATCTGGACAGGACTAAACCCTTCAGAAAGTCTGATCAATTGCTGGTTAGCTTTGCTTCAGGGGAGGAAGGCAAAGCCATCTCCAAGCAAGCATTTTCCAAATGGATAGCACACTGCATCCATTTCTGCTACATACAGCATGGCAAGCCTCCCCACAAGGGGGTCAGGACAGACTCCACCAGAGCAGCCTCCACCTCTACAGCTTTCCTCAGAGAAGTCCACACCAGGGACATCCTGGAGGTTGCCACCTGGACATCTGTTCATACTTTTAACAAGCATTACCACCTGCCTCTCTTCTCCAAATCCAGGGCAGTATTTGCCTCTGCAGTCTTGCAAGGCATGCTAGCCAACCCCTAGCTTTCCTGTACTGCCTCCACCCATTTCCTCAGCTTTGGAAATCTACCCAAATGTGATGACTGCAGCAGTGAGACATGAAGAACATAGTACAATTGTGTACAGTTGCCATAAATGTAGATGTTAGAGTGTATTCACTGTTGCTGTCCTGGTTTCCCTCCCTCCATCCCCGTTTCTATTTTTCTTCCTTTTTTCCTCGTTCCCCTTTCTTTACAAGGGACGTATTGGTATTTATTTTCCACTGGTGGGGTTCTTCCACCAGAGCCTGGCCTCCTACTTTGGTGGCTCCTGACAGGTTAGGGCAAGAAAAACTGATGTAATGGCGACAGATGCCTTCCTTTATACTACTGATGACCTGATGTCAGTCCTCAAGTCTCAGCAACAGACACAGCGATACTAAGTCTGTGGTATTCGGGCCAGCCGAGGGCTACCCTGGCAAGGATAACCCAAATGTGAGGACTGCAACAGTGAATACAGTCAAACATCTACATTTATGGTAAGTGTACACAACTGTACTTTGTCTCTTCCACATGATCCATCCACAAACAGTTCCATTTCTGCATTGTCCTTTGGAGTCTCTCTTTAATTGGGTCTAGGAGAAAGCAGATGGTTAGTCACAATTATACAATCATGCAGTTCACCATCTCTTGTCATAGGCAGGAGAGATGCTGGGTTCACTACCTGGCATTGCAAACCCTTGTGGCAATCATAGGATCATAGGAGGTTACTAGGCTATTGGCCCAGAGGCTCTTATAAGCCTAGCCAAGAGTTTAGCCCATGTTTAGACAGATCAGCACCCAATGCTCCTGTCCAGCAGAGACATGGGTGGAATCCCAGGAGTATATTTTATGTTTCCTATCCAGTTGTCCTGGTTGCATTTAAAAAGGGTTAAACAGGTACTCTGCTTGATGTGAAGAGGGAGTCTATTCCATAGATGGGGGAGTCTCTGGGACACAAATCTATCCTGCCAGCAAGTCCTGTTAATGTCACAGACCAGGTTGAGGCCATGTATATTGAATTCTCCCATATCTGAAGGCAAATAAATACTGGCTGTCTGAATGAAAATGGATGGAAAAGAAAACTGAACATAAATCCACAACAGAAAAGCAACTAGCCCGCGGTGGTATGCAACTCAATATGGTTGCTGGATTTGGTACTAAATGGTATGAAGGGATGCCAAACTTCTCTTAAGTCCTGTATAAACCTGTATGTACCTCTGCCTGGCTTTTTAACTGGAAAAATGGGAGTATTACAGCAACTACTTGTTTTTGCTATAATTCCCTGCTGAAGCAGAGATTCAATTACAGGTTTGATTCCCTGTTTTGCCTCTGGTTTTAAAGGATACTGTGCTATAGGAGAAAGTAGGATTGTAGGATCCACACAGATTTTTACAGATATAGCAGATTTTAGCAGACCTACCTCATTAAAATGTCTTACCATAAAATGTCAGGAACCTGCTGTAACAGTCAGTCATCTGCACTCAAAGATGGCACTTCTGTTTTTTCTTCAGTAACACTAAGTACAGCAATCGCTTCTTCTTCAGATTTGGCCAGTACATCTAAATAAACACCATCTGCATAGTACGTCCTAATTTACAAATGAGATCCCCACCAACTAAGGTTGCTGGAGCTGAGGTGTTAATATAAAGGCATGCTTATTTTCAATCTGTCCTAAAGAGATCGGGATGTGTTTACATACAGGAAAAACAATGGGAGCGTTAACTGACACCCACTGCTGACTCTTTTTCAGATGATAATGGAATTTTATCCTGGTGACCAATTTTCAACACAGAGTGAGTTACATCAGTGTCGATCAGAAATAGAACAACTTTTTGTCCTACTTTTAACTTAACAAAAGTTCTTTCTGGTATTAACACATATGATTACATCATCCTTTCACCCCGAGTATTTTCAGAACATTTCTCCTGCCGCTCTGAGGATGGGGGTAGTAGAGAAGCATTAGAAGGATTTTGATTTTACTGCTGCTGCAGATTTAGACATTATCATTTCCAATATCCCATTTGTCCACGGTTGTGATGACCCCCCCCCACAGCTTTTGTTGAACATTCATTGCTGTTCCTCTAAATTTCCTACCTCTGTCCCTGCCTGTACCTCCTCTTACAAAACTCGGCATTTTGACTTCTGCATCCCTTCTGTTTTTATCAACTTGGCCCATGTAGCGCTATGTGAATTTTATTAACTTTATCTATTTCCTCCTCCTGCCAAGTGACCTGGTATTGCATTACTAATGCCTGCAAATTAGCTAAAAGTCTGTGCACAAAGAATAAAAGCTGATTTAGCGTTTGCCATTGGATCTGTAATACCAGAATGTGCTGAAAGTACAAGAGTCTGCTAATGTAATCCGCTGGTGTTTCCTTCCTTTCCTTGCTTACATGGAACAGTTTTATCCCAGTTTGGTTTAACGGGACAGATTGACAAATTTTCTTGTAAGTGCTTGTCTATGACTTCTGTTAAGGTCCTCTTCCCTTCAGTGGTTGAATAATTTTGGTCTCCTGCTTTGGCCAGTCCAGCTTTCTTACAATTTTTCATATATATTGGGCAGGACTACGGCTTTTAACAACTGCCTTAAACTGCCAGGGTGAGTTGATTTATTTGAATAACAATGCTTAATTCATCCTTAAATTTTTGTGGGTCTTGCCTGATTTTAGGAAAAGTTTTAACTATAGTATGGAAATCAGCAAGTGCCCAAAGTCTGTGGACTAATGCCATAGTACCATCCGGATGTGATTTCTCTCTGAGGGGATATAGTGAATTATCAGTCTGTTCTTGCTTTGTAACCTGTCTTGCCTTTTTGTGAGTAAAGTGTACCTTTTTACCTAGGTATTCTACCATGTCATGTTGTGTGATGCTCCCATTGCTGTCTGAGTCAGAGGATGAAGTTTTGGGGTGGACAGTACTAGAAGGTTCAGGTTGAGGTGTGGTGGATACTAAGTGTGCAACTGCAGAAGGCATGACATGTATAGATGCACATTTCTGTGGAGTTGTACACTGACCTCTGTCTTGTTGGGATGAGTGGGGGACCAAATCATTTCTGTGATGAGGGAAGCTGATCATCTTCCCAGGAGGACTCCCACCCCACCCACTGTAACATGGTCCTTTGAAATGGCTGGATACAGGGGAGCAGTTGGCATGGTATTACATGTTTTTATTGTAGTTTTAAGTTCTTTAACTTGTTGCAGAAATTTGTCATTTATATCTTTTAACCCCTTTACAATGGATTCCTTGTCTCTCTTAAAAGCTTCAATACACCAATCATTGTAACTATTCCATATTATTACCCTCACACTCTAATTTTGTTTATAAATGCATTATTTTAGTTTTATCAAACGTTCCATTCTAAAGAATCCAAGTTTGGTTTAGTTAATTTATGGCAGTATGCTATCTAATGACTAGATTTTGACCCATATTTGCAGCACATCTAATGGACTAGAGAACCTGAAGATGGTTTGATGGTTTTACTGTCAGATTTACTCATAGTATGATATGTGTTACACTGTTTATATTTTAACCTTTGTGTTTAATACCACAGAATACACTTAACCATGCATACACATGTATACAAAACTGTCAGGCATACACATCCATTACTAATCATACATACACATTTATACAAACTGTCAGACATACACATCCATTACTAATCATACATACATATTTATACAAACTGTCAGATGTACACATCCATTACTAATCATACATACACATTTATACAAACTGTCAGATATACACATCCGTTACTAATCATACCTACACATTTATACAAACTGTCAGACATACACATCCATTACTAATCATACATACATATTTATACAAACTGTCAGACATACACATCCATTACTAATCGTACATACACATTTATACAAACTGTCAGACATGCACATCCATTACTAATCATACATACACATTTATACAAACTGTCAGACATGCACATCCATTACTAATCATACATACACATTTATACAAACTGTCAGACATACACATCCATTACTAATCGTACATACACATTTATACAAACTGTCAGATATACACATCCATTACTAATCATACATACATATTTATACAAACTGTCAGACATACACATCCATTACTAATCGTACATACACATTTATACAAACTGTCAGACATACACATCCATTACTAATCATACATACACGTTTATACAAACTGTCAGACATGCACATCCATTACTAATCATACATACACATTTATACAAACTGTCAGACGTACACATCCATTACTAATCGTACATACATATTTATACAAACTGTCAGATATACACATCCATTACCTGCTATGCATTTATGACTGAAACACAATTCAGTCTAAGTACTGTGTCACTTTCAGTCCGTGCATGTAGCATGTGATGTAATGAAGCATCACAGTTTTGAATAGAAACCTAAACACAGGATGCATTCACCATTGCAATAGAAATGTGCATACAATCCCATATTGTGTAGTCTTTAATCAGGGGGTAGTTTGTTAGATTTACTGGTTTATTATTTATTTGCAAATGGAAAGACTAACACGGGGCAAATGAGACTTGAACTCGAACTTCCTATGAAATATAGTATTATCCTTAACCAACTTCATTATCTTATAAATGCTAAATTCTCACAAATACACACTGACTTACATAACATAGATTTAGTTAAATTAATACTTGAAAATCTTGTGATTAAAGGGAAAACAATTTCTAGGCCTTATAAAATTGTAATGAGTGCAAAACATCAGAATTCTTTATTATTTTCAAACTATTGGCAAAAGAAAAATCAATCACTGACTGAAGAAAATAAGAAACTAGCCATTGAAAATACAATCAAATTCATTCCTTTCAAGAAGCTGTTATATACACAAATCATGGTAAATACCAATCTAAATTAAATAAATTAAATCCTAACTTTTCGCCTATATGTCCCCATTGTCCGGATCAAACAGCTGATAGTTTACATGTCATGTGGAACTGTACTAAGATATGGTGTTCCTTGAGAGTAAGATTAGAGAAGATGGGATATGAAAAATCAACCCTTACTTGGGAGACAGCTATATTGTACATTAATATCAA
>NC_056744.1:1708333309-1708365106 GCF_019279795.1 Protopterus annectens
TTTTTCCCTTATCCACACCGTAGTACGACCTCCGCAACAGGAATACTTACGTGAAAGTGCTGCTCCGATGAAAAGCACATTCACATAAGTATGCCCGGCCGATTAAGGTTTGGCAAAATTTTCTTTCTCGGATCTGTACGGATCCCATAGATAGATATATATATATATATATATATATATATATATATATATATATATATATATATACACACACACAGATATATCTCTTTCACTACGTGTGTGTGTGTGTGTGTGTGTGTGTGTGTGTGTGTGTGTGTATGTATGTTTGTTTGCGTCTTTTGGCTTTTTCTGGTTAGGGGTCACCACAGCGGAACTCAGTCCGCTAATGATTGGCAGTAGATTTTTTTTACGTACCGAGTTTGCCAACCCTGACGCACAACCTTCAACGAAGGTACACCCATTTACGCATGTCTCCACACAAAAGACACTCTAGCTGAGAATCGAATGGCACAACGTCTTGCTGTGAGGCGACAACGCTACCGCAGCAGCACCACCGCAGTGTGTGTGTATGTATGTATGTATGTATGTATGTATATACATATAATATGAAATACAGAGTGGGAGAAATAACAAATTGAGCTGAGCTCTTGGCTGACCTAGCTTGCCTAGTGGCATTTATTTATTTATTTTGTTGAGGTAATCGTTCCCTCTTAAGTCCAGAGTTTTATCATCACTGATGCAGGAGACCTTGCTTACCAAAGTTCTCAACAAATTTACCCTGGACCTTGAGGATTTCATTATTTAGAACCCTTTCAGAAACCTTTTGTTTCATAGTGAGGTTTTGAAAAGGTAGAAAGTGCTGTCCTATATTCTTATCTCCAGAAACACGATCTGTTATTCATTTCAGTCAGGGCTTTCAGTGCAGCATAGTATTGAACCTCCAAGCACAAGTGCTGTGAGTGCTCATTTATTGGTGAGGAATCACCAGAATTAATTTGTGTTGTGAATATTCATTTAGTGATGACAAATCACTGGAATTTGTGTTGTGAATGTTCATTTAGTGATGACAAATCACTGGAATTTGTGTTGTGAATGTTCATTTAGTGATGACAAATCACTGGAATTTGTGTTGTGAATGTTCATTTAGTGATGACAAATCACTGGAATTTGTGCTGTGAATGTTCATTTAATGTTGAGAAATCGTTGGGATTTGTATTGTGAATGTTAATTTAATCGTGAGGAATAACCAGAATTAATTTGTGTTGTAAATACTCATTTAATGGTGAGGTATCACCAGAATTCCTTTGTATTGTGAACGTTCATTTAATGTTGAAGTATCATTGGAATTAATTTGTTCTGGTTCATCTTGATGTCTAAGTGATTTATAACACTGTTGACCTTGGGATAATTTTACAGTGCCCACATACTATGGACTTGCATATATTTTTCTACCTACAGTAAAATATAAAAGAAAAAAATGGAGCACTGAACACCACAGCTTAAAACTTTAATAAACTTCAGTAATAAATAAGGTAAGTACTTTTGCAGAAAACAAACCCCCTTCTTCGGACCATATAAAAAAGTTACACAAACCATTCACACACACACACACACACACACACACACACACACACACACACACACATGTAGACAAATGAATAATATTGAATATGAAATATGACCAAACAGCAAGAAGCAGGACCACACAAAAAAGAAGTTTGAATTTTTTACTCCGCCACTGGTATCTCGGCCATTTGCCTTCAACGGATAAAATATAGTGTCAAACAACCAACATTTATACACAGGTTCAAACCCCAATCAATTCAATTAAATAAATTAATTAAACAATTAAATAATATATTTCACTTTTTAAATTTTTAAAGTGCTACTAACACATTTACTAAAAGCAACCATCATTAACATTAAACATAGCTAACTTTTTAAAATTTCATCAACTTTTTAAATAACCTACTTAATATAATTAATTATAATTATAAATTCAATACATTTTACTTTAAATATTTATAAAAAAACATTTAAGTACAATCAAATAAGCATGTTAATTCACACATTTACAAATTTACATCAAGATTAAGACCTCTAGGAAGTAATGTTCAATAGCTGAGAATGAACTTACTTTCTAATTCATTCAGCCTTTTCACTATATCACCCCCTCTAAATGAAACAGGTTGTGCCAAAATACTGAAGAAAAAAGAACAAATGCTGCCCCCATTAATGTTCACAAAATGTTCAGCCACTAGACTCCTCATGTTTCTATTATTGATGTCCCCCAAATGCTCCATGATCCTGACCTTCACTGGCCTCTTAGTTTGAGCAATGTACCATTTTACATTGGTACAACCACATCCTACAATGTAAACCAATCCACTCCCTGAATTACAAGAAGATCTGATAATGCTTTGAAATGTTATTGGTCTAACTGAAATCATTTGTGAGACTTGTAAATGTGATTTTTGTTTTTGTAAAGTGCTGTTTCATTTGCTTATGGTGTGGTTACGGAATTGCAGATTATAAAATAATGTGTGTCTTATTGAATTTTACAGATGTTCTACCATGCTCCATGGCAATGGCACATTTTGCGCAGTACGAAAATAGTCTGTTCCACATTTTGGCCATTTGTCACACATTGTTAAAGTCTGTGTTCCACATTGGCCTCTTAAGAGGTTGAGACCTGTGCAACCCACTGGAGCAAGGAACTGGCCAGTAGAGATGTGCTGTATCAACACACCCTTTATAAATGTGAATATTAAAATAGTCACATGGAAAGCTTATTAGAACCAATAATATCATGAAAAGGTACACATCTCTCTGACATTTAAATATTAATGTTTAAGGAGCCAAGACTAAGAACTAGTTTCAACAACACATGTTCATTCAGCCTTAGAAATAAATTTCATTTGAAAAAAATTATCCTTTTAATTTCCTTCAGTGATATTCGTAGTCTCCACCCGTCAGATTTTCTGACACTAATTGTAGTGCAAGAAAGTTAAAACTGTGTCTGCTGGTATTCTCCATAATATGTTGAGCTAATGCACCAGTACTCTTCCGATTATGTACGTCCCCATGTGTTTCCAGAATCATTTCTTTAAACATTCTATTGGTCTTCTCGATGCAGAATGCTTCACACTTCATGCATTTAGCATACCATATGAAATTCTTAGTCTTATAATCTGAGTAAAAATCTAAAGTACTTTATTGTTTAGTTAGTGTGTGTACCAGAGAGGTACAACTCCAAATATATTGACCGTCCTTATATAGTATACACTGGAATGCCCCACATCTATCAGATGCATCAAAATGAATCCATTCAAAATTCTTATAACACAACTGTTGCTTCAGTGAAAAATTATTTCTAAATGAAAGCAGGGGTTTATTATCTAAAACTCTCCTAAGATTCAAGTTAATCAAGAAAAGTGGCCAATATTTCTTAATAGCCTCACAAGTAATGTTAATTTTGCTTGAATAAGTAAGGGGAAGCCTGTTCTTATTAGAATGTTTACTAGTCTGTTTAGGTACCACAGCTGCAGCTGAGAAATACATTCTCCCCACCATACCTCGAACAGTCCAAGCAACTGCTATACTTTTGTCTACATCACTTACACTATACCCCATTCTAAGAAATCCTTCTTCATGTTACTTAAAGTAACTTGCAACTCCATATTATTATTGTGTTTTTGCATGGCTCTTAAAACTGTCTGTTAAGGATATTCCTAGCCACATGACCGTGGTGCATGCTGGCTTTGTGTAATACACCATTCTTTCTACAGGGTTTTCTAAAAATCTTTTACCATCATCAATTTTAATACATGCATCTAAAAATTCTATAGTTTTATCAGAAATATGATGACTGAAATCTGTTCATTAGTCAATTCAAAAGAAAGAATATTAAAAACTAACCCACTTGATTTTGTAGCATGTTGTAAGTTGCCATCCCCAGTGTTGTCCCTGGATGGTTGAGCCACTGCACATGTCCCTTCCTCACTCGACTCTTCAAATGTCCTCTCTTGCAATCCCTGTCTATGGGTAAAGGGGCTGGATGTTAAAAAGATGCAGTGACTATATTATTTGATGAAGGAGAAATACATGGAGTCACAGGAGCAGACTCTCTAATGGCATTACCGTTGGCCAAATTCATAGATGCTGAAGTGGAAGCTTCCTCTGTGTGTACAATAGCAATGTTGGTGTTGCATACATTGCCATAGCCCAAACTATCCCTGGGCCAAGAGAAAACATTTCCACTCTTAAAATATTGTAAATCCCATTGAAGTTTTTTAATCTTAGTGGCTTGCAGCCATTTCGCATACATAGGCACTTTTTATATAAGTCATCCAAACTGGTTCTTTAAATATTCGGTGCAAATTTATTCACAATTTCAAACTGTAAAGTCCTAATCTCCTTTAATTATAATGTTTCAATAGGTAATAAATAGTCACTGAGTAACCACATATAATCAGTGCTCACCTGAAAGTTTAATGACTGCCAATGTTTGAGTAAATTCAGATACTGAGTACCATAAGTATGCATTTTTAAGACATGTAGTCCCTGTGGAATCGCCTTATGGTGTATAGCTGCTTCCATATGAAGCCTCTGTCCTTGCAAACATTTATATTTAAAAAAATTACTTTCCAACTCTTTATATTGCGTGTTGAAAACAGCTTAATGTTTTTATATTTCACAATGAGTTTTTTCTGAAAAGAGTTGGCATAGCTATGGCATGGCTTGTGCCAACAGCTATGCCAACCTTATCTTAGCCCATTGGGAGCAAGTTCATGTTTTTAACAATAACCCTTATACACAGTATTTCATTTTAGCAGGAGATTTGTGGATGATGCGTTTTTTGTATAGACTGGCAGTTTAGATGAGTTGACTGGTTTTCTAAATTACCTTCACGGTACCATGACATTTCTGAAGTTCAGTCATCATGTTTCTGATAAATGTATAGAATTTTTAGATGTGTGTATTAAAATTGATAAAGGTAAAATATTTAACAAATGGATTTATAGAAAAGCATGTAGAAGTAATATTTTATTACACAAAGCCAGCATGCACTGTGGTCATCTGATTAGGAATGTCCTTAAGGGACAGTTTTTAAGAGCCATGTGAATCCACAATGATAATGTGGACTTTCAAGTTACATTAAGTACCATGCAAGGAATTAGATTTGTTGGTTTGCCAGGGTCATTCTATAATACTGTGTTGACGTCTGTGCAACAAGATGACCTGTAAGGCCTTAACATAGTAATACCTAAATTATCAATGGGGGCTGGGGAGGGTGGGTGAGCATTCACCCTTGGATAATCCATGACCAATGTTACATATTTTGCACAATAGCTAGACTTTTAGTAAAAACTACCTGTGTTCCTTAGTGAAAATGCTGCAGATTTCAACTGTACTTTAAAAAAGTGTTGATGCACACCTTTTATCTTTATCAGGTACCAGTATTGTTTGAGGATGTAGCTATTTCTTTCTCAGAAGAGGAGTGGAAGATGTTAAGAAAACAAGACAAGGAGCTTCACAGAGAAGTGATGACACAGAACTATGAAGCCTTAATTTCTCTCGGTAAGTATAGACACCTTCTTAAGAAGTGATATCTTTTTCAGAGTGTTATGAGTGCCAAATTAAAATGTTATGTCATGATGTCTGGTACAGTTAGCATGGTTCATGAATCAGTCCCTTGTAAACAATTTTGCAGCCATTAAGACAAATGGATATGGATATAAATCAACAGTTTATAGAAGCAACTGAATCATCATGTTTTAAGAGGTGGGAGGAAACTGGAGTAACTGGAAAGAGCTCACAGGAATACTGAAGAAATATGCAGACTTCAAACAGACCACAACCAGAGGTTGGGGTGGAAAACTGGACTGGAAACTATAAAGCAGAACTCAGACAGACATTCTTAAATGTGCACTTTGGACTAGAGGTGATCTCAGCCCCCTTTTTATTTACAGATGGTCCCGACGAGTAGTATTTCTCCAAGTGTATATATATATATATATATATATATATATATATATATATATATATATATATATATATATATATATATAAGAGAGAGAGAGAGTCACAGATGATCATTCTGCATAATTAAGGGCATTTCTTACATGGCTAAAACCTTTTTCTGTGTGCTGTATCATTTCCTTTCGTTAGGCTAGTATGACATACCTCTCAACTGTACAGATTTTGGCAAAATGTCCATATTTTTGCTTCATATTTATGGTCCGTTTTTCATAAAATTCTGATTTTTCTGGCAAGTTAGTGGTAAATCATTAAAGACTTAAGTTTGAAAATAGTGAGATATTTGAGTTTCAGACTTCATACCCTTCAGAAAATTAATTCTAATGCAAAACCTGTTTCTAAGTTTGTAAGAGCAATGTTTAAAAAAATTTGCTATTTTTGGGCCTTTGTCCCACTTTTATTCATGACAGATTTCATGCTCTAAGAGGTTAAGAGATATGGTACTGTCACCTTAAAGTAAATTCCTATGTCCTTTTATGTTTTTGTGATTTTATCCTTTGCATCATACCAGTTTAATCATTTGTTCTTTTTTATATGAAATAACCCCCTATGTAATTTATACTTCTCTCTCAAATGTCATATGTCTATAGTTTTTTTCTTAAGTCTCCTAAGGTGGTAATATTCTAATTCAGTTTGTCTTCATTCAATGTTAATTGTTTTTATACTGTACTACCTATTTTGTTTCATTTCTCAGCTTCTTTGGATTTCTTCAGTTGCTGCCATTACAACTGTCTTATTTTTATTCAGTTCTGTCCTGTCTGTCTTCAGTTTTATATCCCATTCCCCTATCATTTGCTGAAGTTCTTGACCAGTCTGCCTGTAATGCCACATTGTCTGCATACAGCAGCTTTATCTCTCCCATCAGATGTGTTTACTAATGTAGTCCATCACCAGAATGAACAACAGTGGGCTAGGAGAGGAACCCTTATGCACACCCACTCCCTCTGAAAACCCATCTGTGAGTCCAAACATTGTTCATACTTGTCTCACCGGGGCATTGTACATAGCCTGCACTAATTCCACTGATGTTTCTGGGACTTTGAACCATCATAGGAGTGCCCAAATCAGTTTATTGAGACCTTGTCATACACTTTCTTGAAGTCTAGCTGGACTCATTCCTCATCTCTGGTTTCTTATCAGCTCTACGTCTCACTATAAAACTTTGAGTCAGTTGTGCTGCATCTGATCTGAATCCAAACTCCTCCTTTCCCGAATTATTTTCTACTACTCTGCATATTAGTTTATCAAACAGTGCCTCTAGAACTTTCATGTAGAGTATCAGAAGCTTAATACTGCTGTACTGCTCACATTTAGGGGTTGGAAGTCCTCCTTCCATCTGCCTTTGATGTCCTGCGGACTGGTGAACAGATGGTTGCTGGCATATTTTATGAAGGGCGATGATGATTATCTTTTATCTTTCTGTTGCCTTGCAGCCTGATTGAGGTGCCATCCGCTGAGTCACTTTCACAAAGCTGAGAGAGGGCCACTGATGCTGTGTTCTTTACTATTACAGCTGCTCTCTTAGCCTTTTTTTTAGCCAATCAGTATTCCTCCTTACTCTGGTCCATCTTTTCTGTCTCTCACTTTTCCTGCACTCCTTTTTTCCTTTGATCACGATTTCAACTTCTGTATTCCATCGCCAGCTTTCCTTATGTATATTATTTCCATAACTGGCTTGGCTGTACATCTGTTCTATAGTCCTTGCACTTGTTATTGAGGTGCTGCCATTCTTCTCAACTCCCACCTACTTTCTCCTCTTTCTGAAGTACTAGAGCCCTAAGTATTTCCTTCACCTCTTGTGCTTTCTCTCCAGCCAACTTCAAGGTCTTCAGCCTAGTCCCTGTTGACCTTTGAGCCTTTTCAGACCACTGCTTATTGGTGATTGTGGCAACCAATGGTTTATTTGGGTCTACTGTTTTACTGGAGATGACTTTGCAATCACTTTTTCTACCCCAATGCCCTTTGCTTACTAGGAGGAAGTCTACCTCAGATGCATGTTGGTAACTCTTGTACATGATCACATTAACACTGACTCATGTTGTCCTGTTTTATCTTGTTTGTCCTGTAACGCTTCACTGAAAGCAAGATTTCCTTGCTATTACAACCCTGCTATGGGGCATAGAGTGAGAACAGATTGTATGACCCCAGTTTACCAACTTTACTGAGCATGCCAGAGTGAACTTAATGAGTCCTTCTTCCAAGTACCAGTTCTATTTGGGGTGGAAGTGAAGTCTTTAACGGAGACTATGAAAAAGGAGTACAAGTCTGTCACTTCTGTTGAAGCTAAGTTTGAGTTTCTTCAAAGGACATTTTTAAAATGCAGAGAGGCCCCATCACATGTGGTTTAGTAATTGACAGTAAACATTCTGGGAAAAACATGAACAGCCAAGGTCATTTGCTGAGGGGTTGTGTGCCCCAAGATAAAGGAATCCTCTGTAATCATCAGACAGCCTTTGTCTATCTGTATATTACCAACAGCAACCCAGAGGATATGCAGAGCTGCTCCCTTATGGTGATAATCAGTGGTCCTTTGTTCCTCCACCTCCTGTCATTATTGAAAGAGACAACTGTAGACAGGTAGATGAAAACAGCTATATCCATGAGTTACAAAGTGCCCTTCATTTTACCCCAATTCCCTCATTTTCTGTCCTGCCAGACATCACATCCCATCAAAAAATAAATAACGGCAGAGTGGAGTTCCTGAGCCTCTTAAACTAGAGATTCTTCAGGAAGGTCCAACCAGACCAGACAATGTCTAGTATTGGTACTGGTTCATTTTTGTGTTATAAAATAGATAATGTATTTAAGTGACATAAATACATTGTTTGTGAAACCTTTTTGAATAGTCTGTACATTTATTCTTTTCTTGTCTGGCAGAAGAACATGGATGTACTTAGTAGACATCCAAGATACATGTCTTAACATATAAATCACAAACAAATCCAGAGGGTATCTGTGTTTTTTGGAGTCAGAGACTGTTCTTATCAGTTCTGGACACTACAATTTGGTGTCATCCCATTCCCCAGAATGTTCAACATATATGTGGCTCGTCTTATATGTATGAATAAGACAAAGAAGCTCAGGTGTTCGTTTAAGTAGTTTATTGCGTACAAACACATCAGGATGGATAGCAGGAACATTAAACTTAAACTAACTGACTGACTACTACACACATGCATGCTTTCACTCTGGCTGCACACTCAAAATGGCACTCTTGCTTGCACATGCTCATTACTTGTATGCACATGCCCACTGACTGGAATGCTTCTTAAAGGTACATCACAGACTGATCTACATCCTCCCTCTTTACTGAGCTGTCTCATATTGACAATGACATTTGAATAGGCATGCAGTTATACAGACGATAATAAACAAAACAATGTCCAGGTTGCCATGTATCTGGAACTAAGTCTGGAAATGTGACCTGCTCTCATAATAGTTAAGACTGAGATTAGCAACAGGGACAGTCACTGTGGTCTGCTTGAGGACTCTTGGGATTATTCTCAGGAACAGGGATTGCTGCTGGAATGTCCTCTGGAACAGGAACATTGGATAAATCACTCTGAGATTTAGTCTTTGTCACAGGCAAGATGCTGTAATGCTGGCTTGGACACCGGTAATAAATGTTTCCGATTCTGCTTATATTCTATTCCTTATGATTCCATGATGTACAGTGTCAGCTTGACATAAACTTTTCACAAATCTGGTAAGATCAAAACCTTTTGTCATCTGCATCCTCATTAGCCCTCCTTCTTTGAATGAACTGAGTGGTTTGCTGGTCTTATAATAGGAGGACTTCTGGGATAAACACTTTCTCAACAGTTCGGCTTTCACTGCTTTGTTGTTTTTAGCACATGGAACCAATAAATTGCTACTGATCGGTAATGTGGTTCTGGTTTGTCTTGGCATAAGTCTCTGGGGAGGGGAACCAAGATTGTTATCCCGAGGAATGTTTGTGAGATTAAGCAAGTTAGGAAAACATTAGTATTGTCATGTTTGGATCTCTATAGCACCTGTTTTGCACTTTGAACTGTACGTTCAGCCAGGCTTTTTCACTGCAGGTACTCAAGACTACTCACAATATGAGTAAAGTCCTGTATCTCACCAAAACGTTTGAACTGCTGAATCACAAACTGTGCACAATTGTCAGAAATGACTCTGTGCGGACTACCATGGACAGAAATATGTCTCTTCAACTTAGTAATGACAGTATTGGACATTAGGTTAGGAAGTAGGTCAGTCTCGAACCAGTTTGAATAAGAGTCTAATAATACCACGTAATGTTGACCGTTCCACACGAAGATATCTGTGGCTACTTTTGACCAAGGTAGTTCAGGAATCTGGTTTAACTGAAGTGGTTCTTCTTGTTGATTCAGTTTAGTTCTATTACAAACAGAACAAGAAGAAATTTCCTTCTCAATATCTTTTGACATAGAAGGTCAAAATACTAGACCTATCACCCTTCTTTTGGTAGAATCAGTTCCCGGGTGGCCACAGTGCAAGATCTTAATATACTCTTGTTGCAAAGATTTTGGAACAGTCACTTTAGAACCTTTCATGATGATACCATCGTCTGACAAAATGTCCTCTCTGTGAGGAAAATACTGCTGCACATCTACTGGTAAACAAGATGAATTTAAAGGCCATCCTTGTGGTTAAGCTTCTGAAGAATTAGATCTGAAGCTGTGTGAGTTCTAAGCTCATCAGGACCTGTGGAAGAAATTTTTTTTATTTCAATGACTTCAAAATCAGGTTTCTTATTCTCATGCTGTTCTGTGTTTTTTCTGAGTGATTGGAATAAAGTATCAGCAGGATAAAGATGTTTGCCTTTTGTGTAAACAAGATTGAAATTGTAGTTTTGCAATCTGAGCATCAAACATTGCAATTGCGCAGGAGCTGTATGCATTGGCTTTTTTAAAATAGTGACTAGAGACTGGTGGTCAGTTTCTTTCTCAATAGTTCGGCCGTAAATATAATCATGGAATTTTGAACATGCAAACACATTTAACAAAAGCTCTTTCTCAAGCTACATGTGCTGCATCTCGGTATGGGTTAGAGTTCTCGATGCATAGGCTACTAGTCTACTCTCTTGAATGACTGTGCCAAGACCAAACATAAAGTATCACAGGAAAGAGTAAGTGGTTTGTGAATATCATAGTATCTTAATGTGGGTGGCAGTTTTCTATTTCAGGACATCAAATGCACTTTGGTGTTGTTCTGACCAGGACCAGGTTACATCTTTGCTTGTCAGCTCTCTTAGCAGTGCTGAAAGTTGACTTAAATCTGGAATGAACTTGACTAAATAGTTGACCTGTGCCAAGAAAACGTTGTAAGGTTGGACATTGTCTGGAGCTGGCATCTCAAGAATTGCTGTTTGTTTGGAAGGATCTGGTTGTAAGCCTGAACTGGTAAACAAATGACCCATATAGGTAACTTCTCGTAGCCTAAATTTATACTTTTGAGGATTCAGCTTAAGATTCACTTCATCTGCTCTTTTCACAACTTTCTTGAGGTTTCTGTCATGTTTGACTTCACCATTTCTTCCTACTAGAATATAATTTTCTGTAATATCACATGGATAGCCAGAAAAAAAATATTCCATCGCAGGTTGAAAGACTTCACTGGCAGAATTTATTGCAATGGCAGTCTCAGAAATCTGTACCTCCTGAATGGTGTACCAAATGTGGTTATCAATGAAGATTTTCAATCAAGCAAAATTTGCCAAAATTAACTTTGTGCATCTAAGACAGGAAAAACAGTGGCATTTGGAATGGGGACAGCAACCTCCTCGACTGTGTGCATAGGATGATGAGGACTTTTCAATGCTTTGTTCAAGTTTCTTGGGTCTATACATATTCTGATGTCATCTGAGCTTTTCTTGTGAGCTACTACCATGGAAGATACCCATTCAGTTGGTTGCTCTACTGGACAAATTACTCCTAGTTCCACCATTTTGTCTGACTCGGCTTTGACTCTGTTCTGATGGCTACTGGAACTTAATGTGTTGGTCTAAAAACTGTGCTGACCTCTGGGTCTAACTTCATGGAGTACACAACTGGGAGTTTGCCTAGTTTGACTGCAAAATATCAGCATACTCAGAAAAAAAAATGTTGTGGGTGAAATTTAAGCTGTTATCATTCAAGCTTGCATTGTGGACTTCTTTGTTAAATGAAAGCAGTCCCATTTTAAACTGTCTGTGAGGCCTAATAATGACTGTATGTTTCTTTTGACATTGTAAAACTGCAAGTCATAGCTGTTCCCAGCAGAGTAACATGAAAGCACTACTGAGCCTACAGTTTGAATTTCTTCATCATCATAAGTAAAAAGCTTCACACACTTTGCCAAATCAAGCTGTTCTACATCTTTTACTCTAGCAAAGATCTCTGCTGACATAAGATTGCACTTTGAGCCGGTATCTACTTTGAGCTCTGTGAGTCTCCCATTAATCTGAACAGTAGAACAGATTTTATTATTTGCCCACAATACTGCTGCACTGACTTTCACCAAGCACAGACACACTGTCAACATAAAAAGTAGGGTTGCAGCTTTCTAACTGATCAACTTGCTTCTTTGTGTGCTCCGTTTTAATAAAAGAATGTGTCTTAATTGATTTACAAAACCTTTTGAAATTATTCCACTTATTGCAAGAATGTCATTTCTGACCAAAAGCTAAGCACTTTCCTTGTTTGGGTTCATGATTTCCACCACAAGTATAACATTTGGCAATAAAATTTGGTACTGTATCTACCTTTATTGGTTTATAGCTGGTATAAGAAGGGGAGGTAACCATGAACTATTTTGATTTTACTGGATCTCAGGCTGTGGCTGCCACATCCTTAGGTCTGTGTCTTTTAACCTCATGCTGCACACTATGAACATTAGCTGCGGAAAGTACTAGAAAGCTTGCTTTCTCATTTCTAAACAGACTTGTGTGCCTTTCTGTAAGCTTGTATAGCTTGTAAATTTCTGTGGCCTTATTCAATGTTAAATCACTGTCTCAAAGCAAAATCTTTCTCACTGTGTAATTTTTAATACCACACACAAGCCTGCCTTTTATTAATCCATCCCTCAAATCACCAACCTGCATGTTTTATCCTTATTTCTCAAGTTGGTTATATGAGTCACCAGGCTTTTGACCTCATGTGTAAAATAAGTGTCTTTCCATTGTAATATTCATTTGGGAGTTGCACATTTCTCTAAATTTACATTTTAAGCATTCAGGGTCTTCCCGCGTTTCAACCAGTACCACGATATGGTGGTGTTTCCCCTCCTCTGCAAACACAGAAGGTGCATACACAAATGAATGTTCTCTTTCAGTGGCTTCTGACCCAGCCAAATTAAGCAGAATAAATGCCATTGCACATGCTTCTTTGTCATTAAAAGCAGCCTGAATGAAAATGTCATTTTTCTGCTCAAACACTCTCCATTTGTCTACAGTATTATCAAACACAAGTGTTGCGGGTCTGTGAAATCCTCCTGCCATGCCCACAAATTATAGTAAAATACAATACAAGATTGACCATTGTAATTATGTATGAACACACACACACACACACCAGGTATTTGTAGTAGTATTCAAATGGACAATAAACTCTTTGAAAGACTGTACTGTACAAAATATTCTTTGAAATGTCTGTACTTTGCAAAATGACTGTACTGTAATACTGCACACACTTGCCAACACTTTGCACACTTCAGATATTTCAAATAGTTTTAGTTAATGTGAAAAAGTAGTACATTAAAAAAGGGAAAACCACATTTTTTTCATTATGGGATTTGGATATTGTTTCAAGCATTTTTATAATTACTTTGATTATTTTTATCAATATGTTGCAGTTTTGTACATTTTGTTCAATTAGAAATTCGTTTTGAGCATTCTGAGTCCTTTGTTTTATATTCTTGGTGAGAAAAATCATTTAAGCGAGTTTTAGTACCTGGAATTTGTTTCTGAAGTGTTTCCAATTTGTTTGTGCAGTAGGGATGATCCACTCCTTTATATTCCCCCATTTCTTAACAAGTTGCCTCATGGTTTTAACTCTGGATCCCATTCTGACACCATGTCGCTCATCTTGTACATACAAATAAGACAAAGAGGCTTGGCGTTCATTCAAGTAGTTTATTAAATACAGACACATCAGGATGGATAGCAGGACATTAAACTTACAAACAAACTGACTATTACACATATGCATGCTTTCATTCTGGTCTCTCACTCAAAATGGCGCTCTTGCTTACATGTGCTCATTACTTATATGCACATGCCCACATGCTATGCCCACTGACTGAAATACTCACACACACAGTATCACACACACACACAATGTACACATTTGTGCACTTACTGCACTAAGTCCAATATCAAGTAATTAGCATATGGACAGCTAGCTTTTTACAATTAGCTCCTAGCAATCTCCACAATAATAGTTTAGGGGTTTTTGGCTCAGTTTGGCTTGCTCATATTGAATCTATATTATCTGGCCTGGCTGACTCCCACCTTTCCTGTTCATTCTTTTTCCTCTTTTCTATTTCTACATTTCTCTTCTTTCTCAGGGTTCTAAGCCCCTTCCCATCCCTCCTGATTCCTCATTCCAAATTCCATGAATTGTTTGAGAATGGATCTTTGGATCCAGTTTCTCCAGAGGCAATGAATGTGATCTTGCAATGAATGTCTAAATATCTTTTAATTTGGTGAATGGACAATAATTTTATGAATTTTTTCAGTCAATACTTTTATTTTCAGTCATGTCCCACTTCACAGATCTTATGATGATGATGATACAAGATCATGGTCACCATGTGTGATGAAGGTGATTTTCAACAGGCTTTTTTCATCATTCTCTTTTCCTTTCCTGTTTTCCTTCCTTTTTAAGTACCTGAAACTTGTTAGGACTGAAACTATTAGTACAGTTCCCTATAGGGGTTCCCTTCAAGCCTGCAGTCCAGCAAAGCCCTATCCTTCCCTAGTGCTGAGAAGCCAGAGAATCGGAGGAATCCAGCAATTGTCCAGCAATTGTTTTTTTGTGAAGTCCTATTGCTATTGCCTTTGGTCGACAGTCCCTCTATTACACCTTGACAGTGGTCCTGGTCAAATAATGAGAACCCTTGTTTTTGAAATGTCTGCAGAAACCTTGTTAAGCTCAAGCTGTCCTCTTGAACAAACAACACCTCTCTGCCATAAAGTCCAGTTCCTCCTCCTCCCATCTCCCAGTGATCTCCCCCATTACATTTTTCCTCATCACTTCTTGGGCTCCCTCTCTCTTTTCTTTCAAGTTCTCTTGACTCACAAGGCACTTGTCCTCCCACCCAGTCCTGTTTGATCTGTGGCACCGCTAACTGGCCTTGCCAAGCACCTGAATTCTGCTTCTGCTTTGTTTAGAGTTGGTATATTGTTTTGTTGAAATTTTTGTTTTTTGAAATTTAGAAATTGATTTGAATAAGGGTACTTTCCAAAAAAACTCTTTGAGATTTTCTTCTTCATTCTGGAAAAATAGGTTCCTTCTGGAAAATGGAAAAGATACTTCATAGTACACAATGCCAGATAGTACACATAAAAATATGCTTGAAAATAATTTTCTGGATGTATCATAAAACAAAGCAATTACATTATTGAATTATATTATTTTTCTTATTATCTTTTGCTGTGTGTTTTACAGTTAATTTTATTTCAAATATTATCTTACATCTGAATGCCAGTTACCAGTTGAGTTTGAGTTGATTACAACAATTGTTGTTATTTTCCCTATTGTATGATCTCAGCTTGATTAGTTGAGATGTTTGCATACTTGTTTAACACCAGTTGTGATGATGTGTAGTTGAGATCCAAGAATATATAACACCTAAGTTTCTTAAAGATGTAGTTTCTGAGCTTTAAAAGAATTAATTTGATACTTAATGGCTCTTCTGTTATAAATTGTGTAAATTCTGTTAAGTATAAAAAGCATTATTTCAAGTTGAATAAAATTTGTTTTCTTCATTAAGCCACTGTGTTCAGTGAAGTGTGATTTGCTGTTGATCTTTGACTTTATTGTGATTTTTCTTGTATTATGCGTGATTTGGTTTAATAGGGAGGCTTTTAGTGTGCTGGTGGGTGGAACAAGGATATGTTGGGACATTTACTTGCTACCCCTTTCCATAAGGGAGGTTGGTGCTAAGTCAGGCATGAATTTACAGTTTCACATCCCTTCATCCAGATTTCATTAGAGTACAGTAAGAAAAATACATTTATGCTTGGTTGAAGACTGTTCCATAGAAGCATTATTCTCTCTGATGCATTTCTATCCCTCCGTGTCCTGTTTATGTTCTGAAAGAGTGCGAGATTCCTTGTTCAGATGTTTACACCAGTGTGTTATACATCTGACAGAAGAGGGTCTTTGTTCGAAACAGAGTTTGCTTTTTAGTAGCTCGTATGGGGTCTATATTACAACACCAAAACATTGTAATATCGAACACGTATTGAGCGGCACATATTGATCAAAACTCATTTAAGAGATTCAATAAATATGTCAAAGGGCATGGAGGTAGTTGGACAGATACACGGTGTTACCCTTCCTTCACTGTAGTGCGATCTTGGAGTTGGTATATTTAGTTGGGGGGGGGTGAAGCCCCCCCCACCTGATTTTGGTTTCTAACTTTTTTTTTTTGTGAACGGCCATTAGCTGTTTACAGCGTTTGGGTTTTATGTGTCAACGTTTATGTAGTCGCACATAAGACCTTTCGTTATTAGAATATAGACCCCTTGTATGTTACTGAGAAGAGAGACAAAGTTTTAAGGACAGTTTTCATAGTTTTTATCATTTAGGCTCTTTATCTATGTGAGAAAACATTCTGGTCATTCTAGGTGTACCTAGTGTTTGGACAGGTCCATACTGAAAGGGGCATTATATTCACTGATCAGCCTAATTAGAGCTGAGTACAGTGGAATCATTACATCCCTTGACCTGGACACCATATCCTTAGATATAAACTTTGCAATGAAAAAGGATTTCCTTACAGTAGTGGATATGTGGTCATCAATGGACAGTTCATTGACAGCATGGGTTTCCAGATCCTAGACTATGGGATCAACTTTCAGGGGGCGTTTCCTTTGCAAAGCATTACATGGATCTTGTTTCAGATGTAAGTCTACCAGTTCTGTTAAGAAGGATACTTTCTCCAGATGGACTGTCAGTAAGAAGAGCTTGGTGACCCACTCTTGTCAGGAATTACAGTTGCATATTGCTATAAAACTAAAACTTGGGGTCCAGTCCATCCATCCATCCACAACCCCCTTTTCCCCTTTTTAAACATGGGATCAGAGTGTCACTTCAACAGCGAAAATCATCTACAGCCAAGGTTCACACCAGCAGGTGGCTAACCCGGCTGCGGTAGTTCTTCCACATCACACACTTGTATGCACACACTGCTGTGACCAATTTAGAGTTTCTCCATATCTGCATCTATTATATAGAGCATATCACATTCCAAACAAATAAGAAGTTCTGATATATTCCAGAGATGTTATATAGTCTGCTGATTTTTGCATAATTACAACTACTTATTCAGTTAGTAAATTGTAATGATAAAGATACATACCAAGAGCACACATCTATTAATCATGTTAAAACAAAAATATTTGTGACCTAATTTTGAATGCAGTCTTCAAAAATTGAGGAGTAACATGTGATTTAATAGAAAACATGGTAAATTCACTAAGGGAATACCCAGTTGATTAGAAATAAGCAGTGTGTAAGCCGGTTGAAGGTAATATAACATCCTAGAAAGTACAAATGTTTAATGTTATGCTACATGTAAATAGTAAAAAAAAAATATAGAAAATTTAGATGTTACATATACTCAAGCAATAATGCCCGACAGCATCTTCTACACCCCTGGAAGGGCATTAATTACACATTGACAGACTCCTTAGGGGGCATTATTGCACTTAGACAATGGGATCACTTGCATGTCCTGATAAATCTCAGTAAATGGTTTGCTAGTAACATACTGCAATATAGAGTTCTGCCGTGGCTGTGGAGTCTCTATTTTGTTGTTCTCTTTAAAATTGTTGTTTTACTTGCTTATGTATTTTTTTAAGTACTATTTTATTTTATGTTTTTAATATATTTTGATGTAAATTAGTTCCTCTGCCTAATGTTTCATACTTGTTGTAGTATATGTTAAAGGTGTTGGAGGAAGCATTTTTTTACATCAAATATGTATAAAACAAAAAATAATGTTTAAAATAATAAGTGAAACACAATTTTACATACAGTCCATTCTCTCTCCCATACGTACGTACACAGTCTCTTCTGCTTTCACACATATACATATACTCACACAGTCTCCACTTTTTTCATATACATATTCACTCACACAAGAGATATCCGCGGTAGCGTTGTCGCCTCACAGTAAGACGCTGACCAGTTCAACTCTCAGCTAGAGAGTCATCTGCGTGGAGACATGCGTGAATGGGCGTACCTTCGTTGAAGGTTGTGCGTTAGGGCTGGCAACTCAGCACGTAAAAATCAACTGCCAATCATTAGCAGACTGGAGTTCCGCTGTGGCAACCCCTAACCGGGAAAAGCCGAAGGACACAACAATAACAACATTCACTCACACAAGATAGGGCTCACTCTCTCTTGATCTCTCTCTCGCACACAGTCCCTCTGCTTACACACACGCATTCACTCACACATCACTCTCACTTTCTGGATCTCTCTCTCTCTCTTACACACACACACACACACACACACACACACACACACACACACACACTTTTTATGTTGTCGTCTTTTTTTATATTTTGCACTCACTAAACATCAAAAGCCCTGTTTAGGATGGGTAAAATAATGTAAGCCATTCTGTTTTTTCAGTCAGAGCTCCATGCAGCTTGATATGCTGCCGTGTAGCAGCAGAATTGTTCTTGTCAGCGGGTATTACTTGTACATTAATACCCTATCAGGGTATTGATGTATGGTTTGCCCATTGTCTAATTAATGTTAATCTAGATGAACATAGTAAAAAGTATAAAATAAAATTCCACTTCTTTTAATTAACTATTTCATTGATTAAAACTGGTTGCATTGTAATGATTCCTTAAAAGAGCCAGAACATGAAATGAGCTAGAATGACTGTGCATAGTCCTAGTTATAGACTTGGGCAATATGTTCTCCCTCATCAGTGAAGGGTGTAGTGTGTACATAGTAATTATTCATATCCCAGGAGCTCTGTGTTTCATTTTTAACCATGCTATGCAAATTGGTCAAGCTGATGTTTTTAGCTATATTTCAGTATGGCCTTTTATAATCATGACAAAAAGCATGCAAATATACTTACAAAGTGGATAATGTACAGAAGACAGTATATACAAACTTTATATTACATTGATTAGTGTTTCAGCAGTTGGCTAAAGGCTGCCTATATCTGTACTAGTTAATAATATAGTGAAGTTTTGAGGTGATGGGAGTTAGATGAATTGGACGAAAGGAACTGAGATTGACTATAAAATATGTGGTGTGGGGAGGGTGGAAGAGGTCCTTAAATCTGTGGAAATAATTTTAGAGTGCAAGTACCAGGATGTTCACTGCGTGAATAATGAGGTAAAGAAAACTGTGAGCAGACATTTGGAGGAAACCATTCTGTTCACTGGAGGAATGATTGTGCCCCCATTTTATTCACTGGAGGACTGATTGTGCATCAGTACTGATATTTTGAATGTGGCCAGAGTTGGGGAGTCTGAAGTGTGCATGGAATTTCAGCTGTTCTGGCTTAACTTGCTAATGACAGATTGAACGCTATTGTTAATGATGTTACAAAGCTTGTTAACAATGATGGCCCTTTCTGTAATGTGGTAGGATATTGCATTGGTCAGTAGCACAGTCTTTATTGGGCTTTCTGGAGTAGTGTGTTAGTGGGGCTATTTCCAAGTGTGATAACTAGCAAAGCACATTCAAGTTTTAGTACAAGCATCCATTTTATTATAACTTTTTGTGCTTTGGTGGCTATCAAGTTACTATATACATGTTAAACTGGTAAGGACTTTTGTTATAGTTGTTTCTATTTGATGGGTAAATTACATGTTTTAGCCAAGGCATACAGGTTGGTATATGTAACTTTGTGCAGGGGAGATTTTGTTCCATAGACCTGTAAGATTTGATGGTTTTCTGTTTGAAAGGCAGCATAGTATCCCAAATATTATAGTAGTTGTGTTTTAGTGTTATTAAGAGTTATTTGTGCTAGAAACCAGCAGCAGAGCTGAATGAATTGCATAAGTAGAAACTTTTGGGAAATAATTATTTCTCCTATGCTAGATAAAATAATTTGCATGGAGGTTTATATTATATTCTTGGAGATCAGGAAAAGGTCAGTTTATGAACATATGCAATAGATTATAGCTCATGCACGAAGACCTGTGGGACTTCTCTAGAGAAACTGTGACTGGAGTTTGCATTGTTAGCTTATTTTTTTATTAATCATTTGATAAAGACCTTCTGCACCATGTTACAGATGTTTTCAAAGCCTGTAGATGAAATTATAATCCTCTGTCAAAGATCCTGCATAGATCTTCAAACACTGCACCTGTTGGATCACATTTATCAGATTTACTATAGATAAATGTAAAGCTAAGCAGAGTGCTGTTAACTTATTAAATGCTGGATGCAAACCATGAAAGGGCATGTTTGGGATTCTTAAATAAGGTACATACAGGAATTTTGTTGTAGATTATTTTTATAGGATCTTGATGAGTAACATTTAATGTTATTGTCTTGATTGTTTCCTGTGAAGGATCTGCGATCCCACCAGAGCAATTATTACTGCTTCTTAAAGAAGGTTATGGTGAACTGCCGCAGGATGATGATGTGAGAAAAAATGCCACACAAAAGAACAATAACCCTGAGCACAAGCTGAAGAGTAAGTGAATGACTCATTAATGATGAACTTTATAAATTTGTTTTCTACTGATATGGATACATTTGGTGAGAATAAAAAATGTAGAGCCTGGACGACTGTTTAAGCGTTTATAGGTAAAGCATAGTTTTTTGTTTGTTGTTTTTAATAAAAAACAAGTCTATCTCAGTGGACTGATGAGAGAGTCATTCGAAAGGGACGAAGGCATTAAGGCCAGGATTACTACTTGTTTATTTAATTATTTGTTTATTTATTTATTTTTTCTGAGCAGAACCTCCTAAACATTCAGATTTTAAACTGTACTGTAATACTGCACAGACTTGCCAACACTTTGCAAACTTCAGATATTTTGAATAGCTTTACTTAATGCGAAATAGTAGTACATTAAAAAAGGGAAAACAACCATACTTTTTTTAACTACATTTTATGTGATTCAGATATTGTTTAAATGTTTTCATAATTATTTTGAATATTTTTAACAATATGTTGCAGTTTTGGACATTTCAATCGGTTAGAAATTCGTTTTGAGCATTCTGAGTGCTTTGTTTTATATTTGTGGTGAGAAAAATCAGTTGTGAGTTTTAGTACCTGGAATTTGTTTCTGACATGTTTGCGAGTCATTTGAGAAGTAGGGAATATCCACTTCTGTATATTCCTCCATTTCTAACCACTTGCCTCATGGTTTGAACTCGGGATCCCATTCTGACACCATGTCGCTCGTCTTGTACATACCAATAAGATGAAGAGGCTCGGGTGTTTGTTTAAGTAGTTTATTGCATACAGACACATCAGGATGGATAGCAGAAACATTAAACTTAAATGAACTGACTACCACACACATGCATGCTTTCAGTCTGGCCACTCACTCAGTGACACTAAGTGCTGAATACTTATATACGCTTGCCCACTTACTGGATTGCTTCTTAAAGGTACATCACACACTCTGATCTACAATGTACACATTTGTGGTTGTACTGCACTTGCCTCTATCAGTCAGCAAAGTATTTCCATACCTGGACAATTGGCTACTAGCAATTTCCTCTGTAAATAATGTCTGTCAGTTAGGGAGTCTCTGATTGGCCTGTTCAGTTTCTGGGAATAATATTGAATCTGACGGAGTCCCAGCTGCAACCGTCATTCGGTTCATTTTCAGGCTGCAGTGTGCACACAGTCTTTTGCATTGTAAGACAGAATTCAGGCTTTTCATACAACAGTTTCTGCTATTCACATATTTTCCACAACCACAGCTTACTAGTTTTCAAGGTTTCTCCCATGATTTCTCATGATAAATTCCTTGTGAGAGTGCTCTAGTTGACCCTTTGGATGCAGTGGCCACAGAATGGAGATCTTTTAGGGCAATGAATGTGCATCTGTCAGGCCTCAAAGTAAATACCTGTTAATGTTGTGAATGGACACCAGCAATAACTGCCTTTTCAGTCCCCTCCCACATCTTCTTTTCCATGAATGCAGTTGCCACGGATGAGGAAGCCCAGGGGTGGTAGGCATTTCAACAGGTGAAGAGTTCATGTTGTATGACATTCATAATAATCTTTCCTTTTTATCAGCATACTAGAGAACAGTCCTGTTGACCCCCTAAACATTTACACTGTGGTCATTCTAGGTGTGCCAAGTGCTTGGACAGGTCCATACTGAAAGGGGCATTATATTCACTGATCAACCTAATTAGAGCTGAATACAGTGGAATGATTACATCCCTTGACCTGGATGCTTTATCCTTAGATACAAACTGTGCAATGAAAAAGGACTTCCTTACAATAATGGATATGTAGTGATGTATGGACAGTGCACTGTCAGGATAGGTTTCCAGATCCTTGACTATGGGATGAACTTTCAGGTTGTGTTTCCTTTGCAAAACATTACCTGTATCTTGTTTTCAGATCTAAGCCTACCAGTACTGTTAAGAAGGATACTTTCTCCTGATGGTCCTGTCAGTAAGAAGAGCTTGGGGACCCACTCTTGTCAGGAACTACAGTTGCATATTTGCTGTAATACTAAATCTTTAAGAATGGGGTTCATCCATCCACAACCCCTTTTTCCCCATTTTTGCACATGGGATCAGTGTGTCACATCAACAATGACAATCATCTAGAGCCAAGGTTCACACCACCAGGTGGCCAGCCCTGCTGCGGTAGTTCTTCCACACCACACACCTATATGCACACACTGCTATGACCAATTTAGAGTTTCTCCATGTCTGCATCTAATGTTTAGAGCATTTGACATTCCAAACAAGTAAGAAGAAATTCTGATATATTCCAGAGATGTTATGTAGTCTGCTGATTTTTATATAATTACAACTACTTATTCAGGTTGTAAGTTATATTGAAAAAGGCACAGTACGAAGAACACACATCTGTTAATCCTGTCAGAACAAAAATATTTGTGATCTAATTTTGAATGCATTCTTCAAAAATTAAGGAGTAACACTTGTGGTTTAATCGAAAACTTGTTAAATCCAGTCAGGGAATACCCAGTTGACTAGAAATAAGTAGTTTGTGAGCTGGTTGAAGTTAATATAACATCATAGAAAGTAAACATGTTTAATGTTATGCTACATATAAATAGTAAAAATATATAAAATTTAGATGTTACATGTACTTAATGTTAATCTAGATGAAAATAATAAAAAACATAAAATTCCACTTCTTTTAACTATTTCATTGATTAAAACTGACTGCATTGTAATGATTCCTTAAAAGAGCCAGAATGACTGTGCATAGTCCTTGTTACACACTTGGACAATATGTTCTCCCTTGAAAAATTAATTATGAAGGTGGTGCTGTGTTGGATTCAAAGTCTTTTGAAGACATTAAGTCTTGGCTGTTTACTGCTGAAATTACAGTCTGTGTATACACAGAGTTTTGCATAACTGCACTTGCAGTCTACTTAAGACACACACTGATAAGAAAATATACTTTGCTGCACTTAGCGCAGTTACTAAATAACTTATTTCTATAACAGATGACACATACTATACTGTTACAGCCTTTAGCTTTATTGTACAAGTAGGGTTACCACCTGTCCCACTTAGTGGGACAGTCCCTCTTTGGACAGTTGTGTCCTGACAAAAAATATTAAAAAGGGCAAATGTCCTGAGATTGTAGGACATAATTATGTCCCATATTTTATGTAATAGTTGCATAAAATAGTTATTTCTGTATCTAAAATACCTAAATGTTACAAGAAACATAATAAGCAACTAAACTGCTACAAGAATAAGCTTTTATTTAGGAAAAGAAGTTAAGTTCTATCCTTTGTACTGACCGTGGGTATGTGGAGGCCAGTAAAATCTGATGTGTGTCCCGAAAATATCCCACTTTGGCCATTTGAAAAGGCGGCAACCCTGTGTACAAGGTTTACTTTATGATCAGTATGAATTATGATTTCCCTACAAGATACCTTTGAACAAGTGTGTTCCTACCAATACCGTTAACACATTAATTTTACAGTCTTTTTATACTGTTCTTCTCCTGCACTTTAGATTCTGTTTTTCCTCTTGGTATCTCTTTTAGACTTTGCAAGGAAACATCTGTTAGGAAACACCTCTGCTGATGCTTGTGAGAAAGCATGTACTTTTTAGAGCTGATTTTGTGCTGATATTATAAAAAGCATGTCCATTCATCTGTAAAAAAACATGTCAAACTTTCTTGCTGATATTGTGTTTTCAGAGTTGTTTTTAAGGAAACATCTTGTGAGAAAGCATACAGAATTGTTTTCTGCTGATTCTGTAAGGAAACATGTCCGTTAACAGAAGTTTAATAGGATCTGTCAAACTGTTCTGCTGATGTGAGAAAAGCATGTAAAACTTGCTTTTCAGAATTATTTTTTAGGTTTCTTTGCTGACCCTGTGAAGAAGCACATCTATTAATAGATGTTTTTTCTTCACAAAAACATACATAGTATGGATGCCCATTTTACACTGCTAAGCTCTGTACTACATTCAAGCATACGTTTTATTTAATGCTTTATTTTTCAGTGTATTTACAACAGATTTGATTTTAAACTTTTATTCTTTGTTCAGCACACTGTAACATCCTTCATCAAAGAAGGCTGTAGTGAGTACATAATAACCATTCATGTCCCAAGAGCTCTGCTTTTCATTTTTAACCATGCTATGCAAATTGGTCAAGCTGATGTTTATAGCTATATTTCAGTATGGCCTTTTATAATCATGACAAAAAGCATGTGAATATATTTACAAAGTGGATAATGTACAGAAGACAGTATATACAAACTTACATACTGGCTAAGTTTCTGGTGTCATTCTAAGGGGATCAAGTATCTTTCTGCCTGGGATGACATGATTGACAGACCTCAATGCTTTGCCAGAAGATGGCCTGCATCTGTCACCCCTGGGCTTACAGATACTGGCCAAGGCTCTTGCCACCCCTATAGTGCCTTTTTAGGCAGTGTCCCAAAGACAAAATTACCACCATAACAGCTACAAACAAATGCAATCTGAGGGTCATGCTGCTCAACGCTAGAAGTCTAAATCTCAAAATGCACTTGCTCTAACTGTTCCCTAAAATGGAAAACATCAACATTTGTGCTGTAACAGAAACCTGTTTCAAAGCAGCAGAAAGCACCCCTGCACTACCAGGGTATAACTGTTTCCACACCTTTCGGCCCCAGAACTTGGACCGAAGCTCCAAAGGCTGTGGTGTTTCCATATTCATAAAGGATGTGCACATCTCCAGACTGGTAGCCCAACATAACCCTTTAGAGATACTTCAGGTGCAGCTAACATTGGGTAAGACAATTCAGGTCGCCTGCTACAGGTCCCCAAGCATATCCCAAAACTCTCACTCCACATTCCTAAGCACCCTGGAGAATATTAGGGTCCAACCTAAAATTCTCATACTGGGTGACTTCAGCTACCCCTCCATTAACTGGGAAAACTACTCATGTACCAATACACTTGCCTAACGTTTTCTGGAATTCATTAATTCCAATGCCTTGGACCAGGTCATTCTTATCCCCACTACAGGTAGCAATATCCTTGACCTGGTCAGTACTAACATGGGCAACCATTTCTCTACGCCAGTAGTCATCTCCTCCCTGGTTAGATCCGACCACAAACTAATCACCTTTCAAATCCACATCCCTCCCACCCCCCCAACCTCTCCAAAGGTAGCCACTATGAAAAACATCTCCAAATCCAACTTTGGGCTCCTAAAAACAGATGAGGCTAACTGCACTGCACCCATGGAAATGGAGAATAGTTGCATGACCGCTAAATCATATACCAATGCACTGTACGAACACGTACACAAATGTATGGATCTCGCCATACCAAGTAGAACCAAGATGCTCTCCTCCATAAAAAGGAAGCCAATCTGGTGGTCTCCTGCCATAAACAAACTCTACAACAGAAGGAAGAAACTGATGCGAAATAAGGTGAATTCCCAAGACTGGAATAACTCCCTTATCAGCCTCAACAAAAAGTTGAGATCCCTCATCAAATCCTCTAAAGCTAGCTATGCAAAATGAATTGCAGCAGACAGTAAAGACAACTATAAGGCCTTCTGTAGTTATGTAAAGAATCTCTACAGCAATACCCAGATTTGCTCTGAACTACTACACAATGATACCTCCTATACTGAGACGACAGATATTGCCAGTATACTGGCCGACAGGTTCCGTGCCAACATTACCCCTCTCTCCCTGCAAAAGACCAATCACAATACCAGTAGATTGTCAGGCACCCAGTATTACTGCTGCACAAATTAAAACAGCACTGTCCAAGGCCAAGAATGCAACTTCTATGGGACCTGACAATATCCCTGGCTGTGTTCTACATGAACTACAGAGTGAACTGGCACCACGCCTGTGTGCCCTGTTGCCTCACCTCAGGCTTTGTCTCTACTGAATGGTGCACTGCTACAATCATCCCTGTCCACAAGAGAGGAATGAACACAGACCCTGGGAACTATCGACCCATTAGCCTGACGAGTCTGATATGCAAAGCTATGGAACGTGTCATCATGGACCCTAATAAACAAGGATATAGGGAATCTCCAAACTATGGATCCCACACAGTTTGGTTTTGTGAAGGGTAGATCACGCATGATCAACTTGGTCAACTTCTTTGAGTCAGTCACCAGAGCTGTGTATGAAGGCAAGGTGACTCATACAGCCTACCTTGATCTGGCCAAGGCCTTTGAATGCCATTCCCCACTCAAGAATCATAGAAAAACTCACTAAGCTAGGCATTAACCTCTATATTACTAGGTGGGTTTCAAACTGGCTCACAGAACCCACAGTGTGAAAGTAGCTGACTTCCAGGTCAGACTGCCAATCAGTCATGAGTGGAATACAACAGGGTTCGGTCCTGTGTCCTCTCCTGTTTGATATCTACTTCTCTGAAGTCCAGGTCAACACGAAGGAACAAAGTTTGCAGACAACTGCAAATTGGGAGCTATTATTTTGAAAGGAACAGAACAGTCCAACGTGGCTCATGTAAACAATGTCCTTATGTGCTTAATGAAAATTCAATATTCATTCCATCTAGAAGGTTTAGAGTTAAGGCTGAACATTCTTACAATTGTGGTACTAAAGGGGTCGTCTCTTTGGGGTTTTGCACACAGTGCTCCAGTTTTTACGTGGGTAAAACTGAGAGAACACTCAGAAGAAGGATATATGAACACCTCTATGATGTTTCAAAGAAAAAGGAAAATAATGCCTTTTATAAACATCTTGGTTCATGTCCTAATATGCAACTTAAGTTTTTCATTTTAGATCAGGTCTTGCAGGACAGTAGAGGGGGTGAGTGGGAGGCCAGATTGGAATATAAGGAACTGTGGTGGCAGCTCAAATTAAATGCAACAAAACCCCCTGGTTTGAATGATAGCATTAGCATAATGAGTGTTTTAAAACTGAGGAGGGCTAAGTTATGATGTTTCTTGGAAGTGACGTTCACTTTAACAACATGGAGAATGTTTTGTTTTGAATAATTTTTTAACTACTGCCTATTTTGTACCTAAAGGGCAGTAATTTTTAATTACAACTTTTGAATGGTTCTCCAGGCACATATGATTTTTTTATAATTTTCTATGGCACTTTAGGATATTACAAGTTTGGCTGGTTATGTTCATGTATTGTTTTAATTTTGACAGCATTGAAAAACTTTTTAAGTTTTTAATATAACCTGGAGGTTTGCTAGTTTTAATGTCTAATTAGCATATTTTATTAATTGGAGTTCTAGTCACATGATTTGGACTAGAAGCTATTTAAGCATTGAATTTTCAATGATGGTTCATCTTGATAAAGCCTAGTATGACTCCAGGCGAAAGCGCTTGATGTAATGTTCCTTTTATTTGTTCTTCATTAAAGTCAATTTTGATTCAAGACATGTTGGACTGTTCCGTTCCTTTCAAGCCTTTGGATATATTTCACTTCGTTCTTGGTTTGGATCTGTTTTGTTTTGAGCTATTATTAAATCCCCAAGTGATGTTGACATCCTGCAGAAAGGCCTCACTGAGACCAATGACTGGTGTCAGAACCATGGCCTTAAGCTCAATGCCAAATAATGTGTCCTTATGCTTTTTGGGAAAAACTCATTTTCCATGAATTACCAAATCGATGGTAGTCCACTGAACACAGAAGGCGTTATAACAGGTCTGGGAACACAGGTTGACAGCAACCTCTCTTTTGACCACCACATTGCCACTGTGGTCAGAGAGGCCTTCTATGTGGCACATCTCATTACTAAGGGTTTTGCATCCAGGAAGAAAGATGTCATTGTCTCCCTCTATGCTTCCCTCATTAAGCCAATCATAGAGTACAATGCCCCATTTGGCATGTACCTCACTAGACACCTGCAACAACTGGAGAAGCCGCAAAAGTACCTCACAAAGAGGATCCTAGGTCTTAAATGCTTGTCCTGTATGGACAGAGTAAAAAAACTCCAATTATTCTCTGTCTCATATTGCCTACTTAGCAGCAATCTCTGCTTGATATACAAAGCCATGTCTGACCCAGCTCAGTTAAAAATGCTACATCTAAAGAAATCCCAAAACCTCCACACCACACACTCCAGAGAACTCAACATCATTACCACAATCAACAGAACATGCTGGAGGGACAGGGTCATAACCCAGAGACTGCCCATGCTATGGAATAGACTTCCCATACATGTCAAGCAGAGCACCTCACTGGCCCTCTTCAAGAGAAATCTTGATGAGTGGATGGGAAATAGAAAATTCACCCCAGGGATCACTCCAGTGGCTTTACTTAATAGAGGCACTGGGAACTAATGTTGGGTTGCATGATGCCAGGGTAATCCCATGGGCTAGGCTTGTAAAGGCTTCAGGGCCATTAGGCTGGTACACACCTATGACCCTATATTACATTGATTAGTGTATCAGTAATTGGCTGAATGCTGCCTATATATTTTTACAAATGTATACTAGTTAATAATATAGTGACGTTTTAATGTAATTGGAGTTAGATGAATTGGAGGAAAGGAGCTGCAAGGGACTATACAATTCTAGGTGTGGGGAGGGTGGAAGAAGTGCTTAAATCTGTGGAAATAATTTTAGAATGGAAGTACAAGGATGTTCACTGAGTGAATAATGAGGTAAAGAAAACTGTGAACAGTCATTTGGAGGAAACCATTCTATTCTCTATAGGATTGATTGTGCTCCGATACTGATATTTTGAATGCAGCCAGAGTTGGGGGGGGTCTGAAGTGTGCATGGAATTTCATCTGCTGTGGCTTAATATGTTAATGACTGATTGAAAGTTATTGTTAATGATGATATAAAACTGGTTAACAACAATGGCCTTTTCTGTAACGTGGTAGGACATTGCATTGGTCAGTAGCATAGTCTTTATTGGGCTTTCAGGAGTAGTGTGTTAGTGGGGCTATTTCCAAGTGTGATAACTAGCAAAGGACATTCGATTTTAGTGCTCACATACATTTTATTATGGCTTTTTTTGCTTTGTGGGAAAGGTGGCTATCAAGTTACTATGGAAATGTTAGGCTGTTAAGGACTTTTGTTATAGTTGTTTCTATATGATGCTTGAAGAGATGTTTTGGCCAAGGTGTACATCTTGGTATTTGTAACTTTGTGCAGTAGACCTATAAGATGTGATTGTTTTCTGTTTGAAAGGCAACATAGTATCCCAAATATTATAGTAGTTGTGTTGTTACTGTTATCCGTACGTAGATATATGGGCTAGAAACCAGCAGCAGAGCTGAATGAATTGCTATTTAGAAACTTTTTGGAAATAATTGCTATTTCTCCTGTGCTGGGTGAAATGATCTGCATGGAGGGTCATGTTATATTCTTGGAGATCAGCAAAAGGTCAGTTTATGAACAGAGACTACAGAATGTAGCTCGAGCATGGAGACGTCTGGGACTCTTGTAGAACAATTGTGACTTTGGAGTTTGAATTGTTAGTGTATTTTTCATTAGTTATTTGATAGAGAGCTTCTGCACCATGTTACAGATGTGTTTTCAAACCTATACATGAAATTATAATCCTCTGTCATAGATCCTACATAGATCTTCAAACACTGCACCTGTTAGATCACATAGATCAGATTTACTATAGATAAATGTAAAGCTAAGCAGAGTGCTGTTAACTTATTAAATGCTGGATGGAAACCATGAAAGGGCATGTGTTGGACTATCTTAAGATATATATAGGAATTTTGTTGTAGATTATTTTAATACGATTTTGATGAATAGCATTTAATGTTATGGTCTTGTTTGTTTCCTATGAAGGATCTGAAGTCCCATCAGAGAAATTATTATTGCTTCCTAAAGAAGGTTATGGTGAACTTCCACAGGATGATGATGTAAGAAAAAATGCCAAAGAAAAGAACGATAACCCTGAGCACAAGCTGAACAGTAAGTGAACAACTCATTAATGATGAATTTTGTAAATTTGTTTTCTACTGATATTGATACATTTTGTGAGAATAGAAAATGCAGATCCTGGAAGACTGTTTAAGTTAAATGTTTATATGTAAAGCATAATTTGGTTTGTTGTTTTAAAAAAAAAAGTCTGTTTCAATGGACTGATGCTGGAGTCAGTCGAAAGGGATGAAGGCGTTAAGGCCAAGATTACTGCCTGTTTACTTACTTATTTTTTTTATTTTATTTTATTTTTTTTTTCTGAGCAGAACTTCCTAAACATTCAGATTTTTAACTTTACAGGCAGGTGTGAGGCAATGACTCAAGTCGATTTTTGTCCAGTAGGTCAGTTAATTATTCATCAGAATGTGAAGGTTTTGAACATCCCAGTTCTGGCTGTTTTAGTTTACTAGTACTGAAATGTAATTTTATTCTTGCAGTAGATAGTGATATGGGAGGAGGATCTGAGGTAGGACGTATGAATCAACTAACCAAAGGATACAGTTATTGATTCAAGAAAATATGCTGTTTTCTTTTTATGTTTTTTCTTAATTATTTTTCTTTTCTCTTTAAGACAGAGGGGGGTGAAAAAGAAAAAAACAATGGGAAGTAATAAGCATCTGATAACTTGTAAATCTGATGCATATGAAACTTGACTATTCATGTCTTAATGCCTTATGACTTAGAGCATGTACAATAAAATATACTGCATTACTTATAAAGGATTAAATGTCATAAAATAATAAGGTCACAGAAAGACAATGGTTAAATAATTACACACTTCACAGAAAGACAATGGTTAAATAATTCCACACTGAATTCATTAAATGTTAAATAGTTGAATAGTGCTAATGAGGAGCTCTGTTTGACATAGATAGGTAGTCTGTTCCAGAGTATGGGATGTCGCTGGGACAGGTATTTATCTGGGGGGAAGTTTGTTTTAAAATATCTATCCCAATAATTGCTTTTTTCAAATTAAAATAGCAAATACTTCAATAGCTAAAGCAAAAACTGGAAAATTTATATT
>NC_056744.1:1708365606-1708371927 GCF_019279795.1 Protopterus annectens
AGGAATTATTATTGCTTCTTAAAGAAGATTATGGTGAACTGCCGCAGGATGATATGGTCTACGAAAATGCCAAAGAAAAGAATGATAAACCCAAGTACGTTGAAGAGTAAGTGGAACGACTAATGATGAATTTTATAAATTTGTTTTCTCTCCCGATATTGATACATTTGGTAAGAATAGAAAATGTAGACCCTGGAAGAATTTTCAAAGCAAAAATGTATATATGTGAAGCATAGTTTGTTTGTTGTTTATAAAAAAAAAAAAAAAGTCTTCAGTGGACTGATGGAGTCAGTTTAAAGGAAGGCAATTCGGCCAAGATTGTTCCTCGTTTACTTACTTACTTATTTTTTTATTTTATTTTTTTCTGAGCAGAACCTCCTAAACTATAAAATTTTAAATTTATAAAATTGTAATTTTTTACTTTAATTCTTTAGACATCCGAGATAAAGATTCTTTTGATAAAATTTAATAAGAGTTATTGCTTTCAATGAAGAATTATTGGTAAATGGCTTGGGATTAATTTTTTGTTTTACACTCTGAAGGCTACTACTTTTAAGAAGAATAAAAAGACTAGAAGGATGGCGATTTGGTGTTTTTTCCTGCCCCTTAGTGGTGTTATTGCAACTGCAAGGATAGTCCATAAAAAGAAAAAAGATTATTACATTTTAAATCAAAAAATATAATTTTATGTCAAATAAAATTAAAACTTGAATAAAGAGAAAGTATCTGAAAGTAAAGTCAAGAAATCATATATTACATCAAATGACTTAGAGAAGGACATCATAAAAGACATGCACCTTAGTCAGCATTAAATACTGCTAACATCTCCATAAGAGTATATTATTATTATCATTAAATTCTAACTATTTGGTTTGAATTAAAAGGAGTAAAGGCTCCATGCAAAATTCCATGTGCCAAGATTGAGACCAAGGGGTATGTTTAACAGATGATATTTGAGATTTGTGCTCAGAGCTGAAATAAGAACACCTAATGGGAGTTACGATTGCAGAATTTAGCATTTAATTTTATTTTATATTTTATTAAAATTTGTGCAAAGTTTTGAAATTGTAAATTGTCAGTTTTACTCTTTTGTGACATAATTTCGCTTAGAAAAGCTGTATTAATTCTAGATGTTCTTTAAATTGTGAGTTAGAAAGAAATACAGTTCTTGAGTCTGTGTTTTCACATTTTGTATTAATAGCAGATCCCGGGGATCCAAATTAAACTCTATAAGTAATTGAAAATCTTTTATTTTCAGATCTTTAAAACAATGCTGCCAGCAAACAAAATTTTAGACCCCACCAATGCAACATGACTGTGTAATGTTTCTGTCAATACTAAAAGGATCTATAGTTTCATAACAGATCTTAATGTCTGCATTAGAAAGGATTATATTTTTAAGGTCTTAAAATAATACTTACATAGTTAGAATTTGTGGGAAGAGAAATGCTATAATGTCCTTCAAGAATGCAACTGCAGTCCTTACATATGGGTTGTCCTGCCTCAGGCAGCCCTCGGTTGGCCGGATTCCAAATTCTGGGTCCGCGCCGGCTGATGTTGCCTCCTCCCGACGCCAGAGCGGTTGGGGTATAAAAGCATCAGCCGGGCGCCATCTTCCTGTCTTTCTTGCCACTAAGCAAAGCAGTTTAGTGCCAATGGGTCAGCTCCTGTGTTTTACGTACCGGTTATCAAAAGCTGGCAAATTTCATTGGGGATCTTTTTTCTTGCCTCAGCCGATGTCATAAAACTGAAAAAGTTAATAACTGTTTGTCTTGTGGTAAACAAATACCATAAGTGACTTCCATTCTTACTGCTTCCTGCCTTGGCCCAGACCACGACGGCTCCTCGGCCTGTGCAGCCTGTGCTTGCTCAATAAGCCGCACTCCCCAGGCGCCGGGCAGAGTTTGCTGAAGACTTTTTACGATAATACTTATACCACATGTCCTCTCGAACAACCGACGCTCATATTTCCAAAACGGAAGGACCGGGACCGACATTCTCGGCCCGCGACTTCCACCGACACACCACGCTGCTGTGTCTATCATGAGTGCATCGAATCTCTGAGGCGGTTGTTCCATCGCCCGGGACCGACGACACCGCTATTAATCACCGCCCCGAGCCTGCACCGTGCCGGTCGCTGATTTTCCTCCAGAATCTGGAAGCCCATGATTTGCCTGAGACCATACCGGGTGACAAGGTTACCCAGCATGTGGGGCTGTGTCTATGTTCATCAAGGCTCACATGTGCTAAGGCCAATTAGCCAGGCTAAGTCTCACCTCCCAAAAGCTTTGAGCCAGCCCACTACTGATAAATCATGACTTTAGCTGCAGATTTAATTTCTTTAATCAGGAGGCTCCAGGTCTATCCTGACAGAGGTTCTCAGCCAATCTTTCTGACAAAAGCACCCAGGGTTGAGCACATAAGCAGACACCCTTCCTTCAGATGAAGCCCTCTGGTGATCCTTGATCACTCAGATGGCCCAGGAAGAGTCCTTCCAGGGCTCACGCCGAGGATTCTGATGTGGAGGAATCTATCCCTCTGCTCTCCTCCTGAGGATATTTCTTTGGGGAAATTCCTCCAACGAGAGCATTTTCAGTGGCAAGGCCAGGAATTTTCTTGACTCCAGGAAACGGCTTCGTGACTTCCTAAGCTTCCCAAACATAGGCTCTTTAGCTATCCCTCCAGTGTTAGATGTACTGGATGATGTGTACCAGATTCGAAAAGCTTCTCCTGATTCTTCCCCTCCTGCTCGGCCAGACAGATATGACAGGGTTCCTGAAACTCATAAAACATTTCTTTTTAAGGCCCATTCTGTTGATCTAGAAACAATTTCCAGGGGCCTGGGGTATGGCCATCCACGGCCAAAAATCTCTTTGCTCCTTTGATAGGAAGTTAGGTCCCTGGAGAGGTAAATATACTCTCTACCACTCTTGCCATGAGGGCTCCCCACCTGCCTTTTCATATGTTTCAGTATCAGATTTTGATGGATGATTACAGAAAAAGTTAGCCTCTCCTGAGCTTTAGATAGAAAGGCCTTGCAGGATCAGTACATAACACTCAGCAGGTTAGCAATCATTTTCTTCAGTGTGGTTATGGGATGCATTGGAAGCCTATGTAGGGCAGCTGTGACAGGGCTGTTACACGTGAGACATGCATGGTTGAAAGAACAGGCATTGCCAGGTCATGTTAAGTAAAGCTTTAGATGCACCTCTGAAAAACACACAAGCTTTTTGGTGCTAATGCTCAGATGTGTTGAAATCAATTGAGGAAAAAGGCTAAATCAGTGCAAAACAGTCAAGGACTTCCTCCAGGTTCAGCCACCCAGGTTCAGCAGGAATTGGCTCTAAGAACTGGTCCTTCCGGACACCGACAAGTTTCAGTGGAAAACAGGCGTGCCCGAGGAAGAGGTCACAGACGCCTCCTACAGGATGCCAATGGCAACACAGACTACTCATAGAGAGAGGTAGCAAGATGAACTTCCCTGCCCTCAGGGCAATCACAATGACTTGATTCCCTTGACACTGCCGACTAAGGCTCAAAGAGAAGCTCCTTTAGGGCAGAAAATTATCTTATTTTCAAAATTAAGTACATTTTAACAAAGGACAAATGGATTCTGGACATAATAGACCAAGGTCAAGGTTCCACCTCCATACTTTATCAATGGAAGACAAGGCATGCCGCACCTGCCACAAAATCAAAGGGCAGAGGCATTCTAACGTTTCAAAGCTGAGACAAATCAAAGCACAGAAAAGGTTCCTCCTCAGGAACAAGGCCAGGGATTTTACCTTCAAGACTGTTCTCGTTCCAAGAAAAAAGAAAAAGCAATGAGACCTATACTGGACTTGTCCGGCCTAAACACTTTCATTGTACCAAAATTCAAAATGCTGACGCTACAGCAACCCTCCTTCCCATGCTCAAGTGGCGTGGGTCTGGCTGGTTACTCTGGACCTCAAGGAGGCATACCTGCATGTCCCAATCAGACACAGTTGCAGAAGATACCTCAGATTTCATGCAGGGTCAGAGCATTATCAATTTTCAGTATTGTAAATCAATTAATCAAGATAATTCCTTTTGGCATACCTTTGCAATTACATACAATATAGCATTTCTCCTCCCACAAATTCTAACTATGTATTATTTTAAGACTTTAAAAATATAATCCTTTCTAATGCAGACATTAAGATCTGTTATGAAACTATAGATCCTTTTAGTATTGGATAGAAACATTGCACAGTCATATTTTATTAATTGGGAGTCTAAGAATTTTTTGCTGGCAGCATTGTTTTAAAGATCTGAAAATAAAAGATTCTCAACTACTTATAGAGTTTAATTTGGATCCTGGATCATGACACACAAAATGTGAAAACACAGACCAAGAACTGGTATTTCTTCTCACTCACAATTTAAAGAACATCCTAAATTAATACAGCTTTTTTTTTCATGAAATTATATACAAAAATCAAAAACTGACAATCTCTAATTTCAAAATTTTTACAACATTTTAATAAAATATAAAATAAAATTAAATGCTAAATTCTGCAATCATATCACATTAGGTCATTCTTATTTCACCTCTGAACACAAATCTCTAATATCATCTGTAAAACATAACCACTTGGAGTCCTCAATACTGGCACATGGAAATTTTGCATAGAGCCTTTTACCTTTTAATCTCCAAATAAAATAGTTAAATTTAATGATAATAATAATATACTCTGTTGGAGATGTTAACAAGTATTTAATGCTGACTGGGTGCATGTCTTTTATGATTGTCCTTCTCTAAATTCATTTTGATGTAATATATATGATTTCTTGAAAGTTTTACTTTCAGATACTTTCTCTTTATTCAAGTTTTTAATTTTATTTGACATAAATTATATTTTTGATTTAAAATGTAATAATCTTTTACTTTTATGGACTATCCTTGCAGTTGCAAGGAAATATGTCAGTGGCACAAAGCCTGATACGAAGCGTACTAATTGAACATGGTGCTTAAGTGGGGAGCCAGTTCATTTCTCTGAAGTTCATGTAAATGCAGCCTGGGATGTTGTCCGTCCCATGGATGCTGTGTTTTGGCTTTAGGAGAGTGCAGCTTTCACCTGCATGAGTTGTGATTACAGGGACTCTGCATTCTTCCTGTATAATCCTCTGTCATAGATCTTACATAGATCCTCAAACACTGCACCTATTAGATCACTTTGATCAGATTTACTATAAATAAATGTAAAGCTAAGCAGAGTGCTGTTAACTTATTTAGCGCTGGATGGAAACCATGAAAGGGCATATATTGGCTTTTCCTTAAGTAAGACATATATAGGAATTTTGTTGTAGATTATTTTTATAGGATTTTGATGAGTAGCATTTAATGTTATGGTCTTGTTTGTTTCCTGTGAAGGATCTGAAGTCTCATCAGAGAAATTATTATTTCTTCTTAAAGAAGATTATGGTGAACTGCCGCAGGATGATGGTCTCCGAAAAAATGCCAAAGAAAAGAATGATAAACCCAAGCACAAGCTGAAGAGTAAGTGAACGACTCAATGATGAATTTTATAAATTTGTTTTCTCCTGATATTGATACATTTGGTAAGAATAGAAAATGTAGACCCTGGAAGAATTTTCAAGCAAAATGTATATATGTGAAGCATAGTTTGGTTTGTTGTTTATAAAAAAAAAAAAAGTCTTCCTCAGTGGACTGATGGAGTCAGTCGAAAGGGATAAAGGCAATCTGGCCAAGATTATTCCCTGTTTACTTACTTACTTATTTTTTTATTTTATTTTTTTCTGAGCAGAACCTCCTAAACTATAAAATTTTAAATTTATAAAATTGTAATTTTTTACTTTAATTCTTTAGACATCCGAGACAAGATTCTTTTGATAAAATTTAATAAGAGTTATTGCTTTCAATGAAGAATTATTGGTAAATGGCTTGGGATTAATTTTTTGTTTTACACTCTGAAGGCTACTACTTTTAAGAAGAATAAAAAGACTAGAAGGATGGCGATTTGGTGTTTTTCCATTCTTTAGTGGCATATTTCCTTGCAACTGCAAGGATAGTCCATAAAAGAAAAAGATTATTACATTTTAAATCAAAAATATAATTTATGTCAAATAAAATTAAAAACTTGAATAAAGAGAAAGTATCTGAAAAGCAGCTTTCAAGAAATCATATATATTACATCAAATGAATTTAGGGAAGGACAATCATAAAAGCCATGCACCCAGTCAGTATTAACATTTCAATAACATCTCCAACAGAGTATATTATTATTATCATTAAATTTAACTATTTTATTTGGAATTAAAAAAGGAGTAAATTCCATG
>NC_056744.1:1708372427-1708388812 GCF_019279795.1 Protopterus annectens
GGGCTTTTATTCCACAGCATAGGGAGTCTCTGAGTGATAAATCTATCCCTCCAGCACATCCTATTTATATCCGTGCTACGGTTTAAGTCGCTTGCTCTAGTGGTTTTGGTGGATTTGGATTTTTTGAGGTGGAGCATGTCCATTAATTCCGGGTTGGACATGGCCTTGTATGTCAGGCACATGTCACCTCTGAGCAGACGGTATGCGACTGAATAGAGCTGGAGTTTCTTCAATCTGGCAGCATATGACAGATTTTGGAGTCCCTTTATCCTTTTGGTGAGGAACTTTTGGGGTCTCTCCAATTGCTGCAGATGTCGGGTGAGATACATTCCGAATGGGGCATTGTACTCGATCATTGGTCTGATAAGTGAAGAGTACAGGGGAACAATGACCTCACTAGATCTGAATGTGAATCCCTTCATGATCAGGTGGGCAATGTAGAAGGTCTTTCTAACCACTTTAGCAACGTGAGTGTCAAACGAAAGGCCACTGTCAACCTGGGTCCCCAAGTCCCTGATAACCTCTTCTGTGCTTAGTGGATTGCCACCTATATGGTAGCTTGGGGTTACCTTGTTTTTCCCGAAGGGTATGACTATACATTTTTTGGCGTTTAACTTCAGACCATGGCTCTGGCACCAGCTATCTGTTTCCGTGAGTCACTTCTGAAGGATATCCGTGTCTGATGCACTTTCCACTATGGCGCCCAGTTTGCAGTCGTCTGCAAACTTTGTCAGCCAAAGTCCTCCCATGTTGGCCTGTACTTCTGAGAAGTAGATGCCGAACAATAGGGGGCCAAGGACCGAGCCCTGTGGGACACCACTTGTGACCGGCTTGGAGTCTGACATAGCGCCAGCAACTCTAACCCTGTGGGTTCTGTCCTTAAGCCAGTTTGCAACCCATCTTGTGACATATGGGTTTACATTTAAGCTGGTAAGTTTTTCTACAATACCCAGTGGGGTATTGTGTCGAAAGCCTTTGCAAGGTCAAGGTAGGCTGTATGGACTGCCTTTCCTCATCAATGGCCTTGGTGACTGTTTCGAAGAAGTCGACCAACTTCAAAAGGCATGATCTGCCCTTGAAGCCAAACTGGGTCGGGTCCAATGTCTGCAAGTCCCCTATATCTTTGTTTATGAGCTCCATTATGATCCTCTCCATAGCTTTGCAGACTAGACTTGTTAAGCTTATGGGGCGGTAATTACCAAGGTCCATAGAGGCACCGCCTTTGTGGAGTGGGACCACAGTTGCCGTATGCCACTCCTTGGGCACGTATCCTGTGGTAAGGCTGAGATTAAACAGCTGCCTTATGTGTGGGTTTAATTCCTCATTTAGCTCATGTAGCACACAGCCGGGGACACTATCTGGTCCCATTGATGCTGTGTTTTTAGCTTTAGAAAGAGCAGCTTTCACCTGTGCATTTGAGATGTCTGGGAGGCTACACTCCACTGGGATAGTTATCTCTCCTTTAGGGGGGGAGAGGGGGGTGAAGTTTGCACTGAACCTGTCTGCCAGTATGTTGGCAATGTCTGTGGGTTCAGTGATTTTTGTATCATTTTGGACGAATTCTGAGCATATCTGGGCATTTCCACCCAGGTTCCTAACATAGCTGAAAAAGGCCTTATGATTGTCCTTTGAATCCATGGAAATTTTTCTCTCAAAATTGCCCTTAGTTGATTTTATGAGTGCTCGTATTTTTTTACTAATAATGATCAGGGGTGACTTCCCTTTTATGGATTTTGTTCTATCATGTAATAGCTTTCTCCTCTTATTGTAAAGTTTGTTAATGGCTGGGGTCCACCAGACTGGATGTTTGCCCTTTGTGGAAAGAGTCTTGGTTTTATTTGGGATTGCCTGATCCATGCAGTCCTGGAGGTGTTCATAGAAGGCATTTGTAAGGGCTTCCGCAGCTTGGGTTGTGGTTTCCACTGGCTCAGGGGCCTTGAAGGATACCACACCAGTCTTGAGTAGTGTGAAGTTTGCTTTAGAGAAGTTCTTCACTGTGGTCTTTTTGTTTGGGGTGGGGCGGGATGTAGATTTCCAGTGATATTAGTTTATGATCAGATCTCACCAATGAGGGATATACTTCGTGTGGAGCATTTTGTCCCCATGTTTGTGATAATGAGATCTAGTATATTTTCTCCTCTCGTGGGAACAGTGACTAGCTGTTCCATGGCATTTGAATTTATGAACTCCAGGAACCATTGGGCTAGAAAGTTAGGGCTTGAGTAATGTTCCCAGTCTATATTTGGGTAGTTGAAGTCACCCAATATGATGGTGTTTGGAGATACATTTATACCCTCCAGTGTCTTCAGGAAGGCTGTGTGGGGTTCCTGAGTTTGAGAGGGTGGCCTGTAGCATGCTAAAATTTGTAGAGCAGTTTTGCCTATGGTTAGTTGCACCTGGATGGTTTCCGAAGCTTCGTGTGTTGCCACCAACCTGGAGGTGTGGGCAGTGGCGGCTGGTGACTTCAAATCAAAGGGGGGCTGCAGGAGACAGCTGGATGGGTGTGGCCAACAAGACGGGGTGTGGCCAACAAGACGGGGTGTGGCCAACAAGAGGGGGTGACTATGGTGCAATGGGATCAATGCTTCACATACTTATTTACATGAAATAAATGCTCAGTCAGTATGACACATGCTGAATAGTCTACACAGCACACATTGTTACATACACACATTGGTTTGAACACTTACCTAAAAGTCACAACAAACAAAAACACTGGCCCATGTACTTTGGGACTAAGGCGAGGGCATGTCTCTATGCCTTAAACTTAATATAAACTATCTTTTAGGTCATGCAAACCTCAGAGAAAATGTAGACAGTTGAAAAAAAATCAGACCCTAAAGAAGGATACAGTCTGTGACCTTGGTAATGACAATGTATTGAAACTTCAAAAGCAGGAAGCATTCAATCTTTCTGTGTCAAAATGTCAATATTCAGTAAAGCACAACATGACAAAGCATAAGTTTCCCAAATACTTTATTAGCATATGATATGCTGTGCAGTAGTACTGCAGTTACTCATATGATCTCTGTTTTCTGGGGCTTGTGATAGAAACAAATCATTTTGTAAAAAGACTTTAAATAGATGCATTTTACAAAATGAACTCCAGATGGCCAAATGTAGGTTAATAAAACTCCCATCAGCATTGAATGCTGACCAAGAATCTCTTCCCTTGCATTCTCCTCAGGCTACAACAAATTAACTTTTATCTTGCTGTTCCCACTCAAAAGTAAGATGTAGAAATTATTGTTACTCATACTTGAATGGTTTCTGAGGGCACATTACCATATAAATGCAATCTCTAGCAGGCCAAAGAAAATAAGAACACATGAAAATTGACACCTCAGGATACTTTCTGAAGAATGTTTAAGTGTACAAGATATCTGGCATTAAAACAACAATAAAACAACATGACAACAGTAATGTGTGGATGACTGCATTCTGCTGATGGGGGAATCTTTTTTTCTTTTGGAAGACAGCATTTAACTACATGCTAAATGACTATAAAATGAAATATAGGTTAATGGTGTTTCAAAGTTAACTTAATTTGCAGTAGTATAAAATGATCGAGTAGTTTCCTGCAGAGATTTTCAAAAGTATTAATTGCAATATTCATAGCAATATCTGTGCAACACCATTAAACTTTTTTAAATTTCTTAGAAAAAAAAAATATCACAATTCTGAGAGCCACTGAAGCTCAGGTCATCTTAGCATAGCAATTATTTAATGAAAGTTGTTGTTCAGCTGTGAGTTTAACAATACAGGAAAAATGGCAGCAAGCTTCATGTTTAGCAAACAAATTAACAGTAAGATTCTTTGAGCCTCAGAAAATGATGAGAGGCTATATAACAAGGGCAGAAATGTCAGTGAGAGGAAGAGTTGTGCACAGCATATCCAAATGAACTCCTTGGATGACCACAGAAAGACAGAAAGTAAATATATGAGTTCCATAAATCAAAGACTGGCAGAAGTGACTGTTTGAAGAAAACTTATTTTTCCACTTCGCACACCCTGATGTTGTTGCAGTCTTAAGCCCAGTGGCACCTGTAATGTGTGCCAAATCCCATCTCACTCCTCTCTTTATTCTTACATGTAATCACTTCATTATTATGATACACTAGGGTTATCACCTGGCCCTCCTTATACAGGACAGTCCCTATTTGGGCAGTTGTGTTTGGTGGGAAAAAATACATAAAAATTGGCAACGTCCTAAAATGATAGGGCAAAAAACATTTATGAAGTTTTCAGTAATGGTGACACAAAACCATTATTTTGTATCTGAAACACCTTAGTATCATAGGAAACAACTGAAATCTCTACAGGACTGAGCAATTATTTTGGCAAAAAAGTAAAGTCCAGTCATTCACAGTGGTTGTATGTTTTGTCATGAAAAATCTTACATTTCTTTAAAAAAATGTCCCTGCCTAGACACTGTGAAATTCTGTGTTGAACAAGCCCGCCACTGAAACTTAATAAACTTTATGTACCCTTCCATTCATATATTCACAAGCACTAGTCTAGTTGCAAATTCCAATACTTAGAGCTTTAACCCCTTTGCCAGTGTACTTTTGAAGTGTTCAGTTAATAGAAGGACCTGGTATCATGCTACAAAGTAGCTATAAATGTAGAAAGTGTAACACAGATTACACAAACTACAAATAAATCGAAACATAGTTGAAACATTACCTCTCTGAACATCTTACATGCAAATGACAAATCACTGACCATATCATTTAGATGTTCATTCTTCCTTATTGTTTTTTACTGGCTACCCACTAAAATTCTCTGGCTAGCCTGTATAACTCAGTCCTTCCCCTTTATTCTCTTCTGTTTGACTTCCCCTCCAGTCATTCATATTCATGTTCCTCCATTTTAAACCCACATTACACTGCACATTTTTCCAACTTACTGGCCATTACCTTTTACCTTCACCATACCTTCCCTCTTCAAACTCTTTCTTACTTGTTTTACTCTTCACTTTACCCACCAATTGTTTTATACTCGGACCATATTTCTTGAAACATAACATTTCTAAGTTATAACCCCTAAGCCTTATGATTCTTGGCTTGAGTGCCTTCTGTGCAGAGTCTGCATATCCTCCCTGCATTTGTGTGGGTTTTCTCTGGGCACTGTGGTTTCCTCCCACGTTACAAAGACATGCATCTAAAGCATTTCTCCCCGGGCCTCTGCTGAAAATTGACTTTGTTCCAAGTCAGACTTTCCTGGTAAACAAATGTTAAATAAATTAAATACATTGTTAATATGTATATTTCATGCACAGTGTATGTAGAATAGCATGTTGTATAAAAATACTGCTTTTATACCTACTTCACTTTACATATTGTATTTCTGTATTCTGCTTTTGCCTGTTTTATATTGAATGTTTTTGTTTAACAATACATATTTTATTTGTACTCAGCTTGCTATTACTGCTTTGTTAGTAACCCAGGCTGATCCTGAAATTGATCTTTCTTTGTCAGTGCTTTACTCCAGTAAACAAAAAAAAAAAAAAATAACATTAAATAAATAAATAAATAAATACATAAATAAATAATTAAATCACACATAATTTGCTTAAACATGGTATGAAATGTAAATATTTAGAAGTGTTTTGACAAAGTTGATTCATATTTGAAAATACCCATGAACATACTACACAGTATAATTCTCAAAAACTTGATAGATGACTGTCTAATTATCAGAGAAAATGTAATTCTTATTAAATAAAAATAATTTAACTATCTTTCAGAGGTTTAAGTTAGTATATTCAGAAAATGGAGGCTACACTCTCAGGACTAACATGACCCTAGTAACATTTAATATATAGCCATATATACAAAGACACTTTGAAGAATATAGCTGCAGAAACTCTGAAGATGTCATAAACTCAATCAAGCCGAAACCACATGCAGACAACATTTCACACAGACCTTCCACATTAAATCACATACCCACAATCATCATAACATGAAGGGGCGGCTCGTGGCATCGGACTGCCGGACTGCAGCCCCCTCAGTTGTTTTTGGTCTTGTCTATGTTTTAATTTAATCATTAAATTAAAAAAAAAATAATAAATCTCTTTTTTTACTTTAAATTTCGAGTCCATGACTGAAGTATGCTTATCGCATTAAGACCTTACCAGCCGCCGAGCAGTTGTAAACAGCTTTTTTTTTTTTTGTTTTCTTTGCAGCCCGGAGGAGCACATAAGGCATCATTGTGATGCCCAGAAGTCTATGCGGCAGCGGTTCCAAACCGCATAGACTTGGAAGGGGCTCGGACTGCGACGTGCTTTGCTAAAGCCTAAATGCTTGAGGGCACACTGTGGAAGTAAGCTATGTGCCCCATGGTTTGTGCTGTGTTGCAGTGGTCAATTGTATTTATTACTGCTTGGTTGTAACTTGATTAAAGTGTAGCTATCATTCCAAGTCTTTTTGATTAAGCACTTGGGCTTCAGACCAGTTGTTTTACATTAGGAAGGTTTGTGGCAAGCACTGTGGTGGCAGGACAGGTAGCTTTCATCCTTCTAAGTTGGGAACTGCTGATTGAGAGCCCAGTGTCCAAGTGTATTAGTTCTGGTTTAAGCACTTGGGCTTCAGGCCAGTTATTTTACATTAAGAAGGTTCGTGGTCTGCACTCTTGTGGGAGAAGAGGCTGGACTCTGCCCTTCTAAGCTGGGAATTTCTGGTTAAAGGTTTATAGTGCCTGAATATTTTAACTGTATCTTACTGAAATTGGTACACCTTGTTTGCTGTAGCATAGACTAGATCCAGGCCTGCTGAATCTAGCTTTGTTTATATGCTTGTTGTTTGTTTGCTTGTTATTTCCCTGGAATGCTAATTCCACCTAATACGCAGCTTCTCAGCGCTTCTGTGGATCACTAGCGATATCTGCATTGCTTACTGTACTTATTTCCTTGTTTCACTTGAAAGAAAGTTACTGTTTGTCATTTTTGCATTTAGTTACTTGTAACACATTGCACTCAAGTTACCTGGCACTTGCTCACTAAAGCAATTATATAAGTCAGCACTAAAAATTAAAAGCACTACACCCTCACTCCCCAATGACCCTTGTTTTCAATTATTAAGGAATTCCCAATATTATTCTAGCATGTCCAAAGGTCAGTTGTCAATCTCCTCTCCGGTCCAGCTGGTGAATCTGGGAATCTTGAGGCAATGTTATAACTGCCTCATGTACACAGACAACCCTCTCCTCCTCCCACATAACACAAATACTTGCGAGAGATGCAGCTATTAAGCCAAACTGGAGGCTGAGCTCTCTCAACTCAGGACTGGCAAGACCAGACAGGAGGAGAAGGCAACTACACACACCACAAAACCAGCCTCACATAATGCTACCACACCACTGAATCAAACACATAAACACACAAAGACATACTCGGAGGCTCTGAGAAAAATTTACCTAAACAGCAGAGGCCTCCAAAGCAGACACCCAAACAACTGCTACCTCAAGACACCCCACAAGCAACACATAAACCACAAAATCAGTGTGCAAAGCAGTCACAGCCCTTAAGGCCAAATACAACACCAAACATACTTGTCATAGGTGACTCCATAGTCAGACACACTGACGTCCCACTCACCAGGCTGAACAAGGAGAGAGTCACAGTAAGCTGCCTATCAGGTGCTAGAATCCGCCACATAACACAAGCACTTGGGTCACTCCACGGCAAGTACAAATATGACACAGTCATTGTCCATGCTGGTGTGAACGACCTGAGACGTACCTCCCTGGACTACATGAAAAGAGACATAGAGAAGCTCTCTGATTATGTGACCCAGGCAGGTATGACCCTGACCCTGAGCAGTATCCTTCCTTCACCAAGAATGATGCCACAATATAGAGACAAGATGATCAGCTTTAACAATTGGCTTAATGTCTGGTGTCATTCAAAGGGGATCCAGTGTCTGTCTGCCTGGGATGACATGCTTGACAAGCCACGCTGCTTCGCAAGGGATGGCTTGCACCTGTCTCCCCTGGGATTCCGGATATTGGCTAAGGCTCTTGCCACCCCCATAGTGCCTATTTTAGGCAAGGCTCAAATTCTAAACCTACCACCCTAGAAAACAAAAATGGGAAGAAACTGAGGGTAATGCTGCTCAATGCCAGAAGTCTAAATCTCAAAATGCATGCACTCGAGGCCCTTCTCAGTATGGAGAACATTGATGTCTGTGCTGTAACTGAAACCTGGTTCAAGGCTGCTGAGAGCACCCCGGCACTACTAGGTTTTACCTCATATCATGCGTTCCAGCCCCAAAACCTGGACCACACCACAAAAGGAGGGGGTGTATCCATATTCATAAAGGATACCCACACCCAGGGGTGGCTCGTGGCATCGGACTGCCGGACTGCAGCCCCCTCAGTTATTTTTGGTCTTGTCTATGTTTTAATTTAATCATTAAATTAAAAAAAAAAAAATCTCTTTTTTTACTTTAAATTTCGAGTCCGCGACTCGAAAGTATGCGCATGCACATTGCGCACCTTACCCGCGCCGGCCGTGTGGTTGTAAACAGCTTTTTTTTTTTTTTTTTTTGTTTTCTTTGCAGCCCGGAGGAGCACATAAGGCATCATTGTGATGCCCAGAAGTCTATGCGGCAGCGGTTCCAAACCGCATAGACTTGGAAGGGGCTCGGACTGCGACGTCCGCAGGCACGTCAGTCATGACGTCCATGCTTTGCTAAAGCCTAAATGCTGCTGATTGATTGTCGCTCTCTTCCCGGGCTTTATGAGCTGGGAAGAGAGCGAGAATCAGTCAGTTTAGTTTAGGATCCGATTAGGAATCGAGCTTTCTTTTTTTGGCAAAATTAGTTGTGATCATCATTGTATTTTTTTCTTTCATTTCTATTTGGAGGGATTATCGGGTTATCGTTTACTTTGGAGTGAAGAAGATAGAAGAAGAAAGAAAGTACAGGGTGCGTGCTGCAGAATTAAGTAAGTAAATTAAATAGGGACTCTCTTACTTGGTTAAACCAAACACAATATATGTTTCCACAAATTGACCGTGTCAAACTTCCATTGCATTTTATGCCACTAAATGTGAGCATTTGTATTTTAAAAATACAACTCTCCAAAAGTATGTGTATTTCAGAAATTGAATGTGTATTTGTGTACAGTAATATACGCGAGTTTCAAGATCTGATGTGGGTCTTCTTATGTGGTAAACTGTTACTGTTTTAGTGGGCCATCCACGACAAGCTGATAATCTCTTTATATGCTGTGTGAAATGTTGTCTGCATGTGGTTTCGGCTTGATTGAGTATTCCCATGGAAAAAATTTGCTATTCCGAAACACATACACACAACACAAGCACACCAAAAAAAACAGCAATCCACACACATATACTTAAAATCCTACATCTAACCCTACACTAAACTGCACATACACTACTATCTATCCACTTACCTTAACCCAAACCCTAACCCTAAGGTCCATCACTATCGCACACTTACGTAACCTGCGCCCTAACCGTAACTCACTTAACCCGCCCTAACCCTAACTCACTTAATCTGCACCCTAACCTTAGCGTCCACACAATCACACACTTACCTAAACCTGACCTGTAACTTTCCACCACAGTGCTGAAAATAGCAAAGCCACAGAAACTGCCAACTGAATTCTTTCCCCTAAGAAAAAATTAGGTGTTCTGCAGCTTCTCTATTTTTAGCGTTTATTGAATATGGGTCGATATTAGAACATTTGAAGTTTTAAAACTTCAATGTTCTGATATTGATCCCTCACTCACTAGGTTGGATAAGGAAAAGTTAACGGTCAGGTGTCTGTCAGGTGCCAGAATCTGACACATAACACATGCACTCAGGTCACACCCCAACAAGTACAAGTATGACTCTGTCATTGTCCATGTGGGTGTGAATGACATGAGATGCACCTCCCTGGATTACATGAAAAAGACATGGTAGAGCTCTCAGGTTATTTGGCCCAGGCAGGCATGACACTAGCCCTGAACAGTATGCTACCATCACCCAGAATGATACTGCAGTACAAACAAAAAATGATTGACTTCAACAATTGGCTAAGTTTCTGGTGTCATTCTAAGAGGATCCAGTATCTGTCTGCTTGGGATGACATGACTTGACAGAACTCAATGCTTTGCCAGAGATGGCCTGCATCTGACACCTATGGGTTTCAGGGTACTGGCTAAGGCTCTTGCTACCCCTATAGTGCTTTTTTAGGTGGTGTTCCAAAGACTAAATTACCACCATAACAGCTATAAATAAGTGCTACCTGAGGGTCATGCTGCTCAATGCTAGAAGTCTAAATCTCAACATACACTTGCTTGAAGCACTCCTCAAAATGGAAAACATCGACATTTGTGCTGTAATGGAGACCTGGTTTAAAGTGGCAGAAAGTACCCCTGCACTACCAGGCTATAACTCATTCCACACCTTTCAGCTCCAAAACATGGACTGAAGCTACAAAGGTGGTGGTGTCTCCATATTCATAAAGGATATGCACACCTCCAGACTAGTAGCCCAACATAATGCATCTGAGATACTTCAAGTACAACTAACATTGGGTAAGATGGCGATCCAGGTCATAGCCTGCTGTAGGTCCTTGACCATGTCCCTAGACTCTCACTTCATTTTCATAAGCACCCTGGAATCTATGAAGATCCAACCCAACTCTCACTTACTAGAAGAGACTTCAACCACCCATCCATCAACTGGGAAAACAACTCAAGCACCAATATACTGGCCCAACGCTTCCTGGAATTCATCAGTTCCAATACTCCAGACCAGCTCATTCTAACCCCCACTAGAGGAAGCAACAACCTTGTCCTGGTTATTACCAGCATGGGTGACGGTTGCTCTACACCAATAGTCAGTCCCTCCCTGATCAGATCCAACCATAAGCTAATCCCCATGGAACTCACATCTCACCCACACCCCCTGCTAAGGTAACCACCTTGAAAAACTTCTCCACAACTGACTATGGACTCGTAAAAGCAGAGGTGGCTACCTTCATGGTGCCAATGCCAGTGGAAAATAGCTGCATGACTGCCAAATCATACACCAGTGCACTGTATGAACATGTACATAAATGCATGGAACTATTGAATCCCAACAGAACCAAGATGCTCTCCTCCAAAATAAGGAAGCGATCTGCTGGTCCCCTGCCATTAATAAACTTTACAAAAGAAGGAAGAAACTGTTGCAGAAAAAGGTGAAGTCCCAAGACTGGAAAACCCCCTAATTAGCCTCAACAATAAGTTGCGATCACTCATCAAATCCTCTAAAGCCAACTATGAAGGCAGAATTGCGGCACACACTAAAAACAATCACAAAGCCTTCTATAGCTATATCAAGAACCTCCACGGCAATACCCAGATTTGCTCTGAGGTACTGCACAATGGTACCTCCTATACTGAGCCAACAGGTATTGCCAACATACTGGCCGACAGATTCAGTGCCAACTTTACCCCTACCCCCCAAAGGACCAATCACAACACTGGAAAAATGCCAGGCACCCAGTGTTACTGCAGTGCAGGTTAAAGCTGCATTGTCCAAGGCCAAGAATACAGCTTCCATGGGACCCGATAATATTCCTGGCTGTGTTCTACATGAACTACAATGTGAACTGGCACCACATCTATGTGCCCTGTTCAGTCACAGCCTCACCATAGGCTTTGTCCCTACTGAATGGTGCACTCCTACAATCATCTCTCTCCATAAAGGGGGAGCAACTACAGACCCTGGGAATTATCACCCCATTAGCCTGATGAGTCTGATATGTCAATTTTGCAGTTTGGCTTTGTGAAAGGGAGATCATGCCTGTTCAACCTGGTTGACTTCTTTGAGTCAGTCAACAGGGCTGTGGATGAAGGTAAGGCAGTGAATACAGCCTACCTCGACCTGGTCAAGGCCTTTGATACCATTCCTCACTCAGGAATTATTGATAAACTTACCAAACTAGACATCAACCTCTATATCACTAGGTGGGTTGCAAATTGGCTCACAGATAGAACACACAGTGTGAAAGTAGCAGACTCCAAGTCAGACTGCCGACCAGTCACTAGTGGAGTCCCACAGAGATCAGTCCTGGGTCCTCTCCTGGCATCTACTTCTCAGAAGTCCAGGCCAACACAAAGGAACTCTGGCTGACCAGGTTCACAGATGTCAAACACTACTAAAAACTCCTGATGTCCACCACGGCAGAAAAACTTAATAGTAAAATCAAAACTTTAATAAAAAAATAACATAAAGCAAGCAGTCCTCAGTCTTCTGATGATCGGAAGACTGAGGACTGCTTGTTTTATGTTATATTTTTTTATTAAAGTTTTGATTTTGCTATTAAGTTTTACTGCCGTGGTGGACATCAGGAGTTTTCAGTAGTGTTTGCCTTTTCTCTTCCTCGTTGGTGTCCTTCACAGTGTAAGAAAGTTTTTTACCTAAGTTCACAGATGTCTGCAAACTGGGAGTCATTATTAACTCACCAAGTGATGCAGACATCCTACAAAAAGGTCTCACTGAGACCAATGACTGGTGTTGAAACCATGGCCTTAAGCTTAATGCCAAAAAATGCGTCATCATCCCCTTTGGTAAAAACTCAGTTCCCATTAATTACCACATCGATGGGAGCCCACTGAACACTGAAGGCATTATAAGAGATCTGGGGATGCAGTTGACAGCAACCTGTCCTTCGACCACCACATTGCCACTGTGGTCAGAAAGTCCTTCTATGTGGCACATCTCAATACCAAGGGTTTTGCATCCAGGAAGAAAGAGGTCATTGTTTCTCTCTACTCTTCCCTCATTAGACCAATCATCGAGTGTAATGCCCCATTTAGCATGTACCTCACTAGACACCTACAACAGCTGGAGAGGCCACAGAAGTACCTCATGAAGAGGATCCTCGGTGTTAAACACATGATCTACACAGACAGACTCAAAAGACTCCAGCTATTCTCTGTCTCATTTCACCTACTTAGAGATGATCTCTGCTTGATTTACAAAACCATGTCTGACCCAGCTCTGTTAGAAATGCTACATCTAAAGAAATCCCAATCCCTCCACACCACACACTCCAAAGACCTCAACCTCATTACCACAATCAACAGAACATGCTGGAAGGACAGGTTCCTCACCCAGAGACTGCCCATGCTCTGGAATAGACTTCCCATACATGTCAAGCAGAGCACCTCACTGTCCCTCTTCAAGAGAAATCTTGATGAGTGTATGGGTAATAGAAAGTTCACCCTGGGGATCACTCCAGTGAGTCTACTTGATAGAGGCACTGGGAACTAACGTTGGGTGGCAAAATGCCAGGGCACTTCTGTGGGCTAGGCTTGTAAAGGCTCCAGAACCATTAGCCTAGTACACACCTATGAACCAATGAAAGAATTTTGAAAAGCCCACTAATTTAGTGGCAAGTGAAGAGATCTTCTGGCAAAACTGAGTCATTTATCTTTTTGCATAACATTTCTGAGTATGTCACTTATCTATGCCCTGTGCTTTGTTAACTTCTTTTTTTCTGGAAAATCACTGTGGATTTCAGTCATTCAATAATGTCAGTCATTAGAATTCCATTGTTCTTATTGTCCAGAAAATGCACATCTATATAACACCTACAGTTGTACAACTTTTTAAGTGAATTAGAGTTGTGTCGCACTTAAAGATCTGAACTGTTAAATTGCTTCCTATAGTCAAAAGTACAATTCTTGAATCCTTCCATATCCATTTACCTACAGTATGACTTTAAGGTAGTCACTCAGACAGTGCTCCTGTTTTTTCGACATATATGGTTAACAAATAGATAAAAGAACATACTGATTAAAAATTGTCTATTTTAGAGCTTTTATCCCTCCATTATTTTTAGTCAAGAATTCATAAGCAAAGAAGTTGGGATGTGTTTTGGTGTGTCCCTTAATTTTTTCATCAAATTGTTGTGGCTTGACATCAGTGAATAATGACAGTTATATGAGATTTAGACGTTGTATTCTTCCAAAATGCTTGCTAATACAAAGCTTGTTATTCTAACAACTTTTTACTTATATAAGATTATTATATATTTCCTTACTTTTGGAGCTTTGTTTTTAATTCTTGAGGTAAGAGATTAGGTTGGCAGCAATGGGTTGCACTGTGTGGTTCTCACAGAAGAGAGCTTAAATACACTTCTTGGTCATTATTTTTATATTTATTCATTCATTGAATGGCAACAAAATATCTCCATGTAAGTATTCATATAAGGGAATGTAGTTTATGTGTGTGTGTGTGTGTGTGTGTGTGTGTGTGTGTGTGTGTGTGTGTGTGTGTGTGTGTGTGTGTGTGTGTTTGCATCTGTAAGTACTTTGTTTCTGTGTTCATACTGCACTTGTTATCCAGAGAAGTTATAATGTAAAGGAAGGAATTGATTGTAGTAAAGTGGAGAATCATCATATGAGCTATGTTCTTTGGACAAAGACTTTTATTACTTTGTTTTGTTGACTGTTAACAGTGTTTAGTATTTGTCTGTGAATAAGCTGCACAGGTTGATGCCTTGAGGTTAATTTATTATTTTAAATATCAGTTCATTTTTAATTTAGCTTGTATTTTGCAGGCAGAGGTGTGTGAAATACAATGTTATGCTGCAGCAGCTTATCTGGTATTCGGTGCAGTTGAGTAAGGTTTTGAGTTGTTAATTAGTTGCTTCCTGTAGTACAGAGTTTGATTCCCACAGCATTAGTGTGACCACTGTGTAAAAGAAGGACCAAGTCACTTCATCAGAAAATACTCTTAGGTTGCTCCTGAAAATTGACACTGTTGTCCAGTGGGCTGTTCAAAACTGTTAGCATTCTGTTATCCATTTTTCTTTTGAATTTCTGTATAGTTCATACTGGTGCTAATCAGTGCTTCAGTGCATGATATTTCACTAAGATTCTCAACATGGCTCTTCTAGTTTATTGCATTTCCAAATGCATTTTCAGTTTATATGAGTTTCAAGGGAAGAGAAGTTTACAGTTGTTAATGCTGTCTGTTTACAGTGTGAGTGTTTTGTGTAGCAAATGGCTGTCATTGTTTTTATTGTAAAAGATTTATTACATTTTAAATAAAACCAAATCTCTGTGATCATTGCAAAAGTTAAGAAGACATCCTCCTCTGTCTGTGCTTACTGTGCTAATACTGGGTATTGTGAATGTAGTGCATCTTCTTTTCAACGTTCCTCCATTCCATGCCTGCAGCCTACAAAACATGTAAATATTCAGCTCAGCTTAGCAGTTAGAGATGCACCATCATAATCACAAAGTACCACAATGGTGCATCTTTAACTGCATAAAGTGAAATAAGGCACACATCATTTCCTTACAGCACAAGTATCTGCCAGATCTTGTAATTACATTTCACAAATAAACAAAAATAAAACTAAGTTAATACAGAATAGTCAGTATTATATAATAAAACCTGGATATTTGAAAGTTCATATTAAAATCCTAAAAGTAAATTTTACAGCCTGTGAATTCATCTTTCCAAGGCTTTCTGTTAGATATTATGAATATAAGGCTGAAATTAATTCTGTTGTAAATATGCTGAAAGAAAAAGCTTGCTTAAATGCAGAAACAGAGTTTAGTAATATGTGATCAGCAACCGTACTAAATGACCGTGGCTTAAAAAAATAAGGAACTTGCTTATGAGTGTATTACACACACATCAAGAAAGCTGACTTCTTACAGACATGTAATAATCTTATACAAGTAAAAAGTTGTTAGAATAACAAGCTTTGTAATAGCAAGCATTTTGGAAGGATACAAAGTCTAAATCTCATATAACTGTCATTATTCACTGATGTCAAGCCACAACAATTTGATGAAAAAATTATGGGACACACCAAAACACATCCCAACATCTTTGCTTATGAATTCTGGACTAAAAACAATGGAGGGATAAATCTGCTTTAAATGGACAACAGGACATGTTTTTCTAAGAAAGTTTAAAAAAAACAGGACATGTGTTTATCCACAAGGCGTTTCCTTAAAAATATGCTTTTCTCCACTTATCAGCATTTGCACAAGAACAGATGTGTCAGCATTTGCGTCATCAAGGCAGTATCTTTCCAAAATCCAAAAACAAAAAGTGTGTTTAACTAAAATATATATAAAGTCTGTATTAAATCCAGTTATGTTAGGGGTATGGTAGGGACACATTTGTTGTCCTGAGGTAAATGTTATATCTCTCACATCATCTGTACTATATGAGAAGTAAAGTGGAACAGTACTTTAAACTGCAATGTTAGTCCATTTGGGTTATTATAAAAAGTTATTTGTTATTGCTCTAAAGTTGATGCTGCAAAGTATATTCTCTCATCAGTGTATATTCTGCAGGTTTCTGTATGCGACAGACTGTGAATGCAAATATAACCAGACTTTGAATTTTAGC
>NC_056744.1:1708389312-1708424318 GCF_019279795.1 Protopterus annectens
ATCATTATTTAAAAGTGAGATAGGTCTGTTTGAAGAACATAATTGTAGATTTTTTTTATTTTTCTTTCAGTACAGGAGCAATTAATGAACATTTCCAGAAAGGTGGATTTTTTTTCCTGAGACTGGAGTGCAGTTAAAGTTTTATGAAAAAAAAAATGATTAACTAGGCGGAGGAACAGTTTATAAATGTCTGTTATTATTCCATCCATACCTGAAGCTTTCTTAGAGTTTGAATTGTTGATTTTATCTACAATTCTTTTATAAAATATTTATGTAAATCAACTTTTAATTTTGACAGGATGCTCCAAATGTTAAGATAATTAAGATTTAATATTGAGGTTTTAATATCAGAACTAGAGTTTTGATTCTGAGATGTGTAATGAATTCTGAAGGCATCAATAATGTCTCCAGTATCTGTGGTATTTTTCTTATTTCTTTCATGTCTGACTTCTACTATATTAGTAACATTTGATTGCAGTTTAGCTCATTTTGATAATTTAAGCATATACTTAGCTGATGAGGAGTAAGAGGTTATTTTAATCTTTCCAGAGCAAGACTTGTTTTATGAGATAATATGTCAAAATACTGTTTTGTTTAATGTTTCTATTTCTTTTGTGTTGGACCTGTTATCTTTAGAAAATCTAGTCTTGACTACTAGGAGTTACAATTGGATGCTTTCCCATTCTAAATCCCATTCCTTTAATAAATCCCAGACCATGACTATTAATATCAGGGATGTTGTTGGATTCTAAAAAAAATATTCAGCGGTTAACCACAGTTTTGAATTCTTTGAATTTAGTTGTATAAGCAGGAATTCTAGTTAAAAATATAGTTGAAAGTTAGTTTGAAGGTTTAAAATAAGGGTGTCATGATCAGAAATAGGACAAGGTATGATGTTAAAACTAGATATCCCAGAAATTAATTCTGGAGAGACTAGTATTTTATCAGTCCTTGTCTGTGTACCATACTTTAATCTACAATCCTGATGAGAAAGGAGAATAAACTAGGGCCTTTCATGTTAAAAAGATCTTTTAAATGAAGAGATTATTTCCATTTTGTAACAGCTTTTGCATTGGATGTCAAACTTAGTATCCTCCTATTGCTAGTAAATGTCCTCCAATATATAATTAAAATCACTGCCTATAATTAAAGTGCCTTTATATTTATTGAGAATAAAATCTAGATTTTTTTTAGCACTGCCTTGTCCCATACCTGGAAACAAGTAGAGAATAAGTGGAGACCTTAACCTATTGCTACATTTTAAGACTATAAGGGTGAAAAGACCATCTTGATCTTCGTGTTTCTGAATAATTAGTGGAAAATCTATATTTTCCCCCAGGAATCATGGCACCCCTTTTCTTAGTTGTGAAAGAAGAATGGGCTAAAATGTATGTAATTACTTGGGTTCCGTTTTTCTTTTCACATGTTTGATATGAAATTGTTGGAGAAAAACCACTTGAGCCTTATTTGCATTCAAATAATGTATTAAATTTGACCGTTTCCCTGTCTTATTTAAAACACTGACATTTAAAGATAGGATTACAGTCACTGCAACAAAGCAGTTAGTATCAGCCATTGTGTAAGTATTTCATTGACTTCTCAGACACCGTACTGGGTCTCACTACTTCTTGCTTTCCAAGTTTCTCTGGTGTTGCTCAACATGCATCTGCATTTATTTATTTGTTATTTGTTACCTGGGTTGGTCCAACTGAGTCAAAATAGCCCATTTTCAGTGGAGACCCAAGGAGAAAAGCTCCAGAACATAGACAGAATTATAACAACACAAAATAATACACAGGAATATTTATGAATACAGCAAGAACCATAAAAAAATAATATAATACTGACATACCCTGATAAAAATACAGAGAATTATAAACTTGCTATGAGTGTTTTTTGTTTTGTCCTCTTCATACAAGAGAGGTAGGAAAGCTGAATGTAGTATTAGTAAATACTAAATTATTGTCTTCACACGTCAAGTGAGGTTTCAGTTAGTAAAGAGAAGATAGTAAAGTGGGTAGTAGTATGTACATATTTACATGGGTTGTAGTAGCCTGGTTCATGGAGTAGAGAAAATAGGCAGAGAGAAAATAGTAAGTAAAGTACAGGAGTCAGAGAGTCCTGTGCAGGGTACTGTTAATAGAGGGGGTGTGGAAGAATTAGGGTTGTGACAGTGGCAGGACCTTGTGTCAAGTAGCACTTGTTTTAGCTCATTTTTGAAGTGTAAGGTGTGGATATGGATCTTATTTATGAGGGGAGTTTATTCCAGGCTTTGGCTGTAGAGTGTTTCTAAAGTAGTTTTCCGATGTTTTTGTTAGGTTTATGGATAACAAGGAGTTGTTTGGATGTACGGAGAGAACAATTGGGAGTGTAGTAGGAGATGATGGAGGAGAGGGAGGGCAGGATGTAGGTTTGTATAGAATGGAGAGTAGGATTCGAAACTGAGTCAAATGGAGTTGTTGGAGAAATTCTAGCCATTGGAGTGTGTTGAGAGCAAGGCAGTGTTGTAAGTTATGTGGTAAGTTAGTGGCAAATTGAGCTGTTTTGTGGTATGTTTGTTTTAATTTGGATAAAAGTGTAGATTGAATGATAGTAAAGATTGGAGCTGCATAGAGAAGGGAGGCGAGGAGGAGTGCTTGAGCCAGGGAGAGTTTAGTGTCAGAGGTAAGGAATTTCTTATTTCTATATAACAGACCAAGTTTTTGGTGTTTTTTTTAAATACTTTGTTGGAAGTGCATGTTAAATTTTAGTTTATCATAGTTTAGAAAGAAGTAAAGGGTATGAAACAGTATCACAGGCCTTGGACAGATCGAGGAAAAGGCAGGATACCAGTTGGCTGTTGTCTCTGGCCTCTGCTACAGTGTGGGTAAATGAATGCAGAGGCAGTACTATTTAGAAGATACAGGTATACTGCCAAGCTTTGGTGTTGTAGCAGTAGGAATGGTTAGTTTCAGTTGGTCATGTTTATATTGCACTAATATTGTGCTGTGGGGTGTTTATATTAACTTTCAGACATGGTTTTTAATAAGTTTAGTATAAATTGTAGTTTATTTTGCTGCAGGGGTATGTTCCACACTGGTAAGGGCCACCTTCATTGCTATTGGTTTGGATTTAAGATTTCTATCTGTGAAAACTCTCCTTGTAGAACTGGGTGATCATGGAGTTGTATTTCTTCTTCTTAGATGTTTGATGCAGACATGTATGTCCACTTGTTGTTCCCCACTCAAGCACAGTGATGTGGCCCCACTTCATTTTTTGTCAAAAGTTCATAGCTATATACTAGGCTAAGGACCACTAGGGCTCTTATAAGCCTAGCAGTGCAACCCAAATGTGACTCTCAAATTTGTTTTATGTCGATGGTGATTTACTGCCGGCCCGTGTCCATCAGAGACATAGAAGCCACTCCAAATAAATAAACCTCATGGGAATAGAACCCATACTTATGGGGAGAACAGTCACTATATTGTCCTGCACCATTGCCCACCCACCCTTGACATCATTTCCTTTATACCCTCTGCTGTAGCAGGTGATTATTATCTTAAAGTTCTAAACTTCAGCATATTACATTTTCCCAATAACTTTCCCAAAACCTTCATTTTTATTTGAGTGCCAGCATTGCTTGAGCTCTTAGTTGCTTGTAATCTCCTTCAAATCAAAATTTTCCCATTTCACCTCATTACATTTAACTGGTATACTGTTTCCTTTACTGATAATAAGCATTTCTTCCATTTCAGTTAAGATTGTTAAACTTACATTTAATAAAAATGTAAAGCTTCATACAACATAGCAGTTGTAAGTCTCATACTGTATCAGAATTCATATCTGGGAAAAGCTGTTTATGTAATTTGACTAGATTTTGTACCAGACACTAAACAGAACTGTTACTAGTGTCCACATTCTTCCCACCTCAAAAATCACTGCATATGATAGCTTTTTATATCGTTTTACCCCATTACCTCCTCACCATCAGGCTTCCCTTTTGATCAGGAGAAGCTATCATACAGACAGCCATGGTGGTGCTTTGAGTTCTCATTGACATCCTCACAAAGAAAGACAGACTTTCATGTTGTACAGCATAATCCCATCCCAACTGGTGATGCCAGTATTTGCCTCATTGCAAGAGCTGCCTGTGCCCCCTCTGTCTCCCTCTGTCTCTCTCTCTCCAGGAATAGTTTAACCCTAACAAAGCGGCAATGCATAAAGTGTATTTTTTTTAATATAACAGTAGCACATGAGCAAACTGATTAACCAATAAAAAGCTAAACACTGAGCCCCGTTCTAGCAGTCTTCTATCAGACAAGCTCTAACTGCACACTCCTGCCACTAGGGTGCAGGGGAACATTCTCCAAAAAAAGATGGTCTGGATTAGTGCTCAAGTTATACAAACAAAGCTAGATTCAGCAGCTCTGAATTTAGTCTATGCTACAGCAAACAAGGCGTACCAATTTCAGAAAGAAACAGTTCAAATAAGCAGGCACAATAAGCCTTTAACCAGAAACTCCTAGCTCAGAATGGCAGAATCTACCCTCTCCTTCCACAAGAGTGCACACCACACCTTCTTAATGTAAAATAACTGGCCCAAAGCCCAAGTGCTTAAACCAGAACTAATACACTCTTAGAATAACAGACACTAAGCCTTCAATCAGCAACTTCTAACTTAGAAGGATGTAAGCTACCTGTCCTGCCACAACAGTGCAGACCACAAACCTTCTTAATGTAAAACAACTGGTCTGAAGCCCAAGTGCTTAAACCAAAAGGCTTAGAATAACAGTTACAATTTAATCAGGCTACTACCATGCAGTAATAAATGTAGCAGACTAAATACAATGGAGTACTGTTAAGAAGAGGCAAAAGCAAAGTAAAGTGCAATTGATTTTTTTTAGTAAAGTGCAAGGAGAGAGGAAGGAGGAGCAGTGGTTAAGAACCTAAGTGGGTTGGCCTTCTCAAATGTTCTCTTTGTATTAAGTAGAACACCAGACTGGGTAGGGTGCCCCAGATCAAATTTACAGTAGTGGCGCGCAACTGCAAAGCCACCATCTATAAACCAGTTTCAGGACAGATGAGAAACATAAAACAATGCCAGAAAATATATAAAATAAGCAAACAATAATTCAGTCAGGTAGAATTAAGACAATGCAGAACTCTAAAAGGTTAAAATGCCAAGAAATATACTTATTAATCAGCGATATATTTCCAGATTGAGAATCACACCAGAAGTTTCCAACAGTGTATGCTGTATATCACTAATTCTACATTATTTTAATATGAAATGATTTATTACAAGTTATAGATACTATAACCATTGCGTCTTACACACACACACACACACACACACACACACACACATATACATACACACACACACACACACATACATACGCATACCTACACACACATACACATACATACACACACATGACTGATGCAAAAGCCACTTGAAAACTCTATGCCAAGAAATGCATAGTGGTACCCTTTGGAAGTCAGGCACCTTAGGAACTTACCTCCTTAATAACTTACTCCTGATAGTTGAACCAGTACTCTACAATTTGGGTACGTACCTGACCTTCAACCAACATGTGTCTAAGGTAGTAATGAAGTCATTCTATGTTGTGCACCTTATAAGCAAGGGCATAGCATCTTCATACAAGTATGTCCTCTTTCTACTGTATTCAACCCTCATCAGGCTCATCATTGAGGACAGCGCCCCCTTCAGTATGTATCTGCAAGGGCATAGCATCTTCATACAAGTATGTCCTCTTTCTACTGTATTCAAGCCTCATCAGGCCCATCATTGAGTACAGCGCCCCCTTTGGTATGTATCTGCAAGGGCATAGCATCTTCATGCAAGTATGTCCTCTTTCTACTGTATTCAGCCCTCCTTAGACCCATCATTGAGTACACTGCCCCCTTCAGTATGTATCTGACCAGGCACATGCATCAACTTGAATGTCCATAGAGGTTCCTCACAAAAAGAATACAAGACATAAACAACATGCCCTATGCAGATCACCTCAAAGCCCTATCTGTATACTCTGTTTACTGTAGACCATTGAGAGACAATCTATGCTTAGCATTTGAGGCATTTGTGGCACCCACTATAGTGGACCTGTTGCATATCCACAAAACAAATAGCATCAAAATTACTTTATCTGGGGGTTTAAACTTTGCATGCAATATAAATTGGACACGATAGAAAGACAGGTACGTGTCTCAGAGAATTCCCCTTCTCTGGAACTGTTGGATACACACCCTGGGTCTAGTGCCTGTATCTCTAATGGACAGAGATAGCCTATAAATCCATGTCCTAACATATATATACCCCCATAAAATAACCTCTAAGGGTCCTAACTTACATACACCCCTTAAAATAACCTCTAAGGCATATAATTTTGTGGGATACAATTGGTAAGCTTGGATATGCTTCCTAAGGCCCAGTGATCATTACCCTAGTATACACCTTTGAGCTTATCCTTAGAAATGCAAACTGAAACTCATGTTAAGCCCCTTATGCACATTTTAAGTTGTTCACTTCTGGAATAGTGCCAGATCCCCTCAGACACCCCATTATTACACACTCAGTACCATTTTCCATTAAATTCATCATAAAACTTTTTAGTAGATATATGAACATTTACATAAATATGGTCTGTTTTATTACCACCAGCATTGTTTTTGTAATGCATTTAACACTACACAAGCTATACTGATCATAATAGATACAATTTATAGTAATATCCATGAAGACCTCATTACTGCTGGTTTGTCTGTAGATGTGACCTGAGCCCTTAAGACCGTTAACTATAGTATACTACTCAGCAAATTATTAAAGTTTAAATTTTGGAAACAACACAATCAAATGGTATCAAGGCAGCCTCGAGGATAGAACTTTTCAAATCCATGCCAATATTTTTTTTCTCATGAAAGAGGACCCTCATTATTGAAGTCTCCCAAGGCTCTGTTTTATTTCGCCTTCCATCCTTTGTCTTTAATGACCTTACTCCTACCCTCGCTTGATGCTATCATGTGTATAGACAATAGATTCCTGATTGCAGAACTAAATGTGACTTACTAGATGCAAGGAGACTTACAAAACAGCTTTACTAATCAATGGTCTTTACTGCCTATGGTCTTCCTCCACCAGACTACTAATCAGCCCCCCAAAAATGAATCCATGTTACCTTCCACAAGGTAGAACTCAGCAAACCTACCATCCTTGTCCTTTGAAGACACCAAGGGTAATAGTCTGTGTGTCACTGAATACAGGTATCTGGGTCTTGCTTTCAATCCTTCCTTAACATTTTCTACCCATACATAGAATGTAACTGGCAAGGCTGTATCCCAACTAAAGTTATGCTACAGGATTTCAGCTTTCATTCCTCCTGCTGCCTACAAAGCTATAACAAAAAATGTAATTCTCCCAAAGCCAGAATGTGGCTTCCCAGTTTTAGTTTTTCACTGTTTGCACATAAAAGGATGCATATAGTTGTAAACAAAAAAATATAAGCTGGTGTTATGGAGCAGTACATAAGCACACCATTGTGATATACCAACAAATTTCAAATGGTGCCCAGTTCCAAGCAGGATACCCTTCTTTTAGGAGCATGTACTCACATCAGAGAGTTGAACTTCCTCTCAAAAAGCAGTCTTACCCTCTCAGAAATGGTCAAAGGGATAACCTCATGCTGGACTCTCATGAATTCAAAACAGCTATTGGAGAAAAAGCATTTTTCCAGTACGTCTACAGTAAGAAACTACCTCCCAAATGAAGTAAGAAAGCAGCAAACCTTAGAAATGTTTAAAAATCATCTACACAAGCAGTATGAACAGATCAGTATATATTAGTGCACTTCATTCTGATATCTGCATATGAACTGAAATGTGCATGTTTACTGTATAAATATGTAACTATCTATAAATTATACATAGTTACATATTTATTTCATTTTATCTTATTGTCTTCAAAATACTCTGCCTGTATATAGTATACCTTCTATTGCATTACTGTTTTACCTGCTGCATGCCATCTGTTCTGTCTGTATATAATTTTGTTTTGTAGTTTACATTCTTTCTTTCTTTTCATTGTCTACATTGTTTTTTGAGCTTGGGTTGTAGCTGGAGAGAGTCAAAGAGCAGCCCACCTACCTGGTAATAGCAAATAAATACAGTAATAATTGTTGCACTAAAATCAAGAGCAACAATATATTTTGGACTTCCATTCTCCTTCATCAGATATTGTGCATTTTGCTAACTTGTTTCTTACTTATTGAAGTTTTGATAAACAGCATAGCAAAGTGATCCAAAAGTATCCATTTCAGTCACAGCTCAGGAAGTATAAAATGGTACATACAGGTATGGGTCGGGATATGTTTTATCACATAGAATGGTAAGTGGTGCAGATGTTACATAGCGAATGGATCCAAAAGTATCCATTTCAGTCGCAGCTCAGGAAGTATAAAATGGTACATACAGGTATGGGTCGGGATATGTTTTATCACATAGAATGGTAAGCAGTGCAGATGTTACATAGCAAACTGATCCAAATGTATTCATTTCAGTCACAGCTTAGGAAGTATAAAATGGTACACACAGGTATGGGTCAGGATATGTTTTATCACATAGGATGGTAAGCGGTGCAGACATTAAATGAACATCCTTATACTTTGTATTCTGCTTCACTTAATATCTGTCTGCATAACAGCTGATCACATTTACATCCGCTTAGTACAGTATGGTTTTAAGTGTGGCCGGACGTTGTGCAGAAGGATGTTAAGTGGAAAACGCCTGTATTGGTGTTTTATATAAGTAAATAATCATGGATGCATCTAACAAGTAAGAAGTGTTAAGAGTAAGACATTTTGGCTACATATACAATAAAACTTGTCAAACCTCTTTGTTTAGAATGGTTGACAGACTACGTTTCTGGATATGTTCTTTTTTAAGTTGATGTTGATTAATTATTGTATTTATTTCCATTTGATAACTGTGTTGGTGGGAATCGTCATCAAATCCTTTCCAGCTTTGACTAAAACCCACAAGGTCAGCAGTTTAGTACATCAAACATTCAGAGATATCACACTAGTTAGAAAAATCGAACTATTTACAAAGCAGATGGAAAAAGACAATAAAAAGCAGCTTTACACTAGATACAATGCAGCTAGAAAATGAAAAATCTTTTCAATGCAGATAAAGATAATTGCAGATTTATATTTTGAACCATTCATCATCTTCTTTCGGCTGTTCCCGTTAGGGGTCGCCACAGCAGATTACCCGTTTCCATTTCTTCCTGTCCTCTGCATCTTGCTCTGTCACACCAACCACCTGCATGTCCTCTCTCACCACATCCATAAACCTTATCTTAGGCCTTCCTCTTTTCCTGTTACCTGGTAGCTTCATCCTTAGCATCTTTTTCCCAATATACTCAGCATCCCTCCTCAGCACATGTCCAAACCAATGTAATCGTGCCTCTTTGGCTTTGTCTCCAAACCTTCCAACCTGGGCTGACCCTCTAATATACTTATTCCTAATCCTGTCCACCCTCGTCACACCCAGTGCAAATCTTAACATCTTTAATTCTGCCACATCCAGCTCAAACTCCTGCCTTTTTGTCAATGCCACTGTCTCCAACCCATATAACATAGCTGGTCTCACTACCCTCTTGTAGACCTTCCCTTTCACTCTTACAGGTACTCGTCTGTCACAAATAACTCCTGACACTCTTCTCCACCCACTCTATCCCGGCTGTACTCTCTTCTTCACCTCTCTTCCACACTCACCGTTACTCTGAACTATTGAGCCCAAGTATTTAAACTCATTCAGCTTCACCACCTCTACTCCTTGCATCCTCACCATTCCTCTATCTTCCCTCTCATTCACACACATATATTCTGTCTTAGTCCTGCTGACCTTCATTCCTGTTCTCTCTAGAGCATATCTCCATCTCTCCAGGGTCTCCTCCACCTGTTCCCTACTCTCACTATAGATCACAATGTCATCTGCAAACATCATAGTCCATGGGGACTCCTGTCTGATCTCGTCTGTCAACCTGTCCATCACCATTGCAAATAAGAAAGGGCTCAGAGCTGATCCTTATTGTAACCGCACCTCCACCTTAAACGCATCCATCACTCCCACTGCAGACCTCACCACTGTCACACTACTCTCATACATATCCTGTACCACTCTTACATACTTTTCTGACACTCCTGACTTCCTCATACAATACCATAACTCCTCTCTAGGCACCCTGTCATATGCTTTCTCTAAGTCTACAAAAACACAATGCAACTCCTTCCGACATTTTCTGTACTTCTCCGTCAACACTCTCAGAGCAAAGATCGCATCTGTAGTGCTCTTTCCTGGCATGAAACTATATTGCTGATCACTAACCATCACGTCCCTTCTTAACCTTGCTTCCACTACTCTTTCCCATAACTTCATGCTGTGACTGATCAATTTAATCCCTCTGTGGTTAGTACAACTCTGCATATCACCCTTATTATTAAAAATCGATACCAAAACACTTTTTCTCCATTCCTCAGGCATCCTCTCACTTTCCAAGATTTCATTAAACAATCTGGTTAAAAACTCCACTGTCATTTCACCTAAACACCTCCATGCTTCCACAGGCATGTCATCTGGGCCAACAGCCTTTCCATTCTTCATTCTCTTCATAGCTATCCTTACTTCCTCCTTGCTAATCCATTGTACTTCATGATTCACTCTCCCTACATCATCCAACCTTCTCTCCCTCTCATTCTCTTCATTCATCAACCCCTCAAAGTACTCTTTCCATCACCTCAACACACTCTCCTCGCTTGTGAGTATGTTTCCCTCATTATCCTTTATCACCTTTACCTGCTGCACATCTTTCCTAGCTCGGTCCCTCTGTCTAGCCAATCGGTACAGGTCCTTTTCTCCCTCCTTAGTGTCCAACCTTTCATACAACTCTTCATATGCCTTATCCTTAGCCTTCGCCACCTCTGTCTTTGCCATCCACCTCATCTCCTTATACTCCTGTCTACTTTCTTCATCTCTCTGACAATCCCACTTCTTCTTTGCCAACCTCTTTCTCTGTATACTCGCCTGTACTTCCTCATTCCACCACCATGTCTCCTTGTCGTCCTTCCTCTGTGCAGATGTGATGCCAAACACCTTTTTATCAGTCACCCTAGCTCTGCTGTAGTTACCCAGCTATTTGGTAACTCTTCACTGCCACCCAGTGCCTGCCTTAACTCACCCCTGAACTCCACCTCACAATTACCCTTTTTCAATTTCCACCACTTGATCCTTGGTGCTGCCCTCACACTCCTCCTCCTCTTCTTGATAACCAACGTCATCCTACAAACCACTATCCTATGCTGCCTAACTACACTTTCTCCGGTCACCACTTTACAGTCTCCAATCTCCTTCAAACTGGCCCTCCTACATAAGATATAGTCCACCTGTGTGCATCTTCCTCCACTCTTGTATGTCACCCTATGCTCCTCCCTCTTGTTAAAATACGTATTCACCACAGCCATGTCCATCCTTTTCGCAAAATCCACTACCATCTGACCTTCTGCATTCCTTTGTTTAACACCATACCTACCCATCACTTCCTCATCCCCTCTGTTCCCTTCACCAACATGCCCATTGAAATCTGCTCCAATCACCACTCTCTCACCCTTGGGTACAGTCATCACCACTGAAAATTTAGCATTAACATCTTCATTCAGAAGTATGTTTACTATGTGCACTGGTAAATGCTTTGACCTTTACAGTTGCCAGTACATTTTTCAGGAGTATCACACTTGTTAAAAATGGCAAACTATTTACAGTACAACTTTTGAGATCAAGGTAGCAAGTACAGTAAAATGAATATTTGGGAAGGTAAAAGTGACTGTAACATGAGTTTTGCACACAGTATCAGCATTGTGGAAATGCCCTTTCACCCCTTTTGTTTATAGCAGGCACAGCTGCATTCCTTAAAGGAAAGCTCTTTCGACTTGGTTTTGGACATGTCATTTCTGTTGGAAGTTAGTTCCAGATGCCTGACAAAATTTGTCCTTTGCATGTTGAACTCTTTTCTTTATGGGTGGTACAAACATACTTCATAAGAATGGTCTCACTCTCTCTCACCCTGTTTTTGAAGATGTGCAGTATATCTTCTTATGTAAGACTGTTCCAGGTAACAGGTGCACCAGATTATTGTGATAACTCTGTACTGTTGTTACATCTCTTGTAACTGTTCACTGAAGACCAGGTTTTGATCAATGATAATCAGAATTGTATTTACTTAGTTTGGTACCTAGATTAGTAATAGCAGAACAATTTAATTTTGCAAACAGAAAAAATTCTGTTATGTTTAAAATGGCTCAAACAATGTCCATGTCCTGTTGTGAGTGAAATACCTGATGTAGCTTTCATCAGTGTGATAAAAGACTGATATGTAATGTATTTTTAGATTACAGAAGCACAAATACCAGCGTGATTTGCCATCAGCAGCAACCACTTGTGACACTCCTGTCACATCACCCTATGGACCTGCCACACTGTGCTCAACCTGTGAAGGTTACCGACAGGCTTCATTTTACACCTGCAACACAATTTCACTCAGAGCTTAACTGTAGCAAGAGCTGTGAACTTAATGCAACTCTTGCTTTGCAACAAGTTCCAGTAGTACACCAGCCATCTTGTACAAAGGACAAACCATATAAATGTCCTGAATGCAGTAAGTATTTTTCAACCAGAAGTTCTCTAAAACGACATCAGACTATTCATGTGGGGAGCAAACCATATCAATGTACTGAGTGCAGTAAGTGTTTTGCACGGAATTCTAGTATGATGCAGCATATGGCTATTCACACAGGAGCAAAACCATACAAGTGTACTGAATGCAGTAAGTGTTTTTCATGTAGTAGTCACCTGATAGAACATCAGCGCATTCATACAGGTGCAAAGCCATATAAATGCACTGAATGTAGTAAGTGTTTTAGACATAGTTCTGCTATGAAGCGCCATAAGGCTATTCACACAGGAGCAAAACCATACAAGTGTACTGAATGCAGTAAGTGTTTTGCACAGAGTTCTAGTTTGATGAGCCATATGAGTATTCACACAGGAGCAAAACCATACAAGTGTACTGAATGTAGTAAGTGTTTTGCAAAGAGTTCTACTATGAAGCATCATATGGCTATTCACACAGGAGCAAAACCATACAAGTGTACTGAATGCAGTAAGTGTTTTACACAGAGATCTACTATGAAGCACCATATGGTTATTCACACAGGAGCAAAACCATATAAGTGCACTGAATGCAGTAAGTGTTTTACACTGAGTTATAGTATGATGCGCCATATGGCTCTTCACACAGGAGCAAAATCATACACGTGTACTGAATGCAGTAAGTGTTTTTCATGTAGAAGTCACCTGATACAACACCAGCTCATTCATACAAGGAGCAAAGCCATATAAATGCACTGAATGTAGTGTTTTAGATAGAGTTCTGGTATGATACACCATATGGCTATGCACAAAGGAGCAAAACCATACAAGTGCACTGAATTTAGTAAGTGTTTTTCACGTAAAAGGAAAATGATACACCACCAGGCCACTCACACAGAGGAGTAACCATATAAATGTTCTGAATGTAATAAGGGTTTCATGCACCAAAAAGCCTAATGTCTCATCATACTATTCATGTAGAGAGCAAACCATATAAGTGTACTTAATGCAGTGTCTTTTTCATGGCATAGTAGCTTGGTCCAGTATTGTGCCACTCATACATGAGAGAAACGATATAAATGTACTGAGGGTAATAAGTGTTTTTCATATAACTGGTACCTGATTCAGCATCAGGCCATTCACAGAGGGGCAAAAAACATATAAATGTGCTGAATGAAGTAAGTGTTTCACACACCCAAGTGGCCTATTCTATCATAAGGTCATTCACATGCAGAAGAAAGTCATTACTGGGCACATTGTGGTTACTGCAAAGAGCAATTGTGGCTGACACCAAAGATTGAAAACGTACTCATTTCATGAACTTTAATCGCACTTTGACTTAGGAATGGGGTACATTCCCATCATGGTATGAGAACCCCAAAAGACTTGGAGAAATTAAAAAAAAAAGAAAAGGAAGAAAGCAGTCCTTACAAACATTAAAGACTCCAGGAAATCACATATTAAAATCATTAACATTTGCAGAAATTAAGAAAACATCTGTATAAATGTTCTGGATGCCTATCACATAGTTGTACATTGTAGCATCAGATAACCCACACAATGGAACAAGTCCTAATAGAGATAAGGAATCTAAAAGAACAAGACAGTAATATCTGTGGAACTGAATTAATCTTCAATCCTTTGCTAGTACCTTCATGTGATTGAACATGCTTCTACAGAATCTCACTACCAAGATGATACTGATGTATGCTATATTTTATATATCATGGAGCAAAATGGGGTAAAAAAAGAACACTAGGACCACATGTTCTAGTATAATAATTACCCAAACCTGACAATAGGCAGTGGTCCCAGGACTGGAAAAATACTGCAGACTCATCGGAGCACAGAAACATTCCTACCAAATTGGGCCATGTTGTGAGTGTTCTCCCTGTTTAGAAGGGAGCAGCAGTCCAAGAAAAAAAATGATAGGCTAAGCAAAAGAGCTACAAACAACAAAGTGGACGGTTTTGGATAAAAGGAGAGAGAGAATATATGTTATTTCTGTTATACAACAAACCCATAACATCCACAGAGTGGATATATAGCAAGAGTAAGAGTAAGAAAGAAGTTGTCAGAGGACAGAAAACATTTTCATCAGAACTGTTAAAAGCAACAGATGACATTTAAAATCTTTAATAAAACAAAACAGCATCACAGCACTTAGATAAAGGAACACTAGGCTGTCTAGAAAAGATGTGATTAAAACAAAAACAAAGGCCATAAAATGTAGTATGGTCTTGGCGGTATGATATGATATTTATATGTTATGAGTTACCTTCAGTTTGCTGACAATCCACTTCCCTGAAACCCAGTGTACCGACACGTCAAATCACCGACATTCTCAAAGCAGACGTTAATGCATGGTTAGTGAACACTTGGCCATCTAGTTGAACTTTGCCCCTTACCCCCACAGTAGTGTATTTTGGAGTTGGTATATTTAGTAAGGGGTGGGGGTTGTTTTCTTCAGGTAGTTGTTCCATCGGGATGGCCAAGTGTTTACTTACCTTTCGGGAAACGTCGGCTTTCAGAATGTCAGTGATTTGACATGTCGGTAAACTGGGTTTTGGGGAAGTGGACTGTCGATAAACTAACCCGTATATAATATCATATATATATATATATATATATATATATATATATATATATATATATATATGAAATAATGTTGTGGTAATGAATGTGGCTACATCTCCCAAGATATTTGAAGAAAAGTGCAGGCAAAGAAATCGGGACACTGTGAATTTTGCAAAGGAATGAATGTAAACACAAAATTGTAATGTAACAAGAAGCAAAATTTCTAGTGATATGAAAAAGCAGCACACAAACATAACCAAGAAGGAAAGGGTTTAATGTGGAGACTGAAATACAGGCAATATTACAGCATGATGAATCAGTAAATCCCCAGACACGGCAGAACACTTTTAGAAAAGATACACTGTAAAGTAAAATTTTAGACAGTTCTGTAGGAAATTTGATAGAAATTCCAGTAAGAATTGTACAGCAAGATTAAGTGAAGTAAACAAAAAGCAAAGAAAGAGGACACACTCACAGCTAAAAAGCAAACAATCTTAGTGAGGACCCACTTAACTGAAGAGAAGACAGCAGACATGTTAAGATGTATGATAGAATTAGACTACAGAAGTTGAATAAAGACTTCCAACTGTCAGAAATGATAAAGCAAATGAACACAGCAACTTGGACTATCAAAAGTGATTCCTCTGAAGCAGAAAAAAAGCAGTAAACTACTGTACAACTAAAGTAATACATAAGCTGCTCCCACATAATGTAGATTAACAAAAGAAAAAAAGAAATGGACCACACAGAAATGCCACCATGGATAGAGGAAATGCAAAGCAACTAAAGCTAGACGTATCACTAATTGAAGAATATCGAAAAGGGAATACTCTTAAGTGATGTGATAAAAGAAAACACAACATAAAACAGCTTAAGATTTACCTTAAGCCATTTCCAAAAGTAAACCAAAAATAGCACAAGTAGAAAATGTTGAAAGGCATATAAAGGTAAAGGAAGGGGTCAAAAGCAGTTCATGGGTGTCCAAAAAGGTTTTATATAGACTTGGTGTGACTATTGCTGTTTTATTTCCCATTTAAAAAAGTAGAAATCCTTACATTTAGGAGACGTCTGTATGAAGTTCCTGTTGAACATAACCAAGAAGCCAAATGCAGATGAGTTAAAAGTAATAGTAAGAAGATGATATAAAATGGGAATGAAGGAAAGTCAGAGAAATTGAAATAAAATTTAAGTCTCCTAACTGTAAAACTCCAGGTCCGGATCCATTAACCAACTTCTGGCTAAAGGTTTTAGCTTCTTTGCACAATAATGTAGGCCTGAGAAAACATGTATGTGCATCCTGAATAGACACCATCTTGGTTAGTAACAGGAAAAAACACAAGCATCCATAAGAGTGAACCTGCAAGCCATGTTGAGAACTGTGGGGCAGCTTTCCTTTTGACAACATATAAATTATATACTGGAATTGATATAGATTTTATAGTCATTTAGAAAAAAGATCAATTGTGGTAGAACACAAAGGTAATAAAACAAAATATAGTGAACAAAAGTAGAATCTGTTATTAAAACTATAACAGAGTGCTGTAAAAAGAAGTGAAATCTCAAGTATGGAATGGATATACTAAAAATGACACCATTCCAGATTCATAGCTTGTAGAATGCTTATAGATGTATAGAATGCACCCAGCATTGGTAAATTACTTAGCCGTCTCTTTAAAACAATGGGAAGCCAATTATAACTGAGTCATAATAAAAAGCAAATTACGATCCCAGACATACAAAGTTCCAAAGAGGAATATTCTAGGGCAATTCTTTGTTACCACTGCTGTTTTGCATTGCAAGTCACTAAGCTATTTACTTAACATACTAGGCAACGGCTACAGCTTGACTTCCAGAAACCAATACTGCTGAATGGCATCTACTTTGTGTGGATCGTCTAAAAGTGTATAGCTCATTTGACAAACTGTTAAAAGCAGAATTACAAATAGTTAAAACTTTTGCATATGATATACGGATAATGTTTAGTCTTGATAAATAAGAATATACAATATTTTAGCTGGAAAAATGAATCATCAAGAAAATATAAAACTGCGAGAGAAAGAGATAATATAAAAGAGGTTGAACAAGATGGAATGTATTAATATCTGAGAATACATGAATGGTGGGCAATAATTCATGAACAGCTGTTAGTAAGAAATGTTTTCTAAGACTAAAGCTATTATTGAAAACTGCCTTGACATCTATTAAAAAAACTTCAAGCTGTCAGTCAACATGTTCGTATTATTCTAACTTACAGGATTGGTATAATCGACTGATCCCAGAAAGGATTGGCTTGGGCAAGAAAACTGCTTAATGTTCATCAAATACTATTAACAATCAGTGCATGAGGTGATTGTATGTCCTTCATACTGAAGGGAGGCATGGCCCTCCTTTGATCTGACTGTATGTACAGGTCCGCAGTTGAGGGACTGCAGGCATATTTGCTAACCTCATCAAATCCAAACAACATGAATGTTGTAAACCAAGAGCAAAACAAGTCTGAGATGATATCTTTGCTCAAAACAGTAGAAACATTTCAGTAAAAAATTAGAATGGAAGTCAAACCAGAAGAAGACAAAAAGGGGGGCAGATGACAAATGAAATCCCAAAAAAGAAAAGAAGATGGAGAGCAAGACAATGCATAAAGAAATAAAACTGGGAAGTCTACAGTTAATGGTGGCAAATGTGGAGAACTACAGTAAGAGCCAATGTTAATTAAAATTTGATGAATAAATGGATAAAGGGAGACTAATATAAATCAAAAGCTGAACTTGAATAAGGACCACTCAAGATAATGAATTACATAAATGATGGTTTACAAACTTTATAGAAAAAGTGGAAGATGCAGACAAATGTAGGCTTTGTAGTACAAAACTAAAACAGTTGTACATCTTGTTCCTTTTTGTGATGTACGTATGGCTGAGGGGTCTGTACTCTGACAGGTATAGTAATGTCACAAGACCATTACATTGGGGATTGTGCAAATACAGCTGCATACAGCTAGCTGAGAAGCACTGCACACCAAAAAGAACTGAAAGAAGAGGCATGTAAAGATATCCAGGAATAAATGAAGGATCAGCAACTCAACATTAGTAAATGACAACAAAGCCTAGTAAGGTATATTTTACAAGACTAGAACTAATAACTAAATACTTTCTTGACATTTAGGAAAAATATATAAATCAGCTTGCTGTCACTGTTGTAATTGGCAGCTTTGGTTTGATTGGCCATCATAACAGTCAGAACATTTTTAAGGCATGGATAAATTGCACAAGGGCATTGAATAGCAAAGATTCACAAACTGTACTAAATCATGTAGAAATAGCTACGAAAAAGTCACAAAACACTTGAAAGAAGTATGAAAAAGACAAGTTATTATTCCAGGTATAAAATCCAGTGGAGAATACTTCAGGACAATTCTCTTTCAGCATTGCTGTTGCCTTGTCCTCAGTTTTGTTTAGTTAACAGACTAGGCTGTGAGTGCAGTTGGAATTTATATTGTCATTTAACATGTTAGTTATTTTTGTGTGTGATCTAAAGCTATAGCTTATTTTACAGACAACTGAATGTGTAACTGAAAGCAGTAGAAATCTTATCAGATAATATAAGAATGATATTTGCCTTCTACACATGTGTGAAAGCAGCATTTATAGCTGGTAGACTGAAGTATCAAGGAAGTAACCGGAGAGAAATCTAATAAAAACTGAAACAAGAGGAAGTATATACATATTTGGGAATGCATTAAAGATCATTGATACAGCATGACCAAAGCTTAGTAAGGAATATTTTAAATTACTACATCTAATACTGGAGACTGCTTTGATATGTGGGAGTAAAGCTCAAACTTTAACTTATTAATAACCTATCTGATGTGGAATGTCACACATCTAGCAGCCAGCACACATCTTGTATTCCAGAGCATTTTCTGAAAAATAAACTTAAAAAGCATAAGATAAACAAATGCATTTATTTTGGAACAATAAAATATTAAAACTATATAAATAACAATGTTATCAGTAAGAAGGATTCTTTACAGTGATATTCTGTGTGGTTATAGTATTTTCCATAAATACTGCAGTATAATGCTCACAGGCTTAAAATTATATTTTTTGTAAACCTCAGATTTTCATATTTTGAAAACTGCATAAGCTAGAAATATTGTTATAACATTTTGTTCACCAGATATAAGCTTTTACATGACAGCAAGAAATTCTTCTATGAGAGCATGTTTATTGAAATATTTACAGAAATATGAAAACATGCTTAATTGTATAATTAGCAAAACAATTACAGGATATCTTTCAAGATGTGCAAATTGTAGTGCAAATACCTAAGACAGTTTTCTGCAACAACATCTAAGGTTTCACTTAATATCATGCAACAGTTTGTAAATCACTTGTTTTTGAAATGTTAAGTACATATGCAAATGCTGCTTATTTTTATAATTGTTAGTGAACATCTAGCAATGCTTCCAATATAGTGTGATATAAAACAGCACTGACAATGGGCTACCTTGTCTCCCACATTGGTTTTTCACACTATATACGTCAGTAACATGTAAGGCTCTTTAAGTGGCAAACAAAGATTAATTTCTCCACTGCAAGACATCCTACACTAACAATCTTGTAGTAGAAAGAGAAGTGAGCAAACGCTTATGGAAAACCCAAGAAATACTGCAAATATGTTTTCAAAGAATGGTGCTTTCCTCCTTGGCTACTGCTGTTAAAATTCTTGGTAAGATGTTTCTCCTTGTTTCTTCTTTAAAATAACTTTTATTAAAATACTTTAAAACAAAAAACAAAATAAAAGCTCCAACCTAACCATTTAAAAGTTAGTGTTGTAACACAAAAAAAGAGAGATGAGCGCTTTCGGTTTATCAACCTTCTTCAGATCTGCTTAACATTTGCAGCTGCTTCTATTTATATTCATGCTGCTTACTTAGAGTCATCCCCCAACCAATGGGAGCCTCTATGCTAATTCTTGATGTACTTGTATTCCAATCCGGTGTTCTGGTTTTTACTTCTTAGAAGCCAATTACTTTCTTCCATGCAAATAAGTTTTAATAAATCTACCAATGTTTATTCATTCCTTTCTCTCACCTAATTTGCTATTCTTTTTCTTTTGCTCCAATGGCTTGTGTGTATCCTGTTGCAAAATGCAGGCTCCAGCTTTTTATGTCATGTTCTTATTTGCCTTTTGTAAAAACTAATCACTCTCCCTGCATAGCATTTTTCATGTATTTCACCTCTATATTGGAGGTGTCTGTCTGCCTATAACAGAGCTACAACCTCTTCTCATTCATGGGTTGTCTTCATTAGGTAAACCACAAGTACAGTGGCTTTCTCCTTTGTTTTAAAGCATAGGATCAAACACTTTCGTGTGAATACTCTTACTTCCATGTCATCAGGTCTCTTTCAAACTGATAGTGCTTACTTAACTACATAAGTGCACTTGCTAACTCACGAGTGCAATAAAAGTCATAGATCAAAAACTTTTTTTTATTATTTTATTTCTTGCTTCTTAATATCAAGTCTTTTTCTGGTTAAGAGCGCTTGCTTATATTCGAAGATGTACTGCTGATTCCTGTTATTCCATCTGAATTTTACTTTGTACAGAGGTGTTTACTCAGTCTTATTAAGAAGCTATCCTAATTGCTTTTTAATGTTATGAAATCCATTGGTTAGCAAATTGTGCTTCTTCTCCTTTCTCTGTCATGCTAATTCCAAACTCTCTGCTAATTCAATACCTTTTCTTCAATTGCTAACAAATTTCCACTAACAAATCCCTCACTGGTAAGATCAGACCATAAACTAATCTCACTGGATATTCACATCCCAACCCCACCCCCTGCCCAGAAAACCACAGTGAAAAACTTCTCTAAAGCAAATTTCACACTCCTCAAAACCGAGGTGGAATCCTTCAAAGCCCCCGGGCCTGTGGAAAATACAGCCCAGACTGCAGAATCCTTTATAAATGCATTCTATGAACACCTTCAGGAATGCATGGATCATGCAATCCCAAATAAAACCAAGATCCAATCCTCCAAAGGCAGACGTCCTGTCTGGTGGACCCCAGCCATAAACAAACTATACAATAGAAGGAGGAAGCTACTACATGATAGAGCAAAATCCCAAAAAGGGAAGGCATCTCTGATCAGTATTAGCAAAAAACTAAGGGCACTCATAAAATCGTCTAAGGCCAACTTCGAGAGAAAAATTGCACAGGACACTAAGGATAATCACAAGGCTTTCTTTAGTTATGTTAGGAACCTGGGTGGGAATTCCCAGATATGCTCAGAATTAGTCTACACCGAACCCACAGACATTGCCAACATCCTAGCTGACAGGTTCAGCGCAAACTTCTCCCCACCAAAAGGGCAAATATCTGTCCCAGCAGAGTGCTGCCCCCCTGACATCTCAGATGCTCAGGTAAGAGCCACCCTCTCCAAAGCAAAAAACACAGCATCAATGGGACCAGACGGTGTCCCGGGCTGCGTCTTACATGAACTCCAAGAAGAGCTAAACCCAAACATAAAACTACTGTTCAATTTCAGCCTTACTACAGGATATATATACCCAAAGAGTGGCGTACAGCAACAGTGGTCCCTCTCCACAAAGGTGGTGCCTCAACAGACCCTGGAAACTATCACCCCATAAGCCTGACTAGCTTGGTCTGCAAAGCTATGGAAAGGATCATCATGGACCTCATAAATAAAGATATTGGGGCCCTACAGACACTGGATCCTACCCAGTTCGGCTTTGTTAAGGGGATATCCTGCCTCTTAAACCTGGTTGACTTCTTTGAAACAGTCACCAAGGGCATTGATGAAGGGAAGGTGGTCCACACAGCCTACCTGGACCTCGCAAAAGCCTTCGATACAATACCCCACTCGGTCATTATAGATAAGCTCACCAGCTTAAATATAAACCCCTATGTCACTAGATGGGTTGCAAATTGGCTCAAGGACAGAACCCACATGATTAGAATTGCTGGAGCCATGTCAGACTCCAAACCAGTTACAAGTGGCATCCCACAAGGCTCAGTCCTGGGACCTCTCTTGTTCGGTATATATTTCTCGAAGGTACAGGCCAACATGGAAGGACTGTGGCTAACCAAGTTCGCAGATGACTGCAAACTGGGCGCCATAATCGACTCTCCAGCCAACACAAGCATCCTCCAGAAGGGCCTCATAGAAACAGACAACTGGTGCCAGAGCCATGGCCTCAAGTTAAATCCCCAAAAGTGTATAGTCATCCTCTTTGGCAAAAACAAAGTGCCCACAAATTACCACATAGGTGGTAATCCATTAAGTACAGAAGAAGTAATTAGTGACCTGGGGACCCAAGTTGATAGCAATCTCTCATTTGACAACCACGTGGCCAAAGTGGTTAGAAAAACATTTTATATAGCCCACCTAATCATGAAGGGATTCACATCTAGATTAGGGGAGGTCATCGTGCCTCTTTACTCATCCATCATCAGGCTCATAATCGAGTACAATTCCCCTTTTGGGATGTACCTTACCAAACACCTGCAGCAACTGGAAAGACCCCAAAGGTACCTCACCAAGAGGATCAAAGGTCTCAAACAGATGCCATATGCTGCCCGGTTAAAGAAACTCCAGCTCTACTCAGTGGCATACCGCCTGCTCAGAGGCGACCTGTGCCTGATGTATAAGGCCATGTCCAACCCGGAATTAAGGGACATGCTGCACCTCAAAAAATCCAAGTCCCATCGAGCTACACACTCAAGAGACTTGAACCTGAGCACTGAATAAATATGACATGCTTGAGGGACAGATTCATAACCCAGAGGCTCCCTTCACTCTGGAATAAAATCCAAGTCCAGGTTAAGCAGAGTCCCTCATTGACTCTCTTCAAGAGGAACCTTGAGTGGATGGGAGATCGTAGGTTTACCCCGGGTATCACTTCTGTGTCACTGTTAGACAGAGGCACAGTATACTAACCTCGAAAAAGGGCATAGCAAAATTAATTTAAAATGGGTGGCGAAAGCCAAACATACTCTGGCTAGGCTTATAAATGCCCTAGGTCAGATAGCCTAGCATGAACCTATGAACCTAAATATCATTGATCTCCGTAACATGTCATTTCTCCTTTCAAATTGATGTGAATAATAGATGAACAACACTCTTTCTATTCCTTTAGCACTCTAAATTTCAATATTTTCCAGACTTCTACATGCACAGTAAACTTGATTTCAATTTATTTATAGTTTGGAGTTTACTCTCCTTCCATTATAATGTTCAAACCGGGGCTAGAACCCTGAACCCTTTGTTTAAGGGTCTAATGCTCTACCGACTAAGCTACGTTGGTAGATTCATAGTTCATCTCCTTCTTCGTTTTCTTTTCCTTCTAAACAAGCTTGAGGAGGACTATAACATATAGGCCAAAAAAATGATAAGCAAACTACTCTCTCTTTTTATTCCTTAAATGCTCTTGGTTTCAATGTTTTCCAAACTTCTTCTTGCTCAGTGAACTTAAATTCAACTGTTCTCATTTATGATTAGGGATGGGATTTCTTCTCCTTTCTCCATGGTGCCCTGACTAGGACTCGAGCCCTGGACCCTCTGGATAAGGGTCTGATGCTCAACAGACTGAGCTACATTGGCAGATGTATAATTAATTTCCCTCGTAGTTTCCTCTCTTTTAGAACAGGTTTAAGTGGGACTATAGCATTTAGTCCAGGGAATTGATTGGATCGTAAATTAATTATCCATTGCAACTCAATTTTTTCTGTTCTATTTACTATGTCACCTCTTCTTTCCATAGGCTTAACCTGTGCCATAACCATAAATCTAAAGTTATGCTCTGGATTTTCTTTAATGTGTAATTAAAGTGCATTAGTCTCTATTTTATTATGAATGTCCCGTATATGTCTTAATACTTGTTCTTTGAATTTTCTGTTAGTCTTACCTATATAGAATGCTTTACATACCATGTAACTTGCTACATAGATCACATTCTCACTGTTACAAGTTGCTCTTTCTTGAAAGATGTAAACCTTATTTGTCATTGGATGCTGAAACCTGTCTCTGCTCATAATGTACTGACATGCTTTGCATTTTCCACATTTGAATATTCCTGTTGCCATAGATACATTCTTTACCTCTTGCCTATCTATGTTACATAGGAGGCTCTTTAAGTTCTTATTTTTATAAGTATAACTAGGGTGTTCTCCTACTATATCTTTTATTTAACAATTTTAGTATCATTTTGTTAATGACTCCTTGCCCTTTCTACCACTGCCTATTATTAGCTGGTAAGTCACTTAAATAAGCCAAACCCAAAACGTTCTGGATGCCATAAGGCAGTATGGGTGTGAAATGGAAGTATTAAAAAAAATGTTTTCCTTCCATGTTACAACCATAGCGTGATGAACTAGACCAAGACAGTGTTGGATCAAAATAGGAAAAAAACAAGAAAAGTGTTTAATTCCTATTTAATTGTATATAAAAACAGTGTTTTGCAAGTTTATATATTTCCACGAGTCTAAAATTGATATGGGCCCTTTCTGCAACTGGCTAGTATGTGCTGGCCAACAGTTATGGGACTGCATAGATAATTGTTTTTATAAGAATTTTTTTTTATTAATTTAACAATATATACACAGAGAGGAAGAAATTCAACATCACATATTGTTAGATGGTGTTAGAAATACATTGAATCATCAAGATAATCTTATACAATTAAGACATTAAGAGTCTTGGTGTTTTAATAGGAACATTTCAAGGTTATCCCAACCACTAAAAGTCTTAGTATAATTTGTAGATCTTATTTTTATCAATTATATTTCAGTTTTACATAGTATTGCTGTTAAATGTAAAAAATTATTTGAACATAGGAACAGAGTTAGATTTCCAATTTTTTGTAATAACTTTTCTAGCAACGTCCAAAACATTTTTTTTTTGCTCTTTGGCTTTTACAGGTACAGGAAGTGGAACATTCATTAATATTATTGGTCTAGTTAAAAAATAATTCTCAAGACCATAACCCCTTATCTCTTCCAATATACATTTAATTTTTCACAATTCATAAGTGTGTGTCCAATTAGCTTTTGCATCTTTACTACATCTCCAACAGGCCAAAGTCATTTTACTAAACACTGAGATTGTATAGGGAGTAGCAAACATTCTATGTATATATTTCCTCATTAATACTTTCCAGTATAAACTTAAAGCTTAGCTAAGTGATTTAAGAAACAAAGTTTTATTCTCATCATTTATTGAGTCACTGAATCCACTACTATCTAAAAAGTTCCAGAATTTTGCATCAGAATTATTATTTTTTATAATAAATTATATAACTTGGAAAACTTCCTTTGTAGGTCAATATACCTTTGGTGAAAGCATTCATTTAATGGGGGAATAGTGTTCTTTTCCTCTTCATTCATATTATGTACAAATTCATTTAATTTCTTACTGATGGATAATAACTGGTTAGCAGATTTATCTAACATATTATATCATTAAATATTCTGAGGACTTAGCTTTTTCTTTTTTTAATGCAGACTAAAATACTAATACATTAATTTTAGTAAATTCATTTTAACATTGTTCTGAGTTTCTTTAAATCTAAAGGTCTGTGAAATGTGAATGTAGAAACATGTCCATTTTAATATTAATTGAGTTTTGAAAACATATTTTTTAACTGTTGTAAGAATTGATTTCATAAATGCAGAGTCAAAAGACTGAAATGAGTTTCCTTCTAAGGTAGTTTTTTAATGATCTGGCAACTAAGGTTAGATGCTTGCAGTGGTAAGGGACTCAATGACCACATTTCCATGAGCCCAGCATTAAAATTATTGGCAATGGACCCTAAGAGGCACAAGTGACAGTAACAATAGAAACCAGGAAATAATAAGGAAATACTTTTTACACACTTTTTTCACAATGAATTTTATAATTAATTTTATAAATAATTTTATGAATTTTAGATGAATTTTATTCCATAAAAGAGTATACAAATTCATGTAGGATTTATTACTTAACATTTTAGAGTTTCAGGGACCTTATTATTATTTTTTATTTATTCATTTTTTCACTATGTACTAACTATGTATTTTTTCCAGTATTTTATATGGGGCACTTTCATGTAATATAGTGGTTTTAAGTTCAGCCCAGTTATATACATAAAACATTTTATAGTGACATTCATGCATTTGTTTTGTTAGTGTTGTCTGGTATTACAGCCAATTTTTGGTATTTTTCAGCATTAGCTAGCCCTTTTAAGAATGTGATTTGTGTAAAACAATTATACAATTAATGATGTTAATTTTGTTTGACCAATGAATGACAATTACTGTCTATAAAATGATGTTTTTTTTATAGGGTAACTGGATTCTGAAGAAGTCTCCACATGGAGATGAAAGCGCTAAATCAGTTACTTTTTTAATATTGTTTGTCTTTATTATTTTTATTTTTTATCCATGTGAGACAATAAATATTAATTCCTATATTCAAAATTTTGTTGTCGTACTTGGAGTAATACAGACAGTTCATATTTTGGGTAATTGGACAGCCTTTATTGTGTCGGAGCAGCATTGATGGACTTTTGTTCTGGTGGCAGATTTTGCATTTTTTGCTCTTTGGTTATTAGTTTTTTAATGAGATGAAAGGATTGTTATATATTTCTAATTTATTATATTGAAAAGAATTTAGTATAATCTGCTCCTGCATTTTTTTCACTGACTAGTATACGTTGAGTCTATCCAGAGTATAATAGAGTTAAAATTTGCAGCAATGGAAGAAGATTCTATAACTGGGAAGCTAATACAAATACTCCCATAGTCTTGTATGATTTCTAAAAGTTTTTAATAACCAACTTGGCATCCTGGATTCCTGGTTCACGTTACTTTCATGATTTCTAAAAGTAATACATAGCTTTTTAGGATATCATAAGAATGAAGTTAAAATTTTTTCCATTTTCTTTAAAAGTTTTTGTCATGCATTAAAGCTATAGAATGCAAGATATATAATTTTGTTTAATGTAATAATTTTAATAAGTACTAACCTATCATCAAAAGTAAAAAAAAAATATCATTCCAGTTGTAATAAGTAACACTTCAATTATTTTTTTCAAAATTATTATTAATAATCTTAAACACATCTTGATAGATTTTTATTCCTAAATATTTTAGTTCTTTTACTTCCCAATTATATTTACATTCATCTTTAAACTTACTATCTAGTAATTGATTTAACACTAAAGTTTCAGTTTTATTAATGTTATTAAATTTCAGTAGCAAAATTTCATCTGTTTCTTTGAATAATTTAAATCTCCTGTAGTTAGTAAAATATCATCTGAAAAACAGCTGTATTTTAGATTGAAAATCTCTGTTAATTGAGAATCCATCAGTGTTTTCATTGCTTCTTAAACTATTAGCTGGGGGATCATTAACTAATGCATATAGTAACGGGGGCAAGGAACACCCTTGCTTTGTGCCTTTGTTTAAAGTGAATCCTTGAGAAATGTAAGATCCAATTTTAAGATATGCTTTGGAGATTCTATACTTTTAAATCTCTAGAGGAATAACTCCTATCAGTCCTACTTTGCATCCCATATGCATACAAATAATGAATGAGGAACAATGACTTATCTTTTGCTTTTACTAGTAAATCAACTGAATTATTATTACTAAGCCATCTGTTTAGTGCAGTATTTTAGCTTTATTCTGTTTACTTGTATCTTCTGTAATAGATATGCATTTAAATTTCCATGCTAAAATGAAACTACCCTTCCAATGACTTTGTAGTAATTTTAAGTGATATTCGGCCACTCTTGCACCTATTCTAGGAATCCAGTAAAAATTATCTAGTGTTTAGAGTTTATGATTATATTTAATTATTACAAATATATATGTTCCTTTGGAATCATGAATGGATTGCATGACCGTGGGCATTACAATAGTTGTTCTCCAAAGTATGTGGTTCCTCTCTTTTTTCTTAAAAGAAGCAGATGATAACATGTTGTATCCTAAGTTATTTATATATTGTATATCTTTATCATACAAGTGAATTTCTTGTAAGAATATAATGCCTCCTCAATTTAATTTTAGATATCTCATTAATGATTTCCTTTTTTCATTATATAATCCATTTATGTTATAGATAATAGATTAAAACTATCCATGCTGCATATTTAAAAATATTTATTTTAAATGTTATTAAGACACATTTATTCACCATGGTAATTTAATTATATATAAGATTCTAATGTATTCCTTCAACACTATCTTAGCATTTTTTGAATTCTTCCTTTCTACAGACTAAACTGCTAAACTTTGTAAATTAAAACAAAAGAAGTCTACAACTGTAACTGTATATATTGATAATAAAACACAACCTACCATGAATAACAAAGTTCCTAGTTTGCCTATTGAATAAAAAACTACTGTACTATCTTTCTACCTAGCAATATCTAAAAATTCATCAAAGTAGCCAAAAGCTAGCATGGCTTACAAATAATTAATATATTAGATGTAAGTTAAAAATAATGAAATTTAATTTAATTATATATTTTGCCATGTAAAACTTTCCCACATTACTACCTAAAGAGTGTAATATTTTTTTTCTATTAATCACAAATATTAAATAATCCCACACATAGTGTACTATACACCTATTTATGTGATAGTAGTGTAAATTGTCCATTAAATATTAATAAATTATTCACTGTTTCAACATTATTATAACTACATTTCTAAATAAATAAGTGTAACATATTGGGACCTGAATAGATAAAGACGTCTTTAAACTTACAGGTGGCAGATAATCGTATCGTACTAAACTGTAATACAAAAGGGAAATCAATGCACATATATATTTATCATGCTCGTCGATACATATTTTAAAGATCTAGCAAAAGCTCTCAATTAAGTACAAATACCTATATCTCAAAATTATGCAACACTCTTAACATAACAAATATCAAAATATTTAAAAGGCCTTTACTTTATTAAACTACTTCATAAAATATGGACATTACTGAGGTCAAATAGAATATCTTGCTTTTTCAGTGGAGTAAAAAAAAATTGCAGTCTGTATTATATTGTTACAATGTGATTAGTTCAAATGTAATTCTCCCTCCCCAAGTTCAAACATACTGAAAAATCTACTTTACTTTCTGTCAAAATGGATGTACTGATTCAGCAGTATAACACTGAAATTTCAGCTTTGACTTATGGGTTATTTCAGGTAGACTTAGTGAATCTAATAGCTTACATGTAAAAATGTCAAAGTTCACATAACCAAGGTACAAATTTCAATTTTCAGATTATTTTCAAATATTTTATATGATTTTCTATGTAAATAACATGAGATCTTGTACGTTCACATTTCAGATTTATGTAGTAGACATCTTTCTTATAAGCAGTTTATATATATATATATATATATATATATATATATATATATATATATATATATATGGGTCTACTTCATATGACTTAAATTTCATTTGACTGAGAACAAAACACTGGCAGTTCATAAGACTGAAAACTCATTTGACTGAAACTCATAACATTGCCCTTTTCCCGACTGTAATGTGATCCTGGAGTTAGTATATATAGTTTGGGGGATGCGGGGGCACCCAGCCCCACATAATTTAGGCAAGTATTGTTTTGTGCAAAAAGTTATTCATTGCAGTTATAAATATCCATGTGTATGGTTTAAAACTGTATAAAGTATGTGGGGGCTTCCCCCACCATTGTAGGGTGCTGTGCCCCCACACCCCCCCGAACTACATATACTAACTCCAGGATCACACTACAGTGGAGAAAAAAGCATATACCTTTTAATTTAATGTGTCAGCATTATGAGTTTCAGTCAAATGACTTTTCACTCTTTTGAACTGTCAAGTGTTTTGGTCTCAGTCAAATGAATTTCAGTCAAATGAAATTTAGGTCATATGAAGTAGACCCATATATATATATATATATATATATATATATATATATATGTATGTGTGTGTGTGTGTGTGTGTATATATATATATATATATATATATATATATATATATATATGTGTGTGTGTATATATGTGTATATGTATATATATATATATATATATATATATATATATATACACACACACACACACACACACACACACACACATATTTTGTCTTATTTTCCCACTAATATTTTACCTTATTTTATATATCTTGTATTTCTAAAATCTTCCATCAAAGAGCTAATGATCTGCTCTCTACTAAAGATTATAGGATAAGTATGCATTGGATATAAAAAGTGTGCACACCCCGTTAAATTGCCAGGTTATTGTATGTAAAAAAATGAGACCGCAATAAATAATTTCAAAACTTTTCCCACCTTTAATGTGACCTATAACCTGTACAATTCAGCAAAAGCCAAATCAACATAAAGAAGGCAGTCCTAAAAATATTCAAAGAGAAATACAGGCAAAGGCATCCAGATATGGAAAATTTCACAATAAAAAAAATGTCACAAGGAGGGAATGTAAAAAAGATCATCAGTAAAGTAGAAGTTAAAAATAATAGAAGTTAAAGTTACGGAATGTCTGCAAAGTTTAAGATTTGATGAGATGATCTAAAACAGGTTACATCACAGCATAATGGAACGAGTCCCCAAAGTAAGGAGAAAAAGGAAGATCAGGAGACATCTGAAGATGAAATATGGACACGGGAAAGAAAAAGAGATTTAATATGGTATAATATGTATGGAAAGGAGAAAGCAAAACTAATCAATACAAAAAGAGCAGCACCAAAGATATTTGAATAGAAATATAGGCAAAGGAATCCAGACATGGAAAACTTTATAATACAAAAAAGAAGAAGACAAAGAGGAAAAGTAGAAAAGGAGATAAGTAATGGAGAAGTTAAAGAAATAGAAACTGAGGTCATGAAGTACCTCAAAGTGAAACATTCCGTGTAGAATATCTAATTCAGAAAGCACCACAAAAGGACAGAAGAATGGAACTCAAAATTAAGGGGAACCAGTGGAATGGGAAGCAATTTGCCGTGTGCCATATAAAGATATTTTGGAGGCTTCTACAGAAAACCAGTATAAACATTTACTTGAAACTGGACAGCAAGTGAAGGAACAGGAAACTGTGGAAACTCTGACACAGTTAATGTTGAGGAGTGATAGGCCAGTGAGTTCTCATATGACAGAGCAGCAGATGGCACAAGATAAAACTGAAGAGAATGTGCCACAGGAAGATGTAATAGAACTTTATGTAGAATTCCCACAGGAAATGGAAAACAAAAAATGTGCCCTCAGTCTAGAAAAATACGAGCTAAGAGAAGAGTTGCTTGACTTAATAGAGACAGATAAACATATTAAGATCAATGAAAGAAATAGACTGCAGAAAGTCAATAAAACCCAAAAAGTCAGACGTTTGATAAAACAAATGAACACAGTAATTAGGAGTGTCCATTGAGATCCATGCGATATAACATAAGTAAACAGGATATATTACTGTGCAGCTAAATTAATACTTGATAAAGTTCTACCACAAGAACACAAATAGTGAAGGAGAGAAAAGGGAGAAATCAAATACTATCATGGAAGTATCGAATTGAGAAATCTATAAAGCAACTAAGGCAAGAATTGTCACTATTAGAAGAGTATAGAAGAGGGAACAGATCAACAAAAACACTCAGAAGGACAGACGTGATAAAAGCAATGTGCAGTATTAGAACAGATCAGGATCTATCATGCGCTATCACAAATAAACTAAAACTATCAGCACAGGTTGAATAACTTAGAATATGCATAGACAAACATAAAGGAAAAGTACAAAATAAGCAATTTATTGATGACCCAAACATAGTTTATAGAGAATTGGGAAGTAAGGTAAAAGGAATAGAAAGACCACCAAAAAAAGAAGAAATAGATACATTTTGAAGAAATGTATATGAAGATCCTATGGAACATAAAGATGCTAAATGGATAGAAGAAGTAAAAGAAAGAGTAAGAAGTTTCAATATACATGATATGATATGAAATGGGATGAAGTAACTACCAGAGAGAATGAAACAAAGTTAAGAAAAGCATCTAATTGGAAAACCCCAGGCCCAGATGCACTACCTAACTGCTGGTTAAAAGTATTAGCATCTTTGCATGAAGATTTAGCCATGAGTAAGAATTATTTATATGCCCAGCCTGAATAGACACCAACCTGGCTAACAACAGGAAAACCAATGCTCCTACTTAAGAGTGAACCCGCAAGCTACCCTAAAATTATAGACCAATGACTTACCTTTCGATGATGTATAAACTATACACTGGAATTGATGCCAACAGAATTTATAGTCATTCAGAAGAAAACTCAATTATGGCAATAGAACAAAAGGGCAATAAAAAAAAGTCATATGGAACAAAGGATCATTTGCTGCTAAATAAAGTCATAGTGGAGAATTTCACTCTCTGTCACCACTGCTGTTCTGCCTTGCCCTTAATCCATTAAGCTGTCTACTTAACAGCTTAGGTCATGGCTATAATTTGGCTCCTAGAAAACAACAAAGTGCAAAGACTTCTCATCTTCTCTTTGTCGATGATTTGAAACTTATAGATCTTCAAATGAGGAACAGAAAGCACAACTGCAAGTTGTGAAAACTTTTTTAGATGATTAAAAAATGTCATTTGGTCTTGATAAATGTGTAAAAGCAACCTTTAAAACAGGAAAACTGCAGCAGCAAGAAAACAGTTTTAGACAAATATGTGATATAAAAGAACTTGAGCAAGAGGGAGTGTATAAATATTTGGGAATTGATGAAGGATCAACAATAAAACATGAAAAAATGCAAATAAAACTTGGTAAGGAGTACTGTAGAAGATTTAAATTAATCCTGAAAAAACAGCATTGACATATAGGAACAAAATCCAAGCTATAAACCAGTTTGCACTTCCTGTCCTAACTTACAGTTTTGGAGTGATTGATTGGCCCCAAAATGTGCTGGATAGATTGGATAGGAAAAGAAGAAGAATGCTTCATGCCCACCAAATAGTTTATAAAAATCAGTGCATACCAAGATTATATATTCCCCATTCTGAAGGAGGGATAGGTCTCTCTGAAATTGATTACATGTGTAGATCTACAGTCATGGGACTCCACACATATCTGCTGACCTCACAAGATCCAAACAGAGTGAAAGTTTTGAAACATGAGGAGAATAAATCTAAGATGACTTCCCTGCTTAGGCTAGCAGAAGCATATCAGCATCAAGCAAGAATGGAAATCAAGCCACCAGTAGATTCAAACCAGGCAGCAACTGAATGTGCCAAAAAAAAGAAAGAATATTAGGTGAAGGACAAAATGAGAAGGCAAGAAATGTGGAAAAAGCATAAATCTATTTTTAAGTATAGAAAACCTCTGGAAGGACCTCATGTTGATTAGGAGTGGTTAAGGAGAGGCAAATTTAAACCAAGAGATGAAAGGTTAATATTGGCAGCCCAAGATAGGGGGTTATGTACATCATTTACAAAGTCCATTGAGCATGTGAGAGAAACAGATGAATGTAGGTTTTGCAAAACAGAATTGGAAACATTTGCACACATCATTGCTGGTTGGGACATACTAATGGTGGAAGGACTGTATACTGAAAGGCATAATAATGTAGTGAGACTGTTGAACTGGTGATTGTACAAACATTATGGTATTGAAGTGCCTGAAAAACACTGGAAATATGAGCCACAAAGCATCATAGAAAATGATGGTCTACATCTCATGGGATCATCCCAGTACCAAAAGTTCAAAAGATAGATGCTGTAAAACCAGATATAGTGGTCCATGAAAAGACAAAAGAAACATTGCTCATTGAAATCGCCACACCCAGTGACTATAGTGTCCTGCATACAGAGAGACACAAAGTTATAAAATATCAGGATTTGCAGGCAGAAACAAGATCAATGTGGAAGAAAGATACCCAGATAGTTCTGACAGTAGTAGGAGCAATGGTTCTTATAAAAAAGGAGTCTACAATCATATTTAGATATGTTACCAATACATGTAAGGAGTCATTAGTGGGCATATTGTAGGTGCAGCGAAGAGCCCTACTGGCTGACAAAGAGTGAAACAATACTAATTTCAAGAACTTTAATCATACTTTGACTTAGGAATGGGGTCCATTCCTGTCACAGTATTAGAAACCCAAAGGATTTGGAGAAATTAAAAAGGGTCCATTCCCATCCTGGTATTAGAAACTCAAAAAACTTGCAGAAATTAAAACAGGAGAAACCATGTAAGTATGCTGAATTTGATATGGGTTACAAACACAACATTTCTCTTCACTCTCACCAAAGAACTCATACAGGGGTCCGAATGGAGAAATAATAAAGGAGCAAGCAAATGAGCAGTACTGCTAGAATTGAATTTATCCTCAAGTCTTGGTGAGTGCCTTCATGTGATGGACCCTGTTTTTCACAAAATCTCACCAAGACACCACTGATATATAGACTCTATTTTATTTAGCATATATTGTGGACAGACATAGGTTAAAAATATAAAAGATAGCTGGGTGCACATGACCCAGGATAAAAAAGTGACCCAGGATAAAAAAAGTGCCAATCCTAGTAGGCACACTAGTGCCAGGACTGGAAAAAATGACAGTGCAAAATCTTCAAGACACAAAAACATTCCTACACTGGGTCTAGGTCAGGCTCAGTGGGAGGATGGCCCCTCTGTTGTAGAAGGAAGTAGTAGTCCACAAATATTTCAAAAACTAGGCACACTA
>NC_056744.1:1708424818-1708477502 GCF_019279795.1 Protopterus annectens
TATTTTTGGGACTATTTAAAAGTAATCTTTTGAAATTAGAGCAGAATTACAAATAGTTAAAACTTTTGCATATGATATACGGATAATGTTTAGTCTTGATAAATAAGAATATACAATATTTTAGCTGGAAAAATGAATCATCAAGAAAATATAAAACTGCGAGAGAAAGATATAATATAAAAGAGGTTGAATAAGTTGGAATGTATTAATATCTGAGAATACATGAATGGTGGACAATAATTCATGAACAGCTGTTAGTAAGAAATGTTTTCTAAGACTAAAGCTATTATTGAAAACTGCCTTGACATCTAGGAAAAAAACTTCAAGCTGTCAGTTAACATGTTCGTATTATTCTAACTTACAGGATTGGTATAATCAACTGATCCCAGAAAGGATTGGCTTGGGCAAGAAAACTGCTTAATGTTCATCAAATACTATTAAAAATAAGTGCATGAGGTGATTATATATCCTTCGTACTGAAGGAGGCATGGCCCTCCTTTGATTTGACTATATGTGTAGGTCTGCAGTTGAGGGACTGCAGGCATATTTGCTAACCTCATCAAATCCAAACAACATGAATGTTGTAAACCAGGAGCAAAACAAGTCTGAGATGATATCTTTGCTCAAAACAGTAGAAACATTTCAGTAAAAAAATAGAATGAAAATCAAACCAGAAGAAGACAAAAAATGGGGCAGATGACAAATGAAATCCCAAAAAAGAAAAGAAGATGGAGAGCAAGACAATGCATAAAGAAATAAAACTGGGAAGTCTACAGTTAATAGTGGCAAATGTGGAGAACTACAGTAAGAGCCAATGTTAATTAAAATTTGATGAATGAATGGATAAGGGGAGACTAATATAAATCAAAAGCTGAACTTGAATAAGGACCACTCAAGATAATGAATTACATAAATGATGGTTTACAAACTTTATAGAAAAAGTGGAAGATGCAGACAAATGTAGGCTTTGTAGTACAAAACTAAAACAGTTGTACATCTTGTTCCTTTTTGTGATGTACGTATGGCTGAGGGTCTGTACTCTGACAGGTATAGTAATGTCACAAGACCATTATATTGGGGATTGTGCAAATACTGCTGCATACAGCTAGCTGAGAAGCACTGCACACCAAAAAGAACTGAAAGAAGAGGCATGTAAAGATATCCAGGAATAAATGAAGGATCAGCAACTCAACATTAGTAAATGACAACAAAGCCTAGTAAGGTATATTTTACAAGACTAGAACTAATAACTAAATACTTTCTTGACATTTAGGAATAAAGATATAAATCAGCTTGCTGTCACTGTTGTAATTGGCAGCTTTGGTGTGATTGGCCATCATAACAGTCAGAACCTTTTTAAGGCATGGATAAATTGCAAAAGAGCATTGATTAGCAAAGATTCACAAACTGTAGTAAATCATGTAGAAATAGCTATGAAAAAGTCACAAACCACTTGATAGAAGTATGAAAAAGACAAGTTATTATTCCAGGTATAAAATCCAGTGGAGAATACTTCAGGACAATTCTCTTTCAGCATTGCTGTTGCCTTGCCCTCAGTTTTGTTTAGTTAGCAGACTAGGCTGTGAGTGCAGTTGGAATTTATATTGTCATTTAACATGTTAGTTATTTTTGTGTGTGATCTAAAGTTATAGCTTATTTTACAGACAACTGAATGTGTAACTGAAAGCAGTAGAAATCTTATCAGATAATATAAGAATGATATTTGCCTTCCACATATGTGTAAAAGCAACATTTATAGCTGGTAGACTGAAGTATCAAGGAAGTAACCTGAGAGAAATCTAATAAAAACTGAAACAAGAGAAAGTATATACGTATTTCGGAATGCATTAAAAATCATTGATACAGCATGACCAAAGCTTAGTAAGAAATATTTTAAATTACTACATCTAATACTGGAGACTGCTTTGATATGTGGGAGTAAAGCTCAAACTTTAACTCATTAATAACCTATCTGATGTGGAATATCACACATCTAGCAGCCAGCACACATCTTGTATTCCAGAGCATTTTCTGAAAAATAAACTTAAAAAGCATAAGATAAACAAATGCATCTATTCTGTGAACAATAAAAATATTTAAACTATATAAATAACAATGTTATCAGTAAAAAGGATTATTTACAGTGATACTCTGTGTGGTTATAGTCTTTTAATAAATAAATATTGCAATATAATGCTCACATGCTCAAAATTATATTTTTTGTAAACATTCTCAGATTGTCATATTTTGAAAACTGCATAAGCTAGAAATATTGTTATAACATTTTGTTCACCAGATATAAGCTTTTACATGACAGCAAGAAATTCTTCTATGAGAGCATGTTTATTGAAATATTTACAGAAATATGAAAACATGCTTAATTGTATAATTAGCAAAACAATTACTGGATATCTGTCAAGATGTGCAAATTGTAGTGCAAATACCTAAGACAGTTTTCTGCAACAACATCTAAGGTTTCACTTAATAAGCCAAACCCAAAATGTTTTGGATGCCATAAGGCAATATGGGTGTGAACTGGAAGTATTAAAAAAAATGTTTTCCTTCCATGTTACAACCATAGCGTGATGAACTAGACCAAGACAGTGTTGGATCAAAATGGGGAAAAAACAAGAAAAGTATTTAATTCCTATTTAATTGTATATAAAAACAGTGTTTTGCAAGTTTATATATTTCCATGAGTCTAAAATTGATATGGGCCTTTCTGCAACTGACTAGTATGTGCTGGCCAACAGTTATGGGACTGCATAGATAATTGTTTTTATAAGAATTTTTTTTTTAATTAATTTAACAATATATACACAGAGAGGAAGAAATTCAACATCACATATTGTTAGATGGTGTTAGAAATACATTGAATCATCAAGATAATCTTATGCAATTAAGACATTAAGAGTCTTGGTGTTTTAATAGGAACATTTCAAGGTTATCCCAACCACTAAAAGTCTTAGTATAATTTGTAGATCTTATTCTTATCAAATCTATTTCAGTTTTACATAGTATTGCTGTTAAATGTAAAAATTCTTTGAACATAGGAACCGAGTTAGATTTCCAATTTTTTTGTAATAACTTTTCTAGCAACGTCCAAAACGTTTTTTTTTTTTTTTCTCTTTGGCTATTACAGGTACAGGAAGTGGAACATTCATTAATAATATTGGTGTAGTTTAAAAAAATAATTCTCAGACCATAGCCCCTTATCTCTTCCCAATATACATTTAATTTTTCACAATTCATAAATTTGTGTCCAATCAGCTTTTACGTGTCTACTACATCTCCAACAGGCCAAAGTCATTTTACTAAACACTGACATTGTATAGGGAGTAGCAAACCTTCTATGTATATACTTCCACATAAATACTTTCCAGTATAAACTTGAAGCTTGGCTAAGAGATTTAAGAAATAAAGTTTTACTCTCCTCATTTATTGAGTCACTGAATCCACTATCTAAAAAGTTCCAGAATTTTGCATCAGAATTATTATTTTTTATAATAAATTATATAACTTGGACAACTTCCTTTGTAGGTCAATATACCTTTGGTGATAACATTCATATAATGGGGGAATAGTGTTCTTTTCCTCTTCATTCATATTATGTACAAATTCATTTCTTACTGATGGATAATAACTGGTTAGCAGATTTATCTAACTTATATTATTTTATTAAATATTCTGAGGACTTAGCTTTTTCTTTTTTTAATGCAATCAGACTATAATACTAATACATTAATTTTAGTAAATTAATTTTAACATTGTTCTGAGTTTCTTTAAATCTAGAGGTTTGTGAAATGTGAATGTAGAAACATGTCCATTTTAATATTAATGGAGTTTTGAAAACATATTTTTTAACTGTTGTAAGAATTGATTTCATAAATGCAGAGTCAAAAGACTGAAATGAGTTTCCTTCTAAAGTAGTTTTTTAATGAGATGAAAGGATTGTTACATATTTCTAATTTATTATATTGAAAAGAATTTAGTATAATCTGCTCCTGCATTTTTTTCACTGACTAGTATACGTTGAGTCTATCCAGAGTATAATAGAGTTAAAATTTGCAGCAATGGAAGAAGATTCTATAACTGAGAAGCTAATACAAATACTCCGATAGTCTTGTATGATTTCTAAAAGTAATACATAACTTAAGTTAACATTTTTTCCATTTTCTTTAAAAGTTTTTGACATGCATTAAAGCTATAGAATGCAAGATATATAATTTTGTTTAATATAATAATTTTAATAAGTACTAACCTATCATCAAAAGTAAAAAAAAAAAATCATTCCAATTGTAATAAGTAACACTTCAATTATTTTTTTCAAAATTATTATCAATAATCTTAAACACATCTTGATAGATTTTTATTCCCACATATTTTAGTTCTTTTACTTCCCAATTATACTTACATTCATATTTAAACTTACTATCTAGTAATTGATTTAACACTAAAGTTTCAGTTTTATTAATGTTATTAAATTTCAGTAGCAAAATTTCATCTGTTCCTTTGAATAATTTAAATCTCCTATAGTTAGTAAAATATCATCTGAAAAACAGCTGTATTTTAGATTGAAAATCTCTGTTAATTGAGAATCCATCATTGTTTTCATTGCTTCTTATACTATTAGTTGGGGTTTCATTAACTAATGCCTCTAGTAACGGGGGCAAGGGACACCCTTGCTTTGTGCCTTTGTTTAAAGTGAATCCTTGAGAAATGTAAGATCCAATTTTAAGATATGCTTTAGAGATTCTATACTTTTAAATCTCTAGAGGAATAACTCCTATCAGTCCTACTTTGCATCCCATATGCATACGAATAATGAATGAGGAACAACGACTTATCTTTTGCTTTTACTAGTAAATCAACTGAATTATTATTACTACTAAGCCATCTGTTTAGTGCAGTATTTTAGCTTTATTCTGTTTACTTGTATCTTCTGTACTAGATATGCAGTTAAATTTCCATGCTAAAATGAAACTTTCCTTCCAATGACTTTGTAGTAAGTTTAAGTGATATTTGGCCACTCTTGCACCTATTCCAGGGATCCAGTAAAAATTATCTAGTGTTTAGAGTTTATGATTATATTTAATTATTACAAATGTATATGTTCCTTTGGAATCATGAATGGATTGCATGACCTTGGGCATTACAATAGATGTTCTCCAAAGTATGCGGTTCCTCTCTTTTTTCTTAAAAGAAGCAGATGATAACATTTTGTATCCTAAGATGTCCTTCAAGAATGCACCTGCAGTCCTGGCATATGGGTTGTCCTGCTTCAGGCAGCCCTTCAGTCGGCCGGATTCCAAAGTCTGGGTCCGGCGTCGGCTGATGTCGCCTCCTCCCCGACATCAGAGCGGCTGGGATATAAAAGCATCAGCCGACGCCATCTTCTCCAGTCTTTCTTGCCGCGTGGTGCCTGAAGCAGAAGCAGTTCGCAAGTGCTGGTCGGCCAGCTCCTGTGTTTTCAGATACCGAAGTCATCAAAAAGCTAAGTACCCCATTGGGGAACCTTTTCTTGCCTCAGCCGATGTCAGATAAAACTGCAAAAGTTAATAATTGCTTGTCTTGTGGTAAACAAATACCTCATAAAGACTTCCATTCTTACTGCCTTCCCTGCCTCGGCCCAGACCATGACGTCTCGGCCTGTGCTGCCTGTGCTTGCTTCAATAAGCGCACACTTAGGCGCCGGGCAGAATTTGCTGAAGGCTTTTTTGGGGAAAATTACTCTTATACCATGCCGTCAGAACTACCGACAGCACATATTACCAAAAAACAGAAGGACCGGGACCAACATTCATGGCCCGTGACTTCCACCGACACCACACTAAAGCCTACTGTGAGTGCATCGATCTCTTCGGAGGTGCTAATTCAACCACTCCAGGCCGACGACACCGCTTTACCACTCTCTTCGGTCCTGGAGGCTACCCCGGTGCTGGTTGTTGATTTTCCTCCTGAAACCGAAGCCCAAGATTTGCCTGACACCATACCGGTGGACAAAGTTACTCCAGCACGTTGGGCAGCTAGGCCTCCTGTGTCTATGTCCATCAAGGCCTACACACGTGCTAAGGCTGCCAGCCAGGCTAAGTCTCACCCTCCTAAATCTTTCTCACAGGGTTCCACTTCTGATAAACAGATCATGACTTTAGCTGCAGATCTAATTTCTTTAATCAGGGGCTCTCAGGCTCATCCAGACAGAGGTTCTCAGCCTTCAGACAAAAGGCCTAGGGTTGAGCAGGCAGATACCCTTTCCTCAGATGAAGCCTCTGGTGAGTCAGACCATTCAGATTCCCAGGAAGAATTCTTCCCGGCCTACGAGGATTCTGATGCTGATGAATCCATTCCCTCTGCCTCCCCTCCTGAGGATATTTCTTTCGGGGAAATTCTCCACTCCATGAGAGAACATTTTCAGTGGCAGGGCCAGGATTTCTCCGACTCCAGGAAAAGGCTTCGGACTTTCCTTAAGTTACCCCAGCACAGGCCTTTAGCTATACCCCCAGTGTTAGATGTATTGGATGATGTGTACTCAGACTTGAGTACTTCTCCTGATTCTCTCCCTCCTGCTCCTGTCAAGCCAGACAGATATTACAGGGTTCCTGAAACTCATAAACATCTCTTTAAGGCCCACTCTGTTGATCTAGAAACTACTTCTCAGGGGCACAAAGGAGTGGCCACTTCCACGGCCAAAAATCCTTTGCCCACAGACAGGGAATCTAGGTCTCTGGAGAGGTGGGGTAAAAAAGTTTATACCTCAACCACCCTTGCCATGAGGGCACTTAACTGTCTTTTTCATATGTTTCAGTATCAGAATTTCTTACTGGATGATTTGCAGAAAAAGTTAGCCTCTCCTAGATAGAAAGGCCTTGCAGGATTTGGTTCATAATACCCAGCAGGTTAGCAATCATTTTCTTCAATGTGGTTATGATGCATTGGAAGCTTCATGTAGGGCAGCTATGACAGGGGCCGTCATACGTAGACATGCTTGGTTGAAAGAACAGGCATTGCCAGATCATGTTAAAGTAAAGCTTCTAAATGCACCTCTGGAAAAACACAAGCTATTTGGTGATAATGCACAGGGTGTATTGAAATCAATAGAGGAAAAGGCTAAATCAGTACAGACAGTCAAAGATTTCCTCCAGGTTCAGCCACCAAGGTTCAGCAGGAATTGGCCTTCGAAAAATTGGTCCTTTCCAGACACAGACAAGTTCCAAAGGGCAAAAAAAACAGGCGTGCTCGAGGTAGAGGGCAATACCGAGGCTCCTACAGGGGCCGCCAATGGCAACCAACTAATCAGAGAAGTGGCGCAGGGACTTCTACTGCTCCACAGGGACAATCACAATGACTTGATTTTGACACTGCCGACCAAGGCTCAAAGAGAAGCACCTTTAGGCAGAAAATTATCTTTATTTTCAAAAAATTGGCACGTTTTAACAAAGGACAAATGGATTTTGGACATAATAGACAAAGGATACAGGTTCCACTTCCATACCTTACCAACAAGACAAGGCATGCCAAACCTGCCACAAAATCAAAGGGCAGAGGCACTCATACAAGTTTCAAAGCTGCTACAAATCAAGGCTATAGAAAAGGTTCCTCCTTAGGAACAAGGCCAGGGATTCTACTCAAGACTGTTCCTTGTTCCAAGAAAAGAAAAGCAATGGAGACCTATACTGGACTTGTCCGCTCTAAACACTTTTCTTAATGTGCCAAAATTCAAAATGCTGACGTTACAGCAACTTCTTCCCATGCTGGGCAAGGGGTCTTGGCTGGTTACTCTGGACCTCAAGGAGGCATACCTGCATGTCCCAATCAGACACAGCTGCAGAAGATACCTCAGATTTTTGCAGGGTCAGAGCACTATCAATTCTCAGCATTGCCTTTTGGCTTATCTACTGCGCCCAGAGTATTCACAAAATGCCTGGCATCAGTAGTTGCACATTGCAGACTTCAGGGATACAAATATACCCTTACCTGGACGACTGGCTTATACGAGCGGAGAGCAAGCAAGCCTTGATAAAACACTTGGACTATGTCATTCACTTACTACAAGCTTTGGGATACACAGTCAACAATCAAAAATCAAGACTACTGCCATCCCAACAAATAATTTTTCTAGGAGCCAAACTGGACACAAACTCACAAATGACTTTCCTTACAGAAGAAAAACAAGAACAATTACCAGATTACTTCAAAGCCTAGCAAAGCGCACCCAGATGACTGCAAGGAAATTCCTACAGTCCCTGAGTTTCATGGCATCTTGCATTCTTCTGATTCCACAGGCAAGACTACACATGAGAAAACTACAATGGTACCTAAAAGTTTATGGTCTCAACACAGCCACAGCTTAGAAGCAATTATTCCACTCATTCCATGTCTACAAAAGGAATTTTTGTGGTGGGCACAAGCAAGCCAGCTAAACAAAGGCATGTCTTTCAACAAACCTCAAGCAAGTCAAGCAAGCCAAACCATTACAACAGACGCCTCAGATCATGGATGGGGCACATGGAGGGCAGATGCATTCAAGGGCAATGGGCACCCCGGGAATTGCATCTGCACATCAATCAAAAAGAGATGTTGGCAGTGATTCATGCAATCGAGGCCTTCAGAAAATTTCTTCAGCAAGGTCATCTGCTAATAAAGACAGACAACACCACTGTTATGTGGTACATAAACAAACAGGGAGGCACCCATTCTTACCCCCTCTGCAGACTAACAATGACTCTTTGGGAAAAGTCCCTGAAACTGAACATACAGTTGCAATCCCAGTTTGTTCCAGGCAAGGACAATGTTCTGGCGGACAGTCTAAGCAGAAACATTATGGACCCGCACGAATGGAAGTTGCATCCAGACATTTTTTCACAAATAACTCATACATGGGGAAGGCTGGACATAGACCTCTTTGCCTCACACCTCAATCATCATCTGAAGAAGTTCTGCTCAAGGACACACCATCCTCAAGCCTGGAGAATGGATGCTCTCTCCTTCAGCTGGAATTCTCTAACAATCTATGCATTCCCACCTCTACCATTAATGACCAATGTGTTGCTGAAGATCAAAGCAGAACAACCGAAAGGCATTTTGATAGCTCCAGACTGGCCAAGACAGCACTGGTATCCATTACTAAGGAGCATAACTCGTACCAAGCCGTGGCCTCTGCCTATAACTCAGCACAATTACAGGACTGTTCATCCCAACCTGCAAACATTGCAACTGACAGCTTGGAGGGTTCCATGACTTCTCCCCATATCTCTCTCCAAAAAGTTCAAGAGATCTTACTGGAAGCACGCAGGCCTACCACCAGAAAAACTTATTCAGCCAAATGGAAGAGATTCAACATCTGGAATGCCAGCAAGGGTCAGGATGCATCAGTAATGAGCATCCCACAGATACTAGAATACTTGGCAGAAATGCTTTACAATGGCCTTTCATATTCTTCCATAAAAATACACACTTCAGCAATTTCAGCAAAATACAATTGTGATCCGCCTGTGTTTTCACATCCTTTGCTAAGACAGTTTCTAAGAGGGATAAAGAATATCAAACCTCCAAGAAAACCACCAGCCGACATGGGACCTCAATTTGCCTTTGGAAAATTAACTCTCCCTCCTTTTGAGCCAGCAGCATCTTCAGAATTGCAATTTCTCTCCTGGAAAACAGTTTTCCTGTTGGCAATTACTTCAACAAGAAGAGTCTCAGAGATACAGGCCCTCATGGCAGTACCTCCATTTCTCATTTTCCATCAGGACAGAGTCTCTTTAAGAACCAATACTTCATTCATGCCAAAAGTGATATCCAGGGTTTCTCTAAATCAAGCAATTCACCTGCCTACTTTCTTTCCCAATCCTCAAAATAAAGGAGAAAAGCTTCTGCACACTTTGGACCTACACAGACAATTGCGCTACTACTTGGACAGAACAAAGGCCAACAGAAAGTCTGACCAACTATTTGTAGCTTACGCTGCTGGAGTACAAGGAAAGGCAATTTCCAAACAAACAATTTCAAAATGGATTGGAAACTGCATCAGATTCTGCTACTCTTTCCATGGAAAAAGTGTACCAGCCAATATCAGGCCACACTCCACCAGAGCTACAGTCACCTCCACAGCCTTTCTAAGAGGGGTGGCTACAAAGGACATTCTAGAAGCTGCTACATGGAGCTCCGTGCATACATTTTCCAAACACTACAACCTGTCTTTATAGTCCAGATCCTGAGCAGGCTTTGCTTCTGCAGTCCTGCAGGGCATTTTAGCTACACCATCCTTATCTTAGATCCTACCACCCCCAGCTTGGCTATGGTATTCAACCCATATGTCAGGACTGCAGTTTCATTCTTGAAGGACATAGTACAGTTTTGTACCTACCATAAATGTAGATGTCCGATAGATATGCAACTGTAGTCAGGTTTTCCCTCCCTCCTACCCCTCTGTAATCCTCTTTTTTGGGTCCACTCCCCCTTTTACAAATTAGCTGGGGATATCTGTTATGGTGTATCTGTTTATTACTGTTGTGCATGTCTGGAATTTTTATCCATTCTCTAAATTTAGCCTTCCTTGGAGGGCTCCTGGCATCTGGGGCAAGAAACACTGGAGAAGATGGCATCGGTTGATGCTTTTATACCCCAGTCGCTCTGACGTTGGGGAGGAGGCGACATCAGCCGGACCCAGACTTTGGAATCTGCCGACCAAGGGCTGCCTGAGGCAGGACAACCCATATGTCAGGACTGCAGTTGCATATCTATCGGACATCTACATTTATGGTAGGTACAAAACTACTTTATTTATATATTGTATATCTTTATCATACAAGTGAATTTCTTGTAAGAATATAATGCCTCCTCAATTTAATTTTAGATATCTCATTAATGATTTCCTTTTTTGACATTATTTAATCCATTTACATTATAGATAATAGATTAAAACTATCCATGCTGCATATTTAATGTTATTAAGACACATTTATTCACCATGGTAATTTAATTATATATAAGATTCTAATGTATTCCTTCAACACTATCTTAGCATTTTTTGAATTCTTCCACTCTACAGACTAAACTGCTAAACTTTGTAAATTAAAACAAAAGATGTCTACAACTGTAACTGTATATATTGATAATAAAACACAATGTACCATGAATACCAAAGTTCCTAGTTTGCCTATTGAATCAAAAACTACTGTACTATCTCTCTACCTAGCAATATCTAAAAATTCATCAAAGTAGCCAAAAGCTAGCATGGCTTACAAATAATTAATATATTAGATGTAAGTTAAAAATAATGAGATTTAATTTAATTATATATTTTGCCATTTAAAACTTTCCCACATTACTACCTAAAAAGTGTAATTTTTTTTCTATTAATCACAAATATTAAATAATCCAACACATAGTGTACTATATACGTATTTATGTGATAGTAGTATAAATTATCCATTAAATATTAATAAATTATTCACTGTTTCAACATTATTATAACTAAATTTCTAAATAAATAAGTGTAACAGGTTGGGACCTGAAGAGATAAAGACATCTGTAAACTTACAGGTGGCAGATAATCGTAATACAAAAGGGAAATCATTGCACATATATATTTATCATGCTAGATGATACATATTTTATAGATCTAGCAAAAGCTCTCAATTAAGTACAAATGCCTATATCTCAAAATTATGCAACACTCTTAACATGACAAATATCAAAATATTTAAAAGGCCTTTACTTTATTAAACTACTTCATAAAATATGTACAATACTGAGGTCAAAGAGAATATCTTGCTTTTTCAGTGGAGTAAAAAAAAAATTTGCAGTCTATATTGTATGGTTACAATGTGATTAATTCAAATATAATTCTCCCTACCCAGGTTCAAACATACTGAAAAATCTACTTTACTTTCAATCAAAATGGATGTACTGATTCAGCAGTATATCACTGAAATTTCAGCTTTGACTTATGTGTTATTTCAGGTAGACTTCGTGAATCTAATAGCTTACATGTAAAAATGTCAAAGTTCACATAACCAAGGTTCAAATTTCAGTTTTCAGATTATTTTCAAATATTTTATATGATTTTCTATGTAAATAACACTATCTTGTATGTTCACATTTCTGCCACATGCAGATTTATGTAGTAGACATCTTTCTTATAAGCAGTTTATATATATATATATATATATATATATATATATATATATATATATATATATATATATGGGTCTACTTCATATGACCTAAATTTCATTTGACTGAGAACAAAACACTGACAGTTCATAAGACTGAAAACTCATTTGACTGAAACTCATAACATTGCACTTTTCCCGACTGTAGTGTGATCCTGGAGTTAGTATATATAGTTTGGGGGATGTGGGGCACCCAGACCCACATAATTTAGGTAAGTATTGTTTTCTGCAAAAAGTTATTCATTGCAGCTATAAATATCCATGTGTTTGGTTTAAAAATGTATAACGTATGTGGGGGGCTTCCCCCACCATTGTGGGGTGCTGTGCCCCCACACCCCCCTAACTACATATACTAACTCCAGGATCACACTACAGTGGAGAAAACGGCATATACCTTTTACTTTAATGTGTCAGCATTATGAGTTTCAGTCAAATGACTTTTCAGTCTTTTGAACTGTCAAGTGTTTTGGTCTCAGTCAAATGAATTTCAGTCAAATGAAATTTAGGTCATATGAAGTAGACCCATATATATATATATATATATATATATATGTGTGTGTGTGTATTTATATATATATATATATATATATATATATATATATATATATATATATACACACACAGACACATATTTGTCTTATTTTCCCACTAATATTCTACCTTATTTTATATATCTTTTATTTCTAAAATCTTCCATCAAAGAGCTAATGATCTGCTCTCTACTAAAGATTATAGGATAAGTATATGCAGTGGATATAAAAAGTGTGCACACCCCGTTAAAATGCCAGGTTATTGTGATATAAAAAAATGAGACCACAATAAATCATTTCAAAACTTTTCCCACCTTTAATGTGACCTATAACCTATACAATTCAGCAAAAGCCAAATCAGCATAAAGAAGGCAGCCCTAAAAAATATTCAAAGAGAAATACAGGCAAAGGCATCCAAATATGGAAAATTGCACAATAAAAAAAAAATATCACAAGGAGGGAATGTAAAAAAGAAGATCAGTAAAGTAGAAATCGTCTAAGGCCAGCTTCGAGAGAAAAATTGCACAGGACACTAAGGATAATCACAAGGCTTTCTTTAGTCATGTTAGGAACCTGGGTGGGAATTCCCAGATATGCTCAGAATTAGTCCAAAATGACAAAAAATACACCAAACCCACAGACATTGCCAACATCCTAGCTGACAGGTTCAGCGCAAACTTCTCCCCCCTCCCCACCAAAAGGGCAAATATCTATTCCAGCAGAGTGCTGCCCCCCTGACATCTCAGATGCTCAGGTAAGAGCTGCCCTCTCCAAAGCCAAAAAACACACCATCAATGGGACCAGACGGTGTTCCAGGCTGCGTCCTACATGAACTCCAAAAAGAGCTAAACCCAAACATAAAACTACTTTTCAGTCTCAGCCTTACTACAGGATATGTACCCAAAGAGTGGCGTACAGCAACAGTGTTCCCTCTCCACAAAGGTGGTGCCTCAACGGATCCTGGAAACTATCGCTCCATAAGCCTGACTAGCTTGGTCTGCAAAGCTATGGAAAGGATCATCATGGACCTCATAAATAAAGATATTGGGGACCTACAGACACTGGATCCTACCCAGTTCGGCTTTGTTAAGGGCAGATCCTGCCTCTTAAACCTGGTCGATTTCTTTGAAACAGTCACCAAGGCCATTGACGAGGGGAAGGTGGTCCACACAGCCTACCTGGATCTTGCAAAAGCCATCAATACAATACCCCACTCGGGCATTATAGATAAGCTCACCAGCTTAAATATAAACCCCTATGTCACTAGATGGGTTGCAAACTGGCTCAAGGACAGAACCCACATGATTAGAATTGCTGGAGCCATGTCAGACTCCAAACCAGTTACAAGTGACATCCCACAAGGCTCAGTCCTGGGACCTCTCTTGTTCGGTATATATTTCTCTGAGGTACAGGCCAACATGGAAGGACTGTGGCTGACCAAGTTCACAGATGACTGCAAACTGGGCACCATAATCGACTCTCCAGCCGACACAAGCATCCTCCAAAAGGGCCTCATAGAAACAGACAACTGGTGCCAGACCCATGGCCTCAAGCTAAACGCCAAAAAGTGTATAGTCATCCCCTTTGGCAAAAACAAAGTGCCCACAAATTACCACATAGGTGGTAATCCATTAAGTACAGAAGAAGTAATTAGGGACCTGGGGACCCAAGTTGATAGCAATCTCTCATTTGACAACCACCTGGCCAAAGTGGTTAGAAAAACATTTTATATAGCCCACCTAATCATGAAGGGACTCACATCTAGATCAGGGGAGGTCATCGTGCCTCTTTACTCATCTCTCATCAGGCCCATAATTGAGTACAGTACCCCTTTTGGGATGTACCTTACCAGACTCCTGCAGCAACTGGAAAGACCCCAAAAATACCTCACCAAGAGGATCAAAAGGCTCAAACAGATGCCATATGCTGCCCGGTTAAAGAAACTCCAGCGCTACTCAGTGGCATACCGCCTGCTCAGAGGCAATCTGTGCCTGACGTATAAAGCCATGTCCAACCCGGAATTAATGGACATGCTGCACCTCAGAAAATCCAAATCCCATCAAGCTACGCGCTTGAGAGACTTGAACCTCAGCACTGAAATAAATAGGACATGCTGGGGGGACAGATTCATAACCCAGAGGCTCCTTTCACTCTGGAATAAAATCCCAGTCCATGTTAGGCAGAGTCCCTCATTGACTCTCTTCAAGAGGAATCTTGAGTGGATGGGAGATCGTAGGTTTACCCTGGGTATCACTAATGTGTCACTGTTAGACAGAGGCACAGTATACTAACCTCGAAAAAGTGCATAGCAAAATTAATTTAAAATGGGTGGCGAAAGCCAAACACACTCTGGCTAGGCTTATAAATGCCCTAGGGCAGATAGCCTAGTATGAACCTATGAATCACAGCATAATGGAACGAGTCCCCAAAGTAAGGAGAAAAAGGAAGATCAGGAGACATCTGAAGATGAAATATGGACATGGGAAAGAAAAAGAGATTTAATATAGTATAATATCCATGGAAAGGAGAAAGCAAAACTAAGTATACAAAAAGAGCAGCACCAAAGATATTTGAAAAGAAATACAGGCAAAGGAATCCAGACATGGAAAACTTTACAATACAAAAAAAGAAGAAGGCAAAGAGGAAAAGTAGAAAAGAAGGTAAGTAATGGAGAAGTTAAAGAAATAGAAACTGAGGTCATTAAGTACCTCAAAGTGAAACATTCAGTGTAGAATATCTAATTCAGAAAGCACCACAAAAAGGACAGAAAAATGGAACTCAAAATTAAGGGGAAACCAGTGGAATGGAAAGCAATTTGTCATGTGCCATATGAAGATATTTTGGAGGCTTGTACAGAAAACCAGTATAAACATTTACTTGAAACTGGACAGCAAGTGAAGGAATGGGAAATTTTGGAAACTCTGACACAGTTAATGTTGAGGAGTGATATACCAGTGAGGTCTCATATGACAGAGCAGCAGATGGCACAGGATAAAATTGAAAAGAATGTTCCACAGGAAGATGTAATAGAACTTTATGTAGAATTCCCACAGGAAATGGAAAACAAAAAATGTGCCCTCAGTCTAGAAAAATACGAGCTAAGAGAAGAGTTACTTGACTTAAAAGAGACATATAAACATATTAAGATCAATTAAAGAAATAGACTGCAGAAGGTCAATAAAACCCAAAAAGTCAGAAGTTTGATAAAACAAATGAACACAGTAATTAGGAGTGTCCATTGAGATTCATGCGATATAACATTAGTAAACAGGATATATTACTGTGCAGCTAAATTAATACCTGATAAAGTTCTACCACAAGAACACAAGTAGTGAAGGAGAGAAAAGGGAGAAATCAAATACTATCATGGAAGTATCAAATTGAGAAATCTATAAAGCAACTAAGGCAAGAATTGTCACTATTAGAAGAGTATAGAAGAGGGAACAGATCAACAAAAACACTCAGAAGGACAGACGTGATAAAAGCAATGTGCAGTATTAGAACAGATCAGGATCTATCATGTGCTATCACAAATAAACTAAAACTATCAGCACAGGTGGAAAAACTTAGAAGATGCATAGACAAACATAAAGGAAAAGTACAAAATAAGCAATTTATTGATGACCCAAACATAGTTTATAGAGAATTGGGAAGTAAGGTAAAAGGAATTGAAAGACCACCAAAAAAAGAAGAAATAGATACATTTTGAAGAAGTATATGAAGATCCTGTGGAACATAACAAAGATGCTAAATGGATAGAAGAAGTAAAAGAAAGAATAAGAAGTTTCAACATACATGATATGAAATGGGATGAAGTAACTACCAGAGAGATTGAAACAAAGTTAAGAAAAGCATCTAATTGGAAGACCCCAGGCCCGGATGCAGTACCTAACTTCTGGTTAAAAGTATTAGCATCTTTGCATGAAGATTTAGCCATGAGTAAGAATTATTTATATGCACAGCCTGAATAGACACCAACCTGGCTAACAACAGTAAAAACAATGCTCCTACTTAAGAGTGAACCTGCAAGCTACCCTAAAATTATAGACCAATGACTTACCTTCCGATGACGTATAAACTATACACTGGAATTGATGCCAACATAATTTATAGTAATTTAGAAGAAAACTCAATTATGACAATAGAACAAAGGGCAATAAAATAAAGTCATATGGAACAAAGGACCATTTGCTGCTAAATAAAGTCATAGTGGAGAACTGTCTCTCTTGTCACCATTGCTATTCTGCCTTGCCCTTAATCCATTAAGCTGTCTACTTAACAGCTTAGGTCATGGCTATAATTTGGCTCATAGAAAACAACAAAGTGCAAAGACTTCTCATCTTCTCTTTGTCAATGATTTGAAACTTATAGATCATCAAATGAGGAACAGAAAGCACAACTGCAAGTTGTGAAAACTTTTTTAGATGATTAAAAAATGTCATTTGGTCTTGATAAATGTGTAAAAGCAACCTTTAAAGCAGGAAAACTGCACCAGCAAGAAAACAGTTTGGGACAAGTATATGATATAAAAGAACTTGAGCAAGAGGGAGTGTATAAATATTTGGGAATTGATGAAGGGTCAACAATAAAACATGAACAAATGCAAATAAAACTTGGTAAGGAGTACTGTAGAAGACTTAAATTAATCCTGAAAACAGCATTGACTTATAGGAACAAAATCCAAGCTATAAACCAGTTTGCACTTCCTGTCCTAACTTACAGGTTTGGAGTGATTGGCCCCAAAATGTGCCAGATAGATTGGATAGGAAAAGAAGAAGAATGCTTCATGCTCACCAAATGGTTTAAAAAATCAGTGCATATCAAGATTATATACCCCCCCCCATTCTGAAGGATGGATGGGTCTCTTTGAAATTGATTACATGTAGAGATCTACAGTCATGGGACTCCACACATATCTGCTGAGCTCACAAGATCCAAACAGAGTGAAAGTTTTGAAACATGATGAGAATAAATCTAAAATGACTTCCCTGCTTAGGCTAGCTGAAGCATATCGGTATCAAGCAGGAATGGAAGTCAAGTCACCAGTAGATTCAAATCAGGCAGCAACTGAATGTGCCAAAAAAACAAAAGAAAGAATATAAGGTGAAGGACAAAATGAGAAGGCAAGAAATGTGGAAAAAGCATAAATCTATTTTCAAGTATAGAAAACCTCTGGAAGAACCTCATGTTGATCAGGAGTGGTTAAGGAGAGGCAAATTTAAACCAAGAGATGAAAGGTTAATATTGGCAGCCCAAGATAGTGGGTTATGTATATCGTTTACAAAGTCCATTGAGCATGTGAGAGAAACAGATGCATGTAGGTTTTGCAAAACAAAATTGGAAACATTTGCACACCTCATTGCTGGTTGCGACATACTAATGGTGGAAGGACTGTATACTGAAAGGCATAATAATGTAGTGAGACTGTTGAACTGGTGATTGTACAAACATTATGGTATTGAAGCACCTGAAAAACACTGGAAATATGAGCATGATAAAAAATGATGGTCTACATCTCATGAGATTATCCCAGTACCAAAAGTTCAAAAGATAGATGCTGTAAAACCAGATATAGTGGTCCATGAAAAGACAAAAGAAACATTGCTCATTGAAATCACTACACCCAGTGACTATAGTGTCCTGCATACAGAGAGACACAAAGTTATAAAATATCAGAATTTGCAGGCAGAAACAAGATCAATGTGGAAGAAAGATACCCAGATAGTTCCGACAGTAGTAGGAGCAATGGTTCTTATAAAAAAAGAGTCTACAATCATATTTAGATATGTTACCAATACATGTAAGGAGTCACTAGTAGGCATATTGTAGGTGCAGCGAAGAGCCCTACTGGCTGACATCAAAGAGTGAAACAATACTAATTTCATGAACTTTAATCATACTTTGACTTAGGAGTGGGGTCCATTCCTGTCACAGTATTAGAAATCCAAAATTTAGAGAAATTTAAAAAAGGTCCATTCCCATCCTGGTATTAGAAACTCAAAAAAGTTGCAGAAATTAAAACAGGAGAAATCATGTAAGTATGCTGAATTTAATATGGGTTACAAACACAAGATCTCTCTCCACTCTCACCAAAGAACTCATACAGGGGTCCGAAAGGAGAAATAATAAAGGAGCAAGCAAATGAGCAGTACTGCTGGAATTGAATGTATCCTCAAGTCTTGGTGAGTGCCTTCATGTTGTGGACCCTATTTTTCACAAAATCTCACCAAGACACCACTGATATATAGACTGTATTTTATTTAGCATATATCGTGGACAGACGGTTAAAAATATAAAAGATAGCTGGGTGCACAAGACCCAGGATAAAAAGGTGACCCAGGATAAAAAAAAAGTGCCAATCCTGGTAGGCACACTAGTGCCAGGACTGGAAAAAATTACAGTGTAGAATCGTCAAGACACAAAAGCATTCCTACAATGGGTCTAGCTCAGGCTCAGTGGGAGGATGGCCCCTCTGTTGTAGAGGGAAGTAGTAGTCCACAAAAATTGCAAAAACTAATAGGCCAAAAAAGACCCATGAAGATGACAGAGTGGACTATTGTGAATAAGAAAGAAATGATGTGTTGTTACTATTATTGCAAGAAACCCAGAATTTCCAGACAGAAGATATGCAAAAAGATTAAGAGAGAAATTAGAGGAAAGAAAAATACTTGCACAAGAAAAACAGTCAGAACCTTCAAATAAAAATTTGCGTTCATTAATACAACAGATTTATGAAAAACATTGTATAGACCGAGAAACATTGGGCTGTTTGGGAAAAAAGTGACCGAGGAAGTTGAGAATATAAAGAATAAAATCTAGAGATTTTTGAAAAATATAAAAAAGAAATATGGACATAGGAAAGAAAGATGAGAAATCTGATATGGTGTGATATTTATGCAAAGGAGAAAGCAAAATTAATCAATACAAAAAAAGCAGCCACAAGGATATTCAAAGACAAATACAGACAAAGGCATCCAGATATGAAAAATTTCACAATACAAAAATATGATCACAAAGAGGGAACATAAAATAGAAAGTTAGTAAAGTAGAAGTTAAAAAATAGAAGCTGAAGTTATGAAATACAAGTGAAGTGAAGGATTTAGTGTAGAAAGTCTAACACAGCTTATATCACAGTATGATGGAATAACAATTCCCCCAAGTAAGGAGAAAGAGTAAGAGCAGGAGACATCTGAAGAAGAAATATGGAGACGGGAAAGAAAAATAGATTTAATATGGTGCAATATTTATACAAAGGAGAAAGCAAAACTAATCAATACAAAAAGAGCAGCACTGAAGATATTTAAAGAGAAATGTAAGCAAAAGCCTCCGGATATGGAAAATTTTACAATAGAAAAAATAAGAAAACTAAGGAAAAGTAGAAAAGGAGATCAGTAATGGAGACGTTAAAGAAATACAAACTGATGTTTTGGATAACCTACAAACTGAAGGATTTAGTGTAGAAAATCTAACTCTGATAACATGACAGGTGCAGAGAGCAATGGATCCCCAAATTAAGGAGAAACCAGTGGAGCGAGAAGCATCTGATCAGTTGCCATATGAAGATACTTTGGAGTCTTTTACAGCAAACCAGCACAAATGTTCAGTTGGAGTTGCACAGCAAGGGAAGGAACAGGAAACTTTGGAAATTCTGACACAGTCTATATGGAGTGATAGGGCAATGAGTTCCCATATGAAAGAGCAATGTATGACACAGCATAAAACTGAAGAGAATGTGGCACAGGAAGATGCTGTGGAACTAGAATGTCTGCAGGAAATGGGGAACAAAGAATGTGCCCTCAGTTTAGAAGAAAATGATCTAAGAGATGAGTTGCTTGATCTAATAGAGATGGACCAACATATTAAGATCAATGAAAGAAATAGACTACAGAAAGTCAATAAAACTCAAAAAGTTAGAAGTTTGATAAAACACACTAACACAGTAATTAGGACTGTACATAGAGATTCATGCAATATAACAGAAGTAAATAGGATATATTACTGTGTGGCTAAATTAATAACAGATAAAGTCTTACCACAAAAACATATGGCAGTAAGAGAAAGGAAGGAGAGAAATCAAATACCATCATGGAAGTATCGAATAGAGAAAACTATAAAGCAATTAAGACAATAAGTGTCACTGGTAGAAGATTATTGAAGACGGAACAGGTCAACAAAAATACTTAGAAAGATAGACATTATTAAAAGCAATGCACAGTATCAGAACAGATCAGGATCTACTGTACACTATTGCAAATAATAAACTAAAAATATCAGCACAGGTAGAAAAACTTAGAAGACATGCAGGTAAATATAAAGGAAAAATACAAAATAAGCTATTTATTGATGACCCAAAAATTTTATAACAAATTGTGAAACAAGACAAAAGGAATTGAAACACCACCAAAAAAACTAGATACATTTTGAAGAAATATCTATGAAATCCTGTGGAACGTAACAAAGAAGCTGAATCAATATAAGATGTAAAAGAAATAAGTTCAAATGTGCAGGGTAAGAAATAGGGTGAAGTAATGGCCAGAGAGATTGAAACACAGTAAAGAAAAGCTACTAATTGGAAAACTCCATGCTCTGATGCAGTACCTAACTTCTGGCTAACAGTATTAACATCATTACATGAAAGTTTATCCATGAGTAAGAACTGTTTGTATGCACACCCCAAATAGACACCAACCTGATTAACAAAAGGAAAAACAATATTGCTGCTTAAGAGCAAACCTGCAAGCTATCCTAAAAACTATAGACCAAACAATTGCCTTCCAACAACGTATAAACTACACACTTGAATAGATGCTGACAGAGTTTATAGTCAGTTTAGAAGAAAACTCAATCATAGCAATATAACAAAAGAAAGTCACATGGAACAATGGCTCATTTTTTGTTAAATTAAGTCATAATGGAGAACTGTAAAAAAGGGAAGTATCTGGATATGGCATGGATAGACTTCAAAAAATTGACATTCATGGATAAAAGAGTGTTTACAAATGTATAGTAACAAGAACAAACCACCAGTACAAAAGTTAATCCAGTAGAAATCCAGACAGCAAATAGAATGAAGAACCACTGGAACACACAAATGGCTAGTCTATTACCAAGAACACTTTAATGAAATGCAAGTAAAAACCCTTTCACCTTGAGGCTGTACTAAGTGTTTTTATTTGCATTTCATTAAAGTGTTCTTGGTACAGACTAGCAGTTTGTGTGTTTCAGTGGTTCTTTGTTCTACTGTTTACAAGTGTAGAAGATTCACTGTACACTGATCAACTACATTACAGTGACCATGAAACAGTGGCAAACCAGTTTGCAGTTAAGACAAAAGACAATGTTTAATTCCAGTGTTAACATTCAAAGGGGGATATTTCAGGGTGAGTCTTTGTCACCACTACTCTTTTGTCTTACCCTTAACCCAGTAAGCTGTTTACTTAATAGATGTCTACAATCTGGCTCCCAGAAAACAACAGAGTGTAAAGACTTCTCATCTTCTTTTTGTGGATGATTTAAAGCTATATAGTTTGTCAGATGAGGACCTGATAGCACAACCACAAGTGGTCAAAATTTTCTCAGATGATATAAGAATGTCATTTGGTCTTCATAAATGTGCAAAAGCAACCTTTAAAGCAGGAAAGCTGCATCACCAAAAAAACATCAGTCTGGGACAGGAATGTGATATAAAAGCACTTGAGTAAGAGGGAGTGTATAAATATTTGTGAATTGATGATGGATCAACAATGAAACATGAACAAATGCAAATAAAGCATAGGAATATTTTAGAAGAGTCCAGGGTATAAATGAATTTTCTCTTCCTGTCCTAACTTATAGTTTTGGAGTGATTGGCCCCAAAAGGTGTTGGATTGGTTGGATAGGAAAACAAGAAGGATGCTTCATGTTTATCAAAGAGTTATAAAAATCAGTGTATGCCAAGGCTATATATTTCCCATTCTGAAGGAGGTATGGGCCTCCTCAAAGTTGATTACAAGTATCGATCTGTAATCGTAGGACTGCATGCATAACTGTTGACCTCCAAAGACCCATACATAGTGAAAGTTTTAAGTCATGAATAGAATAACTCTAAGATGACTTCCCTGCTTAGTTTAGTGGAAGCGTATCAGTGTCAAGTGGGAATTTCGATCAAACCAGAAGTAGATAAAAATCAGGCAGCATCTGAATGTGCCAAAAAAAATATATGGTGAAGGATCAGTTGAGAAGGCAAGAAATGTGGAAAATGCATAAATGTAGTTGCAAATATAGAAAATTCTTGAAGCAATCTCTTGTAGATCAGGATGAAATGCAGGAATGGTTAAGGAGAGGTGAATTTAAACCAAAAGTTGAAAGGTTAACATTGGTGCCCCAAGATAGTGGACTGAATGCACAATTTACAAAGTCCATTGAACATGTGGGAGAAACAGACAAATATGTGTTTTCTAAAACAGAATTGCAAACAGTCACATATCTTGTTGCTGGTTGTACTATATTAATGGCAAAAGGATTGTGTTCTGAAAGGCATAACAATGTGTCAAGAATATTGCATTGGTGATTGTGCAAACATTATAATATTGAAGTAGCTGAAAAACACTGGAAACATGAGCCACAACGCATCATAGAAAATGATGGTTTATATCAGGTGGGATCACCCATTACCAACAGTTCAAAAAATAGATGCGAGAAAAGCAGATGTAGTAGCCCATGAAAAAAAGGCAAAAGTAGCATTCATCATTGAAATCGCTACACCCACTGACTATACTTACATACAGAGAGACACAAAGTCAAAAAATACCAGGATTTGCAATCAGAAATGAGAGCAATGTGGGAGAAGGATACACAGACAGTTCCAATAATAGTAGGAGCAATGGTTGTTATGAGGAAGAATTTACAATCATGGTTAGATATGTTATTGGTACATGTAACTTCATATGAATCGCAGAAGAAGTCAATACTGTGCACATTATGGGTGCTTTGAAGAGCACTTCTGGCTAACATTAAACATTGAAACAATACTAATTTCATTAACTTTAATCATACTTTGACTTAGGAAGGGCTTCATTCTTGCCATGGTACCCAAAAGACTTGGAAAAATTTTAAAAGAAATGATGGCTGCTAAGAACAGTGCTCTTGCCTATCATCAAAGACAGAGACTGTGCTGATTTCAATAACTCAAATCATGCCATAACTTAAGAAGAGGGTTCCATTCCTTCCCATCATAGTATTAGAAACCCCAAATACTTGAAGAAATTAAACTGATTGAAAACATATAAATGTGCTGAATGTGTTAAAAGCTTACTACATCTTAAAAATATTTGATACCATTTCCTACTTATACATAGGTCCGAATCGAGAGTTGATGATATGAGCAAGAACAGGTGAGTAGTATTGCTGCAACTGAAGTCATCCTCAAGCCTTGGTGAGTACCTTCACATGGTGGTCCCTGTTTTCACAAAATCTAACCACGACAAAGCTGATACAGATTATTTTATATAGCATATATCATGAAGAGAGGTAGGGTAAAAAATAAAAAAGACAGCTGGGAGCACAAACCATAGGAGAAAAAGTGCCCAATCCTGGTGTGTGCACTGGTGCCAGGACTGGAAAAAATGTCAGTGTAGAGTCCTTATAACACAGAAACATTCTTACAATGGGGCTAGGTGACTTAGGGGGAGGATGAGCCCTCTGTTGTAGAAGAGGTAGTAGTCCACAAAAAGCACAAAAACCTGGGAGGCAAAAAAGCACCATAAAGATGATAGATGGGACTATTGAGGATAAGGAAGACATTAGAGGAAAAAGAAATACTTGCACAAAAAATGTCAAAAGCTTCAAATAAAAAATTATGTTCATTAGTAGAACAGATCCATGAAAAGCATTACATGGACAAAGAAACTCTGAGCCACCTGAAAAAATAAACAACAGAGGGAAGTGTGAAAATATAAAGAATATAATCCATACGTTTGAAAGGTATAAAAAGAAATATGGACATGGGACAGAAAGAGATTTGATATGGTGCAATATTTATGCAAAGGAGAAATCAAAATGATAAATACAAAACAGCTACTCTGAACATATTTGAATAGAAATAAAGGCAGAGGCACCCAGATATAGAAAATTTCATAATACAAAAATATGAACACAAAGGGGGAATGTAGAACACAAGATTAGTAAGGCAGAAGTTAAACAAATAGAAACATAAGTTATGGGATACCTGCAAAGAAAAGGACTTAGTGTAGAAAGTCCAACACAGGCTATGTCACAGCATGGTGGAATAATCAGTTCCCAAATTAAGGAGAAACAGGTAAAACAGGAAGTAACTAATCTCTTTTCACATGATGATGTTGTGGAGCCTTCAGTATGAAATGAGTACAAAAGTTAGTTGGAGTTGCACAGCAAGGGAAGGAGCAAGAAACAGTGGTAACTCTGACACAGGCAGTAATTGTGGAGTGACAGGCAAATGAGTTATGAGGAGCGACAGATGACATGGGATGCAGCTGAATAGGGTATGACACAGGAAGACATTCTGGAACTTTCTCTAAAATAGCTGCAGGAAACAAAAAAGTATGTACCATCAGTTTAGAAGAAAATGATCTAAGTGAAGAGATGGTTGATTTAATAGAGATGGATAGACATATTAAGATCAATGAAATAAATGGATTAAAGAAAATAAATAAAACCCAAAATGTTAGAAGTCTGATGAAACAGGTGAACACAGTAATAACAGAAATTCTTGTGATATAACAGAAGGAAATAGTATATATTACTTTGCAGTTAAACTAATAACATATAAAGTCTTACCACGATACAAAGTAATAAGGGAAGAAATTAAATGACATCATGGAAGCATCAAATAGGGAAAAACATAAAGTAAATAAGATATGAATTGTCACTGTTAGAAGAATGTAAAATAAGGAAAAGATCAATAAAACACTTAGAAAAATGTATGTAATAAAAGCAACACACAGTATAACAGACCAGGGTATATCATACACTATTGCAAACAATAAATTAAAGATAGCACAGGCAGAAAAACTTAGAAGATATGCAGGTAAATATAAAGGAAAACTACAAAATAACCAACTAATTGATGACCCAGAAGGTTTTATAGAGAACTGGGAAACAAAGAAAAAGGAATAGAACACTAAAGTAGAAGAAAGTACACACATTTTGGAGAAATATTTTATGATGATCCTGGGGAATGAACAAAGATGCTGAATGGACTAAAATTTAAAAGAAACAGTAAGAAGATAAAATGTACAAGATATGAAATGGGATAGTGTAATAGCCAAAGAAACTGAGACAAAATTAAGAAAAACTCCTAAATAGAAAACCCCAGGCCCTGATGTAGTACATAACTTCTCACTAAAAGTATTAACATTGTACACAATGATTTATCCCTGAATAAAAACTCTTTAACAGACAGCAAACTGGTTAACAGGAAAAATGGTAACCCTCCTTAAGAGTGAATCTTAAGTCGTCTTAAAAACTATAGACCAATAACTTGCCTTCTGATGATGCACAAACTATATACTGGAATTGTTGCAAAGTTTATAGTCATTTAGAAGAAAACTCAATGATGGCAGTAGAACAAAAAGGATAAAAAAGAAATTCATATGGAACAAAGAATTGTGCTGCTAAATAAAGCCATAATGGAGAATTACATAAATGGGAAGAATTTAAGTATGGCATAGATAGATTACAAAAAAAAAACATTTTATAGCATCCTACATTCATGGGTAAAGGAGTGCTTATAGATGTATAAGATATACCCCACAATGAACAATTGCATTACAGGTGTCAATGAAATAGTGGCAAACCACTTTGCAATTAAGCCATGACAAAGGGCAAATTATTACCCCATGGATAAATATTCTTAGGGGGATATTTCAGGATGATTCTTTCTCATTGCTTTTGTTTTGTCTTGCCCTTAAACCACTATGCTGTTTCTTTAACATATTTAGTTTTGGCTACAATTTGGATCCCAGGAAACAAACTTGCATAAAGATTTCTTATCTGTTTTTTTGTACATGACTTAAAAATGTATAGTTAATCAGATGAACTGAAAGCACAGATACAAGTGGTTAAAACTTTCTCAGATGTTATAAGAATGAGATTTGGTCTTGATAAATGTGAAAAAACAGTGTTTAAAGCATGAAAGTTACAGCACAGAGAAAGTATCAGTCTAGGACAGGAATATGATATAAAGGACCTTGAGCGGAAAGAGGTGTATGACTATTTGGGAATTGATAAAGGATTGGCAATAAAATATGAGCAAATGTGACTAAAACTCAATAAGGAATACTCTGAAGACTAAAACTAATATTGAAAACAGTCTTGACATCAAGGAATAAAGTCCAGGCTATAAACCAATTTGCTCCTCCAGTTTTAGCTTGCAGTTGTATTGTGATTGACTTGCCCCAAAAAGTATTGGATCAGTTGAACAGAAAAACAAGAAAAATGCTTCATGCTTAACAATTGATGTATAAAAATCAGTGTATACCAAGATTATGTATTCCATGCTTTGAATGAGGTATGAGCCTCCTCGAAATTGATTACATGCATACATATCTGCTGACCTCATCATATCCAAGGATAGTAAAAGTTTTACAACATGAAGAAAAGAAGTCTCTGCTTAGTATTGCAGAAGCATATCAGTGTCAAGCGGGAATAGAAATCAAACCGGAAGTAGACAAAAATCAGACAATTGAATGTACCAAAAAACAAAAGAAAGAATATAAGAAGGATAGAATATAAGGAGAAGGATCAGATGGAATGAAAAGAAATGTGGAAAAGTGAGAAGTATAGTGGCAATTATAGTGATCTCCTGGAAAAACCTTATGTGATCAGGATTTGATGCAGGGATGGTTAAGGAGTGGTACGTTGAAACCCACAGAAGAAAGGTTAGTAATAATCACTAGCTGGAGATATAGTGAACTACATACACATTGGTTTCCAAATCCACTGAGCTTGTTGAAGAAACAGACAAATGTTAGTTTTGTAAAAAATAATTGGAACTGGTCACACATCTTGTTGCTGGGTGTAATATGCTTATGGCAGACCTGTACACTGAAAGGCACAATAATGTGGGAAGACTGTTGCACTGGGGACTGTTGCACTATAGAAGTAGCTGGGAATCCTTGGAAACGTGAACTACAAATCATTACAGAGAATGATGAAGTGCACATCATCCTTTAAAACATTTCAAGAAATAGATGCGAGAAAACCAGACATAGCAGTCCATGAAAAAATATATCAATGATTATTAAAATTGCTATAACCTAGCAATTACAGTGTCTCATTTACAGAGAGACATAAAGTCATAAAATATCAAGACTTGCAGGAGAAATGAGAGCAATCTGGAAGAAAGATACCTACACAGTTCCTATAGTAGTAGTATCAGCAAAGGGTCTCATAAAAAAATAATTTACAGTTGTATTTAAATATACTGTCAATACATGTAACTCGATGTTAATGGCAGAAAAAGTCAGTCCTGGGCACATTGTGGATGCTTTGAAGAGCACTTTTGTCTAATATCAAAGACTGTAACAATACTAATTTCATGAACTTTAGTCATACCTGGGTTCATTCTCATCATAGTATTGGAAACTCAAAAGACTTTTGGATATTAAACCAAGAAAGAAGTAAAATGCTTCATGCTTAGCAAATGATATATAAAAAACAGACAGCCCAACAATATACATCCCTCTCTCTCAAGAATATTCATCCCCTACTCTGAAGTAGGTGCGGGCCTGCATGAAATTGACTACATGTACAGATCTGCAGTCACTGGACTGCATATATATTTGCTGTTGTCATCAGATCCAAATATTGTGAAAGTTGAAAAGCATGAAGAGAAGTCTAAGATTACATCTTTGCTTAGCTTATTAGAAGCATTTTGGAAAATGTGGGAGTAAAAATCAAACCAGAAGTAGACAAAAATCAGACAGCAATCAAAATGGCCAAAAAATAAAAAAAAGAGAAAAGAATGAAAAGGATCAGATGAAATGTTTGCTGCATACTTTTTACTGTATTTTATTGCTATAAACTAATTTGCACAGTTGTACTAACATTGTCTGCCTTACAGGGCCTGATAAATAATGTTTTTACTGTCACACTGTTTGTAAATCTGTTCTAGCTAGTTTCACTGTGTATAAGGTATCAACTGGAAATTTTCTCCATTTGTTAAACATATGTTTGTTTGTTCTGATTTCCTGCCAAGGAGTGTATGATATAACTGATTTGTTTGCAGTTAAAAGGATTCTCTAGAGTCTCCTTGCTCTTTTCTCTGTTTAAAACTTTCATTTAGTGGCTCACTGCTTTTTCTGCTGTGCCTAAAACAGTGTAGCTAGTAGCTGTAACATTGTCCATATTCAGGATTGTGTTTCTGGGCCTAGTTGTTTGCAGAAGCTGTGTGTCCTGAGCACATTTTACAGGCCATCTTAGTTTAGCCATAGCCATTCTCCACTTCAGTGAGAGTGTAGTGTTGATGGTTATTGGCTGGTTAGGCTTGCCTGGTCTAGGGCTTGGAGTAAGCACCTCATTGGTTCTTTTGAGCTTTTTTTTAAGTTGTTTCAGGTTTCAATCTTCTGTTACTTAAGAAGTTACCTTGTGAGTGTTTCTGCCATTTCACACAGAGCTAAAAGGAGGAGGGGCACTGATCACAACTCTTATTTGTGATATATAACAATAGGTATCCTGTTTATTTGCTTATTTTTACTAGTTATTGCTTATGCTAGTTATTTATAGCACTGTTTATTGTCTGCTGCATACCTTTTACTGTATTTTATTGCTATAAACTAATCTGTATAGTTGTACTAAAATTGTCTGCTTTACAGGGCCTGATAAGTAAGGTTTTTACTGTCACACTGTTTGTAAATCTTTTCTAGCTAGTTTCACTGTGTGTAAGGTATTAACTGGAAATTTTTTCCATATGTTAAACATCTGTTTGTTCTGATTTCCTGCCAAGGAGTGTATCATATAACTGATTTGTTCACAGTTAAATGCATTCTGTAGAGTCTCCTTGCTCCTTAATCTGTTTAAAACTTTCATTTAGTGGCTGACTGCTGTTTTTCTGCTGTGATAACCATTTCTGTAGTGTTTTCTGTCTAAAATAGTGTAGCTAGTCGCTGTAGCATTGTCCATATTCAGGATTGTGTTTCTGGGCCTAGTTGTTTGTTTGCAAAGGCTGTGTGTTCTGAGCACATTTTCAAGGCTGTCTTGGTTTAGCAAAAGCCATTCTCCACTTCAGTGAGAGTGTAGTGTTGATGGTCATTGCCTGGCTAGGGTTGCCTGGTCTAGGGCTTGGAGTAAGCACCTCATTGGTTCTTTTGAGCTATTTTTTTAAGTTGTTTCAGGTTTCAGCTTTCTATTACTTAAAGAAGTTACCTTGTGTGTTTCTGCCATTTCACACAGACCTAAACGCGGGAGAGGCACTGACCACAACTGTGATCTGTGAAATATAGCAATAAGTATCCTGTTTTTTTTTTTTGCTTATTTTTACTAGTTATTGCTTATTCTAGATATTTATAGCACATTTTCTATTGTCTGCTGCATACGTGCTACTGTATTTTATTGCTATAAACTAATCTGCATGGTTTTACTAAAATTGTCTGCCTTACAGGGCCTGATAAATAAGGTTTTTACTGTCACACTGTTTGTAAATCTTTTCTAGCTAGTTTCAGTGTGTGTAAGGTATTAACTGGAACTTTTCTCCATTTGTTAAACATCTGTTTGTTTCTTCTGATTTCCTGCCAAGGAGTGTATCATATAGCTGATTTGTTTGCAGTTAAAAGCATTCTCTAGAGTCTCCTTGCTCCTTTATCTGTTTAAAACTCTCATTTAGTGACTCACTGCTGTTTTTCTGCTGTGATAAATATTTATGTAGTGTTTTCTGCCTAAAACAGTGTAGCTAGTAGCCATAATAGTTTCCCACCCTCCCTCTTGATTTGTGTCTTGTTTTTATACTTCATGGCTTTGCAGTTGCCTGCCCCTACTGTAAATTTGATCTGGGACACTCCTTCCAGTCTAGTGTCATTCGCTCATTTTACCTAATACAGAGAGAACATTTAAGAAGGCCAACCAACTTAATTTCTTAACCTTGAATGATCTAATGTTCCTCCTTTCTCCATTTCCACTTTACTGAAAAAAAAACACTTTACTAGAATCAACCATTGCTAGGATCTCCCTGTGTCCTCACTGAGTGTGCTTTTCAAACAATCTGGAAATATGGAGCTGATAAGTATATTTTTTGGCACTTTTCAACTGTTCAGAGTTCTGCACTGTCTTAAATTTTGCTTGACTGAATTATTTATATATTTACTGGCATTGTCTGTATAACGGGCTCAAACAGTAACATCGAACACCGGGATGCCAAAAAGTATTCAGTGAAATTCACTTCCAGGATTCGCTGAATACTTGTCAGACAAATAAATACTTGCCCTGCAACACAATGGAACTAATTGTACCTAAACCAAAGCCACCAATGTGGGGGGCTTCACCCCCACCCCCCTAACTAAATATACCAACTCCGAGATCACACCACAGTGGAGAAAAGGACAACATTGTGTAGTTGGCGAACTACATCTTTGCCCTTGAAGTATTCAACAAATTGCAGAAGTGAATTTTGCTGAATACTTGTCGGTGTTCAGGTGTTCGATGTTATGGCATTTTAATGCCGTAATATAGACCCATTTTTTGATAGTCTAAGTGCCTCCATCTTGATTTTTTCCTAATTTACTGCTTTCTGCACTTGTTTTTAGTCATTTTTCAATTAAATTGCATTTATTTAAACTGTATTTGCTTTAATATTGCTACACACTCAAGTGTGCTAGCTTGCACTGCATTTGAATTGTTTTAGTGCTGTTTTAGCTGCTTTTCTGTAAAAAAAAGTTCTAAGCTTGTTTCCTGCCTTTCCTGTAACTACTCTATTCCAGATTCAGATTTACTGTATCCAGGACTGTTTGTAAGCTTCTGAGCACCCCAAGCCTCTCTGTGTTGGAGGGAAGCCTTCTAGCTTATCAGTGGGAGTTGTAAGCACTAAGTAGCCTATCTACCACATGAGGAGTGATTTCTGGCCCAGAAATTGTAGTTTATTGGCTGTTTGGGCAGTTTTTCCAGCCCTTTCAACTTTCTGGTTTAAAAGCCCATGTTTGCGCTTGTTTCCTGCCTTTCCTGTAACTAGTCTAGTCCAGATACAGATTTGCTGTATGCAGGACTGTTTGTAAGTTTCTAAGCCCCCCAAGCCTTTCTGTGTTGGAGGAAAGCCTTCTAGCTTATCAGTGGGAATGGTAAGCACTAGGTAGCCTATCTACCATAAGAGGAGTGGTTTCTGGCCCAGAAATTGTAGTTTATTGGCTGTTTGGGCAGTTTTTCCAGCCCTTTCAACTTTCTGGTTTAAAAGCTCATGTTTGTATGAGTTTGTGCTTGTTTAAGCTACGTGCAGCGGTGCCAAGTTGAAGTAAACTATTACTGGTGCCAGAAAGTCTGCTTTTCAGTTTTTCCCTTAGATCTTGCTAGTTCTTTCTCTGTTGCATTTCAAATAGTCTAATCACTTTACACTTAAACAGGTTTTTGTAGCTATTATTGTAGCACACCTAAGTGCTATCAGCACTAGCCATTCTTCATGGAAATAGCTTCAGTACTTAGTAGTTATGACCACCCCTCCTGGCATGATTAAAAGGCAGTTCCCTGTGCTTTCTCCTATAAACCTGGTGCACTTGGGCATTCTGAGGCATTGTAGCAACTGCCTCATGTACACAGACAACCCTCTCCTCTTACCTCCCAACACTCAGACTTGTGAGAGATGCACTTATATCACCAAATTGGAAGCTTTGCACTCTCCAGCCAAGAGCGGACTAGCTGGTCAAGAGGAGGTCAACACCTGCACCACACCACATGGAACACATAGCCCTCCAGAACACCCACTATCACAGCTCTCACATAAAAACACAAACCACACACCCATCTTTGCAGAGGCCCTCAGTAGAAATTTACCCAAACAGCAGAGACCTCCAAGACAGAAACACACTCGACCACTGCAACACAGCACAAACCATGGGGCACATAGCTTACTTCCACAGTGTGCCCTCAACCTAAGCCCCTAATGCTAAACTCCTTGCCCAATACACTAATCATAGGTGACTCAATAGTGAGGCATACAAATGTCCCACTCACGCATTTATATCATGCTATCGAAAGATGAAAATAGCGAATGCTATTTCATCGAACCTAAAATATCCAAACCACAAAATATCAAACATTCAGAACAGCGAATTATTTCCCATGGAAAAAATTTGCTATTCCGAAACACATACACACAACACAAGCACACCAAAAAAACCCAGCAATCCACACACATACACTTAAAATCCTACATCTAACCCTACACTAAACTGTACATCCACTGCTATCTATCCACTTACCTTAACCCTAACCCTAAGGTCCATCACTATCGCACACTTACCTAACCCGCGCCCTAATCCTAACTCACTTAACCCGCCCCAACCCTAAATCACCTAACCCGCGCCCTAACCCTAACTCACTTAACCTGCACCCTAACCCTAACGTCCACACGATCGCACACTTACCTGAACCTGACCTGTAACTTTCCACCACAGTGCTGAAAATAGCAAAGCCACGGAAACTGCCAACTGAATTCTTTACCCTAAGAAAAAAATTGGTGTTCTGCAGCTTCTCTATTTTTAGCGTTCATTGAATAGGGGTCGATATTAGAACATTTGAAGTTTTAAAACTTCACTGTTCTGATATGGACCCCCCACTCACTAGGTTGAATAAGGAATAGTTAACGGTCAGGTGTTTGTCAGGTGCCAGAATCTTACATATAACACATGCACTCAGGTCACACCACAACAAGTACAAGTATGACTCTGTCATTGTCCATGTGGGTGTGAATGACATGAGATGCACCTCCCTGGATTACATGAAAAAGACATGGTAGAGCTCTCAGGTTATTTGGCCCAGGCAGGCATGACACTAACTGTGAGCAGTATGCCACCATCACCCAGAATGATACTGCAGTACAAACAAAAAATGATTGACTTCAACAATTGGCTAAGTTTTTGGTGTCATTCTAAGAGGATCCAGTATCTGTCTGCTTGGGATAACATGATTGACAGAACTCAGTGCTTTGCCAGAGATGGCCTGCATCTGACACCTATGGGTTTCAGGGTACTGGCTAAGGCTCTTGCCACCCCTATAGTGCCTTTTTAGGTGGTGTTACAAAGACCAAATTACCACCATAATAGCTATAAATAAGTGCTATCTGAGGGTCATGCTGCTCAGTGCTAGAAGTGTAAATCTCAAGATACACTTGCTTGAAGCACTCCTCAAAATGGAGAACATCGACATTTGTGCTGTAATGGAGACCTGGTTTAAAGTGGCAGAAAGTACTCCTGCACTACCAGGCTATAACTCATTCCACACCTTTCAGCTCCAAAACATGGACTGAAGCTACAAAGGTGGTGGTGTCTCCACATTCTTAAAGGATATGCACACCTCTAGACTAGTAGCCCAGCATGACGCATCAGAGATACTTCAGGTACAACTAACACTGGGTAAGACGGTGATCCAGGTCATAGCCTGCTGTAGGTCCTCGACCATGTCCCTAGACTCTCACTTCATGTTTATAAGCACCCTGGACTCTATGAAGATCCAATCCTACTCTCACTTACTAGAAGAGACTTCAACCACACATCCATCAACTGGGAAAACTACTCAAGCACCAATATACTGGCCCGACACTTCCTTGAATTCATCAATTCCAATACCCCGGACCAGCTCATTCTGACCCCCACTAGAGGAAGCAACATCCTTGACCTGGTTATTACCAACATGGGCGACTGTTGCTCTACACCAGTAGTCAGTCCCTCCCTGGTCAGATCCAACCATAAGCTAATCCCCATGGAACTCCACATCTCACCCACACCCCCTGCTAAGGTAACCACCTTGAAAAACCTCTCCAAAACTGACTTTGGACTCCTAAAAGCAGAGGTGGCTACCTTCATGGCACCAATACCAGTGGAAAATAGCTGCATGACTGCCAAATCATACACCAGTGCACTGTATGAACATGTACATAAATGCATGGAACTATTGAATCCCAACAGAACCAAGATGCTCTCCTCCAAAATAAGGAAGTGATACGTGGGAAATGCAGTTTGTTCCTACATGTGGTCAGTTGAAAGACCCCTACCTACACCCTTAATGTTTCATGTCCCCATTGGAAACTGCCAATCACATGGTTTTGATGTTTGGAAACTGCCATTCACGTGGTTTTGATGTTTTTCTGGTTCGATGTATTCAGTTTGATGTTATGTGATTCGAAATTCTAAGCTTTTGATGATGTGATATATACCCGTTTAAGCAACAAGCATTTAAAGTTTAAAGCTTAGCATTTCAATACTGTGATGCTGTCTATGTAAATTTGTCAAAAGCGGTGACAACTGCTTTTGAACCACTGACTGATCTAATTACTCTGCTTTGCTATGAAAGGCATAGCTACATTGACAGTAGTTGTGAATCAGTCTAAGTTCTCCTCCTCTCTACAATAAAGACAGTGGAAAACAGTTTCAGACCTGTCTTGTTTACAGCAGCCTGAGCTCCTGACTACAAATTTCTCTGTGACCACAAGGCACATCTGAAAGGAAGAGCATCTTCAGCATAACAGTCCAATGATTAAAATAAGCTTTTAATAAAACACAATTAAAAACAGTAGTCAAAATGTACACAAAGGATAAATAAGCGCTTTTGTCCTGTTAATTTTCCAAAACTTCTTCAGATGACATAGACCATTATTTGTAATGTTTAAGGACCCTGTTCCAATGGTCACAAGACCCAATTAAATCTTCAAAACCTTAAAGTAACAGGATGCCTCTTGAGAAACATATATAACTTTAGAAAAGAAGTCTCCATTAATGATCTACCTATGTAGAGAGTTTAATTTTAAAATACTTGACATGGAAGTGCTTTCATTTAAAACCTGGTCAATAATCAGCCTTTAGGGCCAGTTGCCAGTATAGTTCTCTTTTCTTGAGGTGGAGATGCCAAGGACCACCCCTAGGATTTTTGATCACCTGTTCCACCACTATGAACTTGAAAGAGTGGTCATTAAATCCTGCTAAATGTTTCCCCAAAACATTAGTTTTTTTCTACAGATGTCATATTAATGTCATACACCCTGTTTTTTAACATCTGTTCCGTCTTTTCAATATAAAAGCAGCCCTTTCTGCACTAATCAAGTTTCCCTTTCATTGGATAGACTTTTTATTTTATACTCAAAAAATGTCTTGTATGAATCCATTTACAAAATTTCCAACCACATTTATTCATTTGTTTAAAATATTTTTTGTTTATGTAAGAATTAGAGATATATTCTAAATTGTTCTTAATATTCATTTCCTTCCGATACATGATTTTCAGTTTTTCTGGAAACAAATTATGGAAGTCTAGACCCTCCTTCAATAACAACCAGTTTTTATTAAGTACCCAATTTACAGTCTTAGTGTCCAGGTTGTAGTTGGTAATAAAAGAAAATGAGAACCACCAGAATCCTCAGTTCTGTAATGGTTAGGTGCACTATAATTCTCAATAGTACTCTTGGTCAACAAAGGAACATAAATATTCCTATTTCTTTTCATAATGACCTCATCTTTTAACTCACTAACCAAGGTGCTTGGACAGACCCTTCTTGAAAACATTGATTCCAGCAAGGTACATTTTTCCAAGGAATCATAAGAGACCATCCTCGCAGCCTGACAAACTGCCCTTTGACAACAGACCATTTTTCTGTCAAGGTGTGGGCATTGGAGAAATGTAAGAAAGATTTGGAGTAGGTGGATTTTCAATGTATCTTGGAAAAATAGCAGCCATTATTCAGATCCTTTTCAGGAAGGACATCCAAATGTGAAATCTTGGTATTGTCCATTTGGAAAGTGAATTTCAGGAGATCTGTAATAAAATAAATCATCAAGTCACCTCTTGTAATACTGAATAAACTGTGCAAAGGGACCCTCCAAAACAAAAGATTTTCCCACCTTGCCATAACAATATTTGCATAAATGGATCCACAATTTACCCCATAGACACACCTTTGTCTGATGATAATATTTACCATTGAATAAAATTAAATTTTTGAAGAGAACCATCTCAAGTAACTCTTCCAGAATGTTAACAAGACCTGTGTTCACCTTTTTGGTTTCTAAAAATTCTCTGTACCAAATCAACCCAATAGCATACAAGTCTCTGACATCAATAGTGACTAAGATGTCATTGTTGTGAAATTCAGTTTCATTAATTTTTAATAAAAAGCCGCATGAATCTTTGCAAACTTGTGCTTCATGTTTTGAAATATTTCAGTTTCTAATCAACAATCTTTGCACATGCTTCTATCCCCAAAATTATCTAACTTATTTATGAGCCCTTCCACATTATTATACCTTTACATCTCATAGTACTGTCAGTTATTATTATTTAGCACTCGTTTATACTCAGTAATCTTATTTGTTTTAAATATATTGTCTTCATTTTTCTACTTGATTCTCAGCAGTCAAATGGGAATCCACATTAACATTTAAAGTATTGATCAGATCTCTTCCAGGTCTTCTGAAACACAGTTAGAAGCTATCCAGATTCTGAATCTTTGATTATATCTAATCATAGCCAATATCCAATTTTCCAGTGTCAATGCTTTGTATGAATTCAATTTTATTTTCATATAACTTCAATACAAGAGATCAAAAAGAACACCCAAACTCCAGTTTAGATCTTATTAGGGCAAAATGCAGGTAAAGTATAACTTTGGTGTTTTGGATTTTTGGGGGCCAGAAGATACAGAAACCAGATGATGCTATGAAATTCTATCCAGAGGCAATTAAGGGCCAAAATAATCCACAGTGATGATGCTGTTGTCGGTACCAAAATTGAGAGCTATAATTAGTGTTAATGGTCTGATCTTGTAGACTACTCCATAACAGCCAAGATACATTGCAAAGAAAAGGCTTCCTCTAAGGAATTTCTTCATAGAGAAGACAGGACTCATGTTGTAAGTGGTATCCTTGTACGTTTTCTCCGAAAAAATGGATGACTATGACAACCATGCAGGTTTAGTGAAAAAAAAAAACAACTCTTTCACACATAGTGATCTTTGGATAACTGCAGCAGGACTGTGTCAGAGATTTGCACAGATAAAATATTTGTCAGATCTGGCCCAGACAGTAGAAAAATTATCTTCTGTTTTGTGAAGTCTTTTACCTGTAATTTTTAACATGATCATAGGTTCATTGGTAGGTACTATGCTATCGGCCCTGGGGCCTATACAAGTCCAGCCAAAAAGGTACCCTGGCTTTTGCCACCCAAGAAAATTATTTTCCTGTGCCACTGTCAAGTAGAGCCACAGAGGTGATCCCTGGGGTGAATTTCCTATTTCCCATCCAATCGTCAATATTTTTCTTGGAGTGCTAATCAGGAGCTTTGTTTGATATAGATAGGTAGTTTATTTCAGAGTATGGGAAGTCTCTGGGACAGGAATCTATCCCTCTGGCATGTCCTGTTTATTGTGGTGACAAGGTTTAGGTCCCTAGAGCTTGTAGCTCAGAGAGATTGGGATTTCTTTAAGTGGAGCATGTCCAACAGCTCTGGGTTTGACATAGCTTTGTATGTTAGGCAGAGATCACCTCTGAGTAGACGATATGCGACAAAGTATAGCTGGAGTTATTTGAGACGGTCTGCATAGGGCATCTGTTTGAGGCTGGTAATCCTCCTTGTGAGGTATTTCTGTGGCCTTTCCAGTTGTTGTAGATGTCTTATGAGGTACATACCAAAAGGGGCATTGTACTCTATAATGGGTCTAATGAGTGATGAGTAGAGGGGAACAATGACCTCTTTTTTTCTGGATGAGAAATCTTTTGTGATGAGGTGTGCCACATAGAAGGATTTCCTGACTACTGTGGTGATGCGATTATCAAAGGAGAGACTACTGTCCACCTGTGTCCCAAGGTCTCTTATCACACTTTTGGTGTTAAGTATACTGCTGCCTATGTTGTAGTTCATGGGTACAGAGTTTTTACCAAAGGGGATGACAATGCACTTTTTGGCACTGAGCTTGAGGCCATGGCTTTGACACCAGGCATCTGTCTCAGTGAGGCCCTTTTGTATGATGTCCACATCGTTAGGAGTTTTGATTATGGCTCCTAGTTTGCAGTCATCTGCGAACTTCATTAGCCAAAGACCTTCTGTGTTAGCCTGTACTTCAGAGAAGAAGATACCAAACAAGAGAGGACCCAGGACTGAACCCTGTGGTACTCCACTTGTCACTGGTCTGAAGTCGGATTTGGAGTCTGCTACTTTCACAGTGTGAGTTCTGTCAGTGAGCCAGTTGGCAACCCATCTTGTGACATAGGGATTTATACCTAGTTTAGTGAGTTTATCTATAATTCCAGAGTGGGGGGTGGTATCGAAAGCCTTGGCAAGATCTAGATAGGCTGTGTGAACCACCTTACCCTTGTCTACGGCTTTGGTGACTGCTTCAAAGAAGTCTATCAGGTTTAGGAGACCTGATCTGCCTTTTACAAACCCAAACTGGGTGGGGTCCAGAGTTTGGAGATTACCAATGTCTTTGTTTATGAGTTGCATGATGAAACGTTCCATGGCCTTGCAGGCCAGGCTCGTCAGGCTAATGGGGCGGTAGTTCCCGGGGTCCGTGGTGGCTCCCCCCTTGTGGAGTGGGATAACCATCACTGTGCGCCATTCAGCAGGGACAAAGCCTGAGGTGAGGCTATGATTGAACATGGTACTTAGGTAGGGTGCCAGTCTGTTCTGTAGTTTGTGTAGAACGCAGCCTGGGATGTTGTCTGTTCCCATAGATGCTGTGTTCTTGGCTTTGGAGAGTGTGGTTTTTACACGTGCAGCCGTGATTACAGGAACTTTGCATTTTTCCGGTATAGAGATGGACTCTTTAGGGGGTGAGAGGGGGGTAAAGATAGCACTGAACCTATCTGCCAGGATGTTGTCAATATCAGTTGGGTCTGTATATTTAGTGCCATTGTGCTGTAACTCAGAGCAGATCTGAGTGTTGCCACTGAGATTCTTGACATAGCTATAGAATGCTTTGTGGTTGTCTTTAGAATCAGTGGCGATTTTATTTTCATAACAAGCTTTGGAGGATTTTATCAGGGATCGCAACTTCTTCCTGAGGCTGACCAGGGAGCTCCTCCACTCATGGGATTTTACTCTCTTTTACAACAGTTTCTTCCTTCTGTTTTACAGTTTGTTTATGGCAGGGGACCACCAAATTGGCTTCCTTTTTTTGGAGGATAGCGTCTTGGTTCTGTTTGGGATAGCACGATCCCTGCACTCATGTAAGTGCTTATAAAGTGCAATTGTGTAGGATTCAGTAGTCATAACTTTATTGACAATCTGCATGGGTGTCATGAAGTTCACCACTTCTGTCTTAAGAAGCATGAAGTTGGCTTTGGAGAAATGTTTTACCATGGTTTCCTTAATGGGGGTGGGGGCAAGATGTGGATATCTAGGGTAATTAGCTTATGGTCGGATCAGACCAATAAGGCATTGACTTCAGGTGTGGAACACTGGTCACTCATGTTGGTAATGACTAGATCTAGGATATTGTTGCCCCTGGTGGGGGTGTGGATAAGTTGATCCAGGGCAGTGGAGTTTATACATTCCAGAAAGTGTTGAGCGAAGGAGTTTCCACTTGCAGATGGAGTCAACATTAGCTGGCTTCACATTCATGAGGAGGTAAGCATTTGTTACCGAAGTTATGAAATGCTGCTTCTTATCTAGGACATCTTGGAGAGATGTCAAGGTTAGATAATTATGGATCAACAAGAGAAGTTGAAAGGAATGCAGTGAATGACGGGTCCCTAGTATATCAGCGAATGCTTAAAATAGCAAACGCTGTTTAATTGACCCTTATGAAACAGTGAAATCCCAAAAACAGGGAACAGCAATTTTTCCTCCAGGGAAAAAAAATCACTGGGCTGTTTTCGAGACTTTGCTGTTTCCTCCACTGTGGAGTGATCTCGGAGTTGGTATATTTAAGCCGGGGGGTGTGGGTGGCACAGCTCCCCACTTTATTTTGTGTTTGGGTTTTTTTTTTCAGAGCAGCAATTTTTTTTCCCTGGGTAAAAAAAAAATCGCTGTTCTGTGTGTTTGGCATTTTGCCATTTTTGACTTTTAAGGGTCGATTATACAGCATTCGCTGTTATAATATAGACCCATGAATGTCATCCCAAGCTGGTGTATTTTGGTAACTAAACATCATGAGCATATGACAGGCTCATCAGGAAACTCTTTCAAATTGGCCTGCATTGCATGGTAACAACAACAAAAGATTGTAGAGTTGCATTCCCTAAGGAGCCTTGGTCCTTCACATGAGTTCTGCAGCCTAGAGGAGGAGATTTCATACAAGCTAGAAAACAGATATAGGAAAACAAGTCAGTTTAAAAAGAAGATAGTGAAACACAATCCATAAGCTTCTTCACATGATATTTTCTGTACTTTGAAGACAAGCTCAAAGTGAAGGTAACTAACTGCACTTTCCTTTTGATTAAGCAAGACATGAACTGTCGTGAAACTGTTCCTTAGTCACAACTCATTGAGAGCAAAGCCTTTTTAAACTCCTGCTGCAAGCAATTTCCCTGCACGTCAAATAAAGGACTTGGTCCCACAACCTCCTTACTTATGTATGCACTAAATTCATGTTTGCACAATAGTCAGGACATAAGAAAATCCCTAGAAACATGTACCAGTGTCTTCTACAAGTAGTTTTGCTATACGACATAGTTTACACTGGGGTAAACCTTGAAGAGTGGTAGCATTCAGGAAGCGTGATTGGAAACTTAGCATCTGTTCACATTACCCATAATCCCTTGAAGCCTGTGATTGTTATGATTTTTTTCTTCTACTTTATGCCTCTAGAATGTTGTAGTTATGAAAACATAGCTGAATTAATGACTTTCCAAATTATATGGATTTTATGTTTTGTGACCACTGTGGGGAGTAAGAAGCATCAGTGTATGGATTTTCAGTGACCTGCTGAATGCACTCCTACATCATTCAAACTGGACACATGGAAGATGTTAAGTACACTGGAAAGGATTAGTGCAGAGGTCCTTTCCTGATCCCTCCTAGGAGAATGATTTATATGACAGTGGTGAAGTAGAGAACTGTGTAAGACATCCTCTTTTATAGTGCTTAAATACATGCGTCTTGGTGTCAGTAGGCATCCTCCCACCATTATCTAGATGAACAATTGTATTTAAATGGAAATTACACTCTGTTGTACATAGTTCCTATATTTGTTAACTTCTACAAGGCTGTACATCAAGTAAGATATTATTATATTTGAATCCCACTTTAGTGTCCTGCATTTTAAACTGTGTTACTTATTTTGTCCTTCAACAATCTCTGTGCAACAAAGATGGCATTTGTGGGTATGTCTGTCAAGTCACGCATGTTAGTGAAGCATGGAACTAAATTTAGGCCTAAACAAGCCTCTGTACAACAAAGATGGCATTTGTGGGTATGTCTGTCAAGTCACGCATGTTAGTGAATCATGGAACTAAATTTAGGCCTAAACAAGCCTCTGTACAAAAGGATAACAACATTTTTAATACCCCTCATTAACATTTAGAAGTTTAAATGCTCATGTTGCTCTGTAATTTTCATACATTGAATACATTGTTCTTTATTGTAATTGCTACACTTGATTGTTGTTCTTTATTGTAATTGCTACACTTGATTGTTGTTCTTTATTGTAATTGCTACACTTGATTGTTGTTCTTTATTGTAATTGCTACACTTGATTGTTGTTCTTTATTGTAATTGCTACACTTGATTGTTGTTCTTTATTGTAATTGCTACACTTGATTGTTGTTCTTTATTGTAATTGCTACACTTGATTGTTGTTCTTTATTGTAATTGCTACACTTGATTGTTGTTCTTTATTGTAATTGCTACACTTGATTGTTGTTCTTTATTGTAATTGCTACACTTGATTGTTGTTCTTTATTGTAATTGCTACACTTGAGTTCAGTGTGTTCTGCACTTTCACTCCAATCTGATCATTCATCACATATTTTGATGACTTGTTTATTATTTAGTTATTGAAGTCTGATAAACTGCGTAGTGAGCTGATGCAAAAGGACCCATTTCAGCCACCGTCCAAGAAGTACAGAGTCATGCATTGAAATGCTGCATGAAAAAATAATCAGAGTTACATAAAACATGCTACAGTAAGACAAAGTTATGGTTACATGTACAGTAAGACTTGTAGACATCTTAATATAGAAAGGCTGAGAGCATATATCTGGATGTCTGTATATACTCTAAGTTGATCATGTCCAAACTGCAGGGAAATCACAAGTTTTTACTGTGTGATACCTTAAACCTTCAGTAATAGAGGCCCCAGGGATATATGCAGATGACCTATTTAAGACATCAAGTTTCGGCCTTTTTATTGACCTCATCGGCACAACAAAAGAGGATTGTTTGGCTATACTTTAGAAACAGAGGGGCTTTAAACCCAGCTGATGCCCATAAACATTAAGGTGCCTGCAAAATATGCCAGCTAACATTTAAACCAAAGGTTAAAAAGGCTGGAGTTTTTCTTGCAAGTTGTACTGATACGTTTGCCTGTTTCACTTTTTACTCTTTGGTTTGGATGTTATTGATGATGAGGTCAACAGAAGGGATGAAACATGCCTGTCTACAGCTAGTGGGGTTTGGCTTTATTGGCCTGAATGTATGCTTTAAGATTTAAAAAGTTAAAGATCATGGGCACTCAGAAATTGTGTAGCTGAAACACTTTATGTCCTTAAGGGGTCATTTGCATATAATTCGTGGGTCTCTGTTACAGGAGGCTTAATGTATCACCACAGTGAAAACCCTACCTTGGTTTAGTTTTTCTTGCAGGTTGTATTGACTGGTTTGTCTGTGTAGCCCTTTTACCCTATGGTTCTAAATTTATCATGTTTGATTACTATGATAGCTAGGTATGATCTGTACACCCCTTACAGCCATTCACTGAGGCCAACTGTTTGATAAATGAAGAATCAGAGTCCCCTTTGCTTTACTGTTTTGCTTACTAAAAGGAGAACAAAATAATGTTAACAGAAAATAAATTGATAATTAAAATGGTTAAGAAGTTTACATGTGCTGTTGTGGGTGAAATATGTGACAACTTGTTTCATCATTGTGATACAATATTAAAAATCTGTTTTTACATATCAGGAGCACAGAGTGTGATGTGGGTTGCAGACAGCAACTGTTAGTCGGAACACCATTGTTACATTACCTTCAGACAACTTGTGTCACAGTGCACAATCTGTGAAGGTCACTGACAGGGTTCATCTTGTACATCTACAACAACTTTACTCAGAACATAAGTGCAAGAGGAGCTTTGAATTTCGCACAAGTTTTGCAATACAGCACAGTCAAGTCATACACCAGAGATCTGACAGAGTGGTGGAGCCATATAAATACAGAATGCAATAAGTATTTCTTAAAGCCACAATAACTCAGAAATCATCAAAGCACTCACAAAGATGGACTATGGAAAAGAAGATTAGTAAAGCAAAAGTTAAAGATATAGAAGTTGAAGTTATGGAGTATCTGTGAAGTGAAAGATTTAATGTCGAAAGTCTAACAGAGACTACACCACAGCATGATGGAGTGAGTCCTCAAAGTATGGAGAAGCAGGAAGATCAGGAGACATCTGAAGGAGAAATATGGACATGGGAAAGAAAAATATTTAATATGGTGTAATATTTATGCAAAGGAGAAAGCAAAACTAACCAATACAAAAAAGCAGCACCAAAGATATTTGAAGAGAAATACAGGCAAATGAATCTGGATATGGAAAACTTTACAATACAAAAAATAAAAAGACTAAGAGGAAAAGTAGAAAAGGAGATCAGTAATGGAGACGTTAAAGAAATAGAAATCGAGGTTATGGGATGCCTTCAAAGTGAAGGATTCAGTGTAAAAAATCTAATGCAGAAAACACAACAACAGGATAGAGCAATGGATATCCAAATTAAGGGGAAACCAGTGGAACAGGAAGGAATTGGTCAGGTGCCATATCAAGATATTTTGGAGCCTTCCTCAGCAAACCAGTATAAACATTCACTTAAAGCTAGACAGCAAGGGAAGGAACAGGATACTGCAGAAACTCTGATGCAGTCAATGTTGAGGAGTGATAGGCCAGTGAGTTCCCATATGACAGAGCAACAGAAGGCACAGGATGAAATTAAAGAGAAGGTGCCACAGGAAGATGCTATAGAACTTTCAATAGAATGCCTGCAGGAAGTGGAAAACAAAGGATGTACCCTTAGTCTGAAATTAAATGAACTAAGGAAAGAGTTGCTTGATTTAATTGACATAGAGCTATTAAAATCAATGAAAGAAATAGACTGCAAAAGGTTAATAAAACCCCAAAATCAGAAGTTTGATAAAACAAATGAACACAGTAATTAGGACAGTCCATAGAGATCCATGCGATATAACAGAAGTAAACAGAATACATTACTGTGCAGCTAAATTAATAACTGATAAAGTTCTACCACAAGAGTACAGGGTAGTGAGGCAAAGGAATGGGAGAAATCGAATACCATCATGGAAGTATCAAATAAAGAAAAGTATAAAGCAATTAAGAAGTGTCACTGTTAGAAGACTATAGAAGATGGGCTAGATTAACTAAAATACTAATAAAGATAGATGTGATAAAAGCAGTGCACAGTATTAAATTTTGTGTTAAATTTTTTTTATTTTTTGCCCTTCAACAATCTCTGTGCAACAAAGATGGCATTTGTGGGTATGTCTGTCAAGTCACGCATGTTAGTGAAGCAGGGAAACCCCCCCCCCCCCCCCCCCCCCCCCCCCCCCCCCCCCCCCCCCCCCAAAAAAAAAAAAAAAAAAAAAAAAAAAAAAAAAAAAAAAAAAAAAAAAGAAAAAAAAAAAAAAATAAAAAAAAATTTAAAAAAAAAGCCTTTTTGAACAAAGTTTGGTTTTTATTTGTAATTCACCTTGTTTTTCTTTTTGGAAAAAATTTGGCCTAAAAAACCTTAAAAAGGTTCTTTTTTAATTTCCCTCAAAAAATTTTGGTTTTTAAATTTGCTCATTGTTGTACTTTATTGTAATTGCTACACTTGATTGTTGTTCTTTATTGTAATTGCTACACTTGATTGTTGTTCTTTACTGTAATTGCTACACTTGATTGTTGTTCTTTATTGTAATTGCTACACTTGATTGTTGTTCTTTATTGTAATTGCTACACTTGATTGTTCTTCTTTACTGTAATTGCTACACTTGCTTGTTCTTTATTGTAATTGCTAAACTTGATTGTTGTTCTTTATTGTAATTGCTACACTTGATTGTTCTTTATTGTAATTGCTACACTTGATTGTTGTTCTTTATTGTAATTGCTAAACTTGATTGTTGTTCTTTATTGTAATTGCTGCACTTGATTGTTGTTCTTTATTGTAATTGCTACACTTGATTGTTGTTCTTTATTGTAATTGCTGCACTTGATTGTTGTTCTTTATTGCATTTGCTACACTTGATTTCAGTGTGTTCTGCACTTTCACTCCAATCTGATCATTCATCACATATATTTTGATGACTTGTTTTATTATTTAGTTATTGAAGTCTGATAAATAAGTAGTGAGCTGATGCAAAAGGACCCCATTTCAGCCACCGTCCAAGAAGTACAGAGTTGTAACATTGAAATGCACTGTATGAGAAAATAATCAGAGTTACATAAAAGCAATGCTACAGTAAAGACCAAAGTTTTGGGATTTACATGGCTACATGTACGAGTAAGACTTATGAACAAAGACATCTTAATATAGAAAGGCTGAAAGCATATATCTGAGATGTCTGTATATATACTCTAAAGTTGAAATCATGTCAAACTGCAGGGAAATCACAAGTTTTTACACAGTAGTGTGACACCTTAAACCTTCAATGTAATAGGAGGCCCCGGGATATATGCAAGATGACCTATTATTTAAGACATCAAGTTTAAATGCTTTTATTGACCTCATCGGCACAACAACAAGAGGATTGTTTGGCTATACTTTAGAAACAGAGGAGACTTTAAACCCAGCTGATGCCCATAAACATTAAGGTGCCTGCAAAATATGCTGCAGGCAACATTTAAAACCAAAAGGTTAAAAGGCTGGAGTTTTTTCTTGCAAAGTTATTACTTTGATCACGTTTGCCTGTTGTTTCACTTTTTACTCTTTGGTTTGGATGTCACTTATTGATGATGAGGTCAACAGAAAGGGATGGAAACATGCCTGTCTACAGCTAGATGTGGTTTGGCTTTTATTAGCGGGCCTGAATCGCTTGCTACTTTAGAATTTGCAAAGTTCAAAAGATCATGGGCACTCCAAGAAATTGTGTAGCTGAAACACTTTATGTCAGCAAGAGGTCATTTACGCCATATAATTAGGTGGGTCTCTGTTACAGGAGGTAATGTATATCCATACAGTGAAAACCTGTGGACCTTGGATTTAGTTTTCTTGCAGGTTGACATTGACACCTGGTTTGTCTGTGTAGCCCTTTACACCCTATGGTTTTCTAAATTTATCATGTTTGATTACTATGATAGCTAGGTATGGATCTGTACTTGCCATACAGCCATTCACTGAAGGGCTAACTGTTTTGATAAATAGAAGAGTCAAGAATCAAAGTCCCAGCACAGTTTACTGTTTTGGCTTACTGAAAAGGAGAACAAAATAATGTTAACAGAAAATAAATTGATAATTAAAATGGTTAAGAAGTTTACATGTGCTGTTGTGGGTGAAATATGTGACAACTTGTTTCATCATTGTGATACAATATTAAAAATCTGTTTTTACATATCAGGGCACAGAGTTCTTGATAATGGAGTTTGCAGACAGCAACTGTTAGTGAACACCATTGTTCTACGTTACCTTACAGACAACTTGTGTCACAGTCTTGCACAATCTGTGAAGGTCACTGACAGAGAGTTCATCTTGTACATCTACAACAACTTTACTCAGAACATAAGTGCAAGAGAGGAGCTTTGGAATTTCGCTGAGTTTTGCAATACAAGCACAGTCAAGTCATAACACCAGAGATCTGACAGAGTGGTGGAAGCCATATAAATACAGAGGAATGCAATAAGTATTTCTTAAAAGCCACAATAACTCAGAAATCATCGAAACTTGCACTCCACAAAGATGGACTATGGAAAAGAAGATTAGTAAAAAGCAAAAGTTAAAGATATATAAGAAGTTGGAAGTTATGGAGGTATCTGTGAAGTGAAAGATTTAAATATGTCAAGAGTCTAACAGAGACTACCACCACAGCATGATGGAGTGAGTCACTCAAAGTATGGGAGAAGCAGGGAAGATCCAAGGAGACATCTGAAGGAGAAATATGGACATAGGAAAGAAAAATAATATTTAATAATGTGAGTGTAATATTTATGTAAAGGAGAAAGCAAAAACTAACCAATACAAAAAGAACTGTACGCAAAGATATTTGTGAAAGAAGAAATACAAGGCAAATGAATCTGGATATGGAAGAAACTTTACAATACAAAAAATAAAAGACTAAGAAAGGAAGAGAGTAGAAAAGGAGATCAGTAATGGAGGCGTTAAAAGAGGAAATAGAAATGAGGTTATGGGGATGCCCAGCTCAAACTTAGGAAAGGATTCAGTGTAAAAATCTAATGCAGAAAACACAACAACAGGATAGAGCAATAGGATATCCAGATTAAGGGAAACCAGTGGAACAGGGAAGAGGAATTGGTCAGGTGCCATATCAAGATATTTTGGAGGCCTTCCTCAAGAGGAAACCAGGTATAAACTATTCACTTAAAAGCTAGACAGCAAAGGGAAGGAACGAGGGGACTGCAGAAACTCACAAGATCACGGTCAGTCCAATGTTACGAGGAGTGATATGACCAGTGGAAGTTTCCACATATGACCAGAGCAACAGAAGGCACAGGATGAGGAAATTAAAGAGAAGGTGCCACAGGAAAGATGCTTATAGAACTTTCAATAGAATGCCTGCAGGAAAGTGGGAAACAAGGCTCGAGGATGTACCCTTAGTCTGGAATTAAATGAACTAAGGAAAGAGTTACTTCATTTAATTGACATAGATCTATTAAAATCAATGAAAGAAATAGACTGCAGAAGGTTAATAAAACCCCCAAAATCAGAAGTTTTATAAAACAAATGAACATAGTAATTAGGACAGTCCATAGAGATCTATGTGATATAACAGAAGTAAACAGGAATCACGTTACTGTGTGCAGCTAAATTAATAAGTGATAAAAGTTCTACCCACACAAGGGTACAGGGTAGTGAGGCAAAGGAATGGGAGAAATCAAATACCATCATGGAAGTATCAAATAAAGAAAAGTATAAAGCAATTAAGAAGTGTCACTGTTAGAAGACTATAGAAGATGGGATAGATTAACTAAAATACTAAGAAAGATAGATGTGATAAAAGCAGTGCACAGTATTAGAACAGACCAGGATCTATCATGCACTATCGCAAATAAATTAAAAATTTCAGCACAGGCAGAAAAACTTAGAAGATACATAGATAAATATAAAGGAAAAGTACAAAATAGGCAAGTTAGTGATGACCCAAAAAAGTTTTATAGAGAATTGGGAAACAAGGTAAAAGGAATTGCAAGACTGTCAAAAAAGAAGAAATAGATGCATTTTGGAGAAGCATCTATGAAGATCTTGTGGAACACAACAAAGATGCTAAATGGATAAAAGAAGTAAAAGAAAGAATAAAAAGTTTAAATGAAATGGGATGAAGTAACAGCCAGAGAGATTGAAACAGAGTTAATTGGAAAACCCCAGGCCCAGATGCAGTACCTAACTTTTGGTTAAAAGTATTAACATCTTTGCATGAAGACCTAGCCATAAGTAAGAACTATTTATATCTTTTACCCCAAGCATACACCAATCACAGCTAACAACCAGGTAAAAACAATGCTCCTACACCCCGGAGAATGAACCTGCAAGCTACCCCAAAAATTATAGACCAATAATTTGCCTTCTGATGACATATAAATTATACATGGAAATTGATGCTGACATAGTTTATAGTCATGTAGAAGAAAACTCAATTATGTTATATCAGTTATAATGTAAAGGAAGGAATTGGTTGTAGTAAAGTGAAGCATCATCATTTGAGCTATGTTCTTTGGGCAAAGACTTTTATTACTTTGTTTTGTTGATGGTCAACAGTGTTTAGTATTTGTCTGTGAATAAGCTGGACAGCTTGATGTCTTGAGGTTAATTTATTTTTTTAAACATCAGTTCATTTTTAATTTAGCTTGTATTTTGCAGGCAGAGGTGTGTGAAATACACTGTTATGCTGCAGCAGCTTATCTGGTATTCGGTGCAGTTGAGTAAGGTTTTAAGTTGTTAATTAGTTGCTTCCTGTAGTACAGAGTTTGATTCCCACAGCATTAGTGTGACCACTGTGTGAAAGAATGACTGCCACTTCATCAATGCTCGTAGTTTGCTTCTGAAAATTGACACTCTTGTCCAGTGGGCTGTTCAAAACTGTTAACAATTTTGAAATACATTTTTTCTTTTGAATTCCTGTATAGTTCATATCGGTGCTAGTCAGTGCTTCAATGCATGATATTTCACTAAGATTCTCAACATGGCTCTTCTAGTTTCTTGCATTTCTGGATGCATTTTCAGTAATTATGAGTTTCAAGGGAAGAGAAGTTTACAGTTGTTAATGCTGTCTGTTTACACTATAAGTGTTTTGTTTAGCAAATGGCTGTCATTGTTTTTATTGTAACAGATTTATTAAATTTTAAATAAAACCAAATCACTGTGATCATTGCAAAAGTAAAGAAGACATCCCCTTCTGTGTGCTTATTGTCCTAATACTGAGGATCGTAAATGTAGTGCATCTTCTTTCCAAAGTTCCCCCATTCCATGCCCGCAGCCCACAAAGCATGTAAATATTCAGCTCAGCTTAGCAGTTAGAGATGTCCCATCATAATCAAAAAGTGCCACATTGGTGCATCCTTAACTGTATAAAGTGAAAGAATGCACATATCATTACATTTATTTACAGCACAAGTATCTGGTTGTACCAGATGAATGCCCAACACACATAGCAACAAGTAATTCCTAAATTCCCTTTGTGTATTATATCTCTTGTAAGAAATACAATATTAAAAAAATATATATTTTATAAGTTTTTACAGAGGGCCTCTTCCTTTTGCTTGCCTGTAATGTTCAGTTCAGTAATTCAAGACATTCCAGCTGGAGTTGCACAGTGTATGCTGCCATGTTGTGTGAGAACTTCCTGAGACATACTTCCTCAGACACCCCTTACTGGTAATGTAATTTAGAAAGCATTTTACTCTGTTACTAGAGTTTCTATAAATCTTTTCTACTGCCTACACTTCTTATCCAACTTTTCAGGAGCCTTCTCTGGTTAAGAGACTTTCTCAAAGTAACACAGTTGGCAAAAGGAGGCAGAAAGAATCAGACTCTATAGCTGGATTACAGGAAGTACTAGCTTAAGTGCATAGAACCTTAATCTTCTCCACTGACTGCCAGACCTTGTAATTACATATCGCAAATAAACAAAAATAAAACTAAGTTAATACAGAATAGTCAGCATTATATTATAAAACCCAGATATTTGAAAGTTCATATTAAAATCCTAAAAGTAAATTTTACAACCAGTGAATTCATCTTCCCAAGGCTTTATTTTTCAATAAACAAGCAATAGTGCAGTTATCATTTAAATCTAGCAGTTTGAAAGTAGTAAATAAAAGTTGCCAGTATAATTCTTTTATTTCATTCATTAATGTCCATGCTTCCCCTCTGTTACCAGGCATGATTTGTTCAATAATAGTATATCTAAATTCATGCTCCAGGTACAACAAAATGTGCTTTGACAGTGCGTTACTGTTTTTTTTTCTTTCTGATATCATATAGGTGCTCATGTATCTGCTCTTTCAGGGTACTTTCGTTTTTTCTTAGGTAATAACATTGAATCCCTGACACAGGGCAACATATATGACCCCTCTAGTTTGGAAGTTGAATTTCCCTTTTATAACAAAGGGTCTATTATTAATTAAACACTGTTCTCCCACCTTAATGCACTTACAATAGTGATACAGAGCACATTTTCTCATATCCAAAGTGTACTGTGAGAGTGGTGGTTTTTCAGAGATTTTTCAAGAATATTTTTCAAGCTACATCCTTTTTTATGCACAACAGCAGTTGTATCCCATAATTTACTATATATTTCTTGCCTTCCTCTATAATGGTTCATTTCTTTCAAGGACCCATCTAATTATATCACGCAAATACTAAAGATAGTGATAAGTGAGCTCCTATAAGGACAAGCACAAACCCGAGAGAGTTCCATTGTCTTTCCACCATCCTATGCTCCACAGATAAAATTGGAACAAAATGTTTTGTTCCCCTCTTAGCACTACCTCATTCATGAATCTTTTAGTCATACTTTTTGGATTTAAGGACATAGTTTCCATGGCTTTACATTTTACTATAAAGTCATTATGCTTCATTACCATCTTTGCTGCCCTTTTGTATTACCCCTTAACAGTAGCTCACCTGCTGTGTTGGGTGTGAGCTAGTGTACTGCAGGGTAGTGTAAGAATATGTGGGCTTCCTGCAAATTCTTTTTTTTCAAACACCTTTATTGAATTATCACTTGTGACATAGGCAAATTTACAATCATATAAAAGTAATTAAACTATATTATCATAACAAATATTATACTTCACATGTATTGCTGTATGCCATGTAACCTAAGCAATATTACATAAATTATTCAATTCCTGCCTTTTTTTAAACAAGATTCATCTTTGTTAAACCATCACTTACTACACAGGCAATCACACACTTATACAAATGAAAACAAACTCTACCGACACAATCCTAACCTCAAGCTTTC
>NC_056744.1:1708478002-1708540502 GCF_019279795.1 Protopterus annectens
TTGTCTCCTGTAATGCAATGCCAGTTTTTGAAAATAAAGCTAGCTTTCCCAAGGGTGCTTCCAGTTGTTCCCTGGTAGGCGAATCAGAGCCAAGTCATTGTGTCTGTCCTGTGGAAGTGGTTGCAGTAGCAGCTGTGGCGCACTTCTCTGGTTGGCAGGTTGCCACTGACGACCCCTGTAGGCACCCCTTGATTGACCTCTGCCTCTTGGGCATCTATTTCTGCCTCTCTGTGCTCTGGAGGTGTCTGGAAAGGACCAATTCTTTGAAGGTCAATTTCTGCTAAACCTCGGAGAGTTGGACCTGCAAAAATCCTTGACTGTTTGGACAGATTTTGCTTTCTTCCACTCTTTAGAACCTCTGTGCAGGGGAGCCAAATGGCTTTGTTTCTCCATAGGGCGCTCCCCTGGGGTTAGACTTAACATGGTCTGGTAAGTTGTTCTTTAACCAGGCATGCCTTGAATCACTGCTCCAGTCATAGCTGATCTTTATGAAGCCTCCGTGCATCATAGCCACATTTTAAATTATTATGACCTGCTGAGAGTTGTGTACCAAATCCTGAAGGGACTTACAGTCTAAAAGGTTCAGGAGAGGCCAGCTTTTATTCAGCTGATCTAACAAAAATTCCTGGTACTGTATCATGTGAAATTGACAGTTTAAAGCCCTGGCAGAAAGAGTATGAATGTATAAACCTTTTTACCCCATCTCTCTAATACTCTCTATTCTCTTTCAGAGCGTAGTGGGTTGGCAGAGCAGCTACCCAGCACCTTGGGAGCCCTGAGAAATATGGTTTCTGGGTCTGCAGCATAGACCTTATACAAGTGGAGAGAGTGAGAATCAGGACCCTGTAGTATCTGTCAGGTTTGGCAGGGGCCGGGGGAAGAGAATCAGGGGCAGTACTGGCATCATTGTATGCATCATCAACAACTGATAGTACAGGTGGTATGGCTAAAGGCCTATGCTGTGGTAAGTGTAAAAAAGTCCTTAGCCTTTTCCTAGAATCAGAAAAATCCTGACCCTGCCATTGGAAGTGTTCCCTCATTGAGTGTAGGGTTTCCCCAAATGAAAATTCTTCTGGAGGTGAGGCAGAAGGAATGGAGTCTTCTGCATCAGAATCCTCATAAGGTGAGTATGGGCCTTCCTGATGGTCAGATAAATCTGAACCATCCGAGGAATAGTCAGAGGAGAGAGGTTCAGGGGGTTCAGTCCTAGGCCTCTTTTCAGGAGGGGGTTGTGAGGCCCTGTCTGGGTGAGGTTGGGATCCCCTGATCAGAGAAATAAGGTCCTCAGCAAGGCTGAGAATCTGGGAACTTGAGGTAGGCCTGTGAGAGGGAGCTTTTGTAGGTAAGGCCTTGGAAAGTTTGGCTGCTTTAGCCCTGGAAAAGGCCTTGATAGACATAGAAGCAGGGGGTCTAGCTGCCCCACGTGCAGGAGTAGAGATGTCCAATGGAATAGTGTCAGACAAATCTTGTGTGCCTGCTTCTTCAGCAGGAATTTCTGTAGCCGACTCAGCCATGGCCTGTGTGGCCTCGGTTATCGGAGGCATGCTTTCGGCCGAAGGGAGAACCGAGGTCTCGGTTTCAGCCGAAACCGAGACACTCGCGGTAGGCCTAACCGTGGTTTCAGCCGAAACCGCGGGCCGCGAGTGTCGGTCCTTTTCCTTGCGTTTTTTAGCTAAATGTGTAGTCGGAGTCTCCGACGGCATTTTATATGCAAAAGTGGAGCCAAAAAACTCTTCTGCAAACTCCGACCGACGTCTAAGTGTCCGTCGGTTGAAGGAAGCACAGGCTAAACAAGCTGATACGTCGTGGTCTGGGCCTAAGCAAGGAAGGCAGTAAGAGTGGAAATCCTTATGAGGTATTTGTTTCCCACAAGTTAAACAATTATTTACTTTGTCTGACATCGGCTGAGGCAAGAAAGAGTCCCCAACGGGGTACTTAGCTTTTTTAGAAGTCTTCGGTAGTTGAAATCTCTGGATCTGACCGACCGGCACTTGCGAACAGCTTCTGCTTCGGGCACCGCGCGGCAAGAAAGACTGAGGAAAATGGCGCGCTGATGCCTTTATACCCCAGGAGCTATGCGCGGGTGAAGTGCGACTCAGCCGAGGCCAGAGCTCCAAATATTAGCAGGACAAGGGAGCCTCATCTGAAAACAGAAATCTGGCTTCGTGCTGATAGGAGCCATAATCAAAACTCCTAACGATGTGGACATCATACAAAAGGGCCTCACTGAGACAGATGCCTGGTGTCAAAGCCATGGCCTCAAGCTCAGTGCCAAAAAGTGCATTGTCATTCCCTTTGGTAAAAACTCTGTACCCATGAACTACAACATAGGCAGCAGTATACTTAACACCAAAAGTGTGATAAGAGACCTTGGGACACAGGTGGACAGTAGTCTCTCCTTTGATAATCGCATCACCACAGTAGTCAGGAAATCCTTCTATGTGGCACACCTCATCACAAAAGATTTCTCATCCAGAAAAAAAGAGGCCATTGTTCCCCTCTACTCATCACTCATTAGACCCATTATAGAGTACAATGCCCCTTTTGGTATGTACCTCATAAGACATCTACAACAACTGGAAAGGCCACAGAAATACCTCACAAGGAGGATTACCAGCCTCAAACAGATGCCCTATGCAGACCGTCTCAAATAACTCCAGCTATACTTTGTCGCATATCGTCTACTCAGAGGTGATCTCTGCCTAACATACAAAGCTATGTCAAACCCAGAGCTGTTGGACATGCTCCATTTAAAGAAATCCCAATCTCTCTGAGCTACAAGCTCTAGGGACCTAAACCTTGTCACCACAATAAACAGGACATGCCAGAGGGATAGATTCCTGTCCCAGAGACTTCCCATACTCTGAAATAAACTACCTATCTATATCAAACAAAGCTCCTGATTAGCACTCCAAGAAAAATATTGACGATTGGATGGGAAATAGGAAATTCACCCCAGGGATCACCTCTGTGGCTCTACTTGACAGTGGCACAGGAAAATAATTTTCTTGGGTGGCAAAAGCCAGGGTACCTTTTTGGCTGGACTTGTATAGGCCCCAGGGCCGATAGCATAGTACCTACCAATGAACCTATGATCATGTTAAAAATTACAGGTAAAAGACTTCACAAAACAGAAGATAATTTTTCTACTGTCTGGGCCAGATCTGACAAATATTTTATCTGTGCAAATCTCTGACACAGTCCTGCTGCAGTTATCCAAAGATCACTATGTGTGAAAGAGTTGTTTTTTTCACTAAACCTGCATGGTTGTCATAGTCATCCATTTTTTCGGAGAAAACGTACAAGGATACCACTTACAACATGAGTCCTGTCTTCTCTATGAAGAAATTCCTTAGAGGAAGCCTTTTCTTTGCAATGTATCTTGGCTGTTATGGAGTAGTCTACAAGATCAGACCATTAACACTAATTATAGCTCTCAATTTTGGTACCGACAACAGCATCATCACTGTGGATTATTTTGGCCCTTAATTGCCTCTGGATAGAATTTCATAGCATCATCTGGTTTCTGTATCTTCTGGCCCCCAAAAATCCAAAACACCAAAGTTATACTTTACCTGCATTTTGCCCTAATAAGATCTAAACTGGAGTTTGGGTGTTTTTTTTTTTTTTGATCTCTTGTATCGAAGTTATATGAAAATAAAATTGAATTCATACAAAGCATTGACACTGGAAAATTGGATATTGGCTATGATTAGATATAATCAAAGATTCAGAATCTGGATAGCTTCTAACTGTGTTTCAGAAGACCTGGAAGAGATCTGATCAATACTTTAAATGTTAATGTGGATTCCCATTTGACTGCTGAGAATCAAGTAGAAAAATGAAGACAATATATTTAAAACAAATAAGATTACTGAGTATAAACGAGTGCTAAATAATAATAACTGACAGTACTATGAGATGTAAAGGTATAATAATGTGGAAGGGATCATAAATAAGTTAGATAATTTTGGGGATAGAAGCATGTGCAAAGATTCTTGATTAGAAAATGAAATATTTCAAAACATGAAGCACAAGTTTGCAAAGATTCATGCGGCATTTTATTAAAAATTAATGAAACTGAATTTCACAACAATGACATCTTAGTCACTATTGATGTCAGAGACTTGTATGCTATTGGGTTGATTTGGTACAGAGAATTTTTAGAAACCAAAAAGGTGAACACAGGTCTTGTTAACATTCTGGAAGAGTTACTTGAGATGGTTCTCTTCAAAAATTTAATTTTATTCAATGGTAAATATTATCATCAGACAAAGGTGTGTCTATGGGGGTGAATTGTGGATCCATTTATGCAAATATTGTTATGGCAAGGTGGGAAAATCTTTTGTTTTGGAGGGTCCCTTTGCACAGTTTATTCAGTATTACAAGAGGTGACTTGATGATTTATTTTATTACAGATCTCCTGAAATTCACTTTCCAAATGGACAATACCAAGATTTCACATTTGGATGTCCTTCCTGAAAAGGATCTGACTAATGGCTGCTATTTTTCCAAGATACATTGAAAATCCACCTACTCCAAATCTTTCTTACATTTCTCCAATGCCCACACCTTGACAGAAAAATGGTCTGTTGTCAAAGGGCAGTTTGTCAGGCTGCGAGGATGGTCTCTTATGATTCCTTGGAAAAATGTACCTTGCTGGAATCAATGTTTTCAAGAAGGGTCTGTCCAAGCACCTTGGTTAGTGAGTTAAAAGATGAGGTCATTATGAAAAGAAATAGGAATATTTATGTTCCTTTGTTGACCAAGAGTACTATTGAGAATTATAGTGCACCTAACCATTACAGAACTGAGGATTCTGGTGGTTCTCATTTTCTTTTATTACCAACTACAACCTGGACACTAAGATTGTAAATCGGGTACTTAATAAAAACTGGTTGTTATTGAAGGAGGGTCTAGACTTCCATAATTTGTTTCCAGAAAAACTGAAAATCATGTATCGGAAGGAAATGAATATTAAGAACAATTTAGAATATATCTCTAATTCTTACATAAACAAAAATTATTTTAAACAAATGAATAAATGTGGTTGGAAATTTTGTAAATGGATTCATACAAGACATTTTTTGAGTATAAAATAAAAAGTCTATCCAATGAAAGGGAAATTTGATTAGTGCAGAAAGGGCTGCTTTTATATTGAAAAGACGGAACAGATGTTAAAAGGCAGGATGTATGAACATTTATATGACATCCGTAGAAAAAACATACTGTTTTGGTGAAACATTTAGCAAAATTTAATGACCACTCTTTCAAGTTCATAGTGGTGGAACAGGTGATCAAAAATCCTAGGGGTGGTCCTTGGCATCTCCACCTCAAGAAAAGAGAACTATACTGGCAACTGGCCCTAAAGGCTGATTATTGACCAGGTTTTAAATGAAAGCACTTCCATGTCAAGTATTTTAAAATTAAACTCTCTACATAGGTAGATCATTAATGGAGACTTCTTTTCTAAAGTTATATATGTTTCTCTGGAGGCATCCTGTTACTTTAAGGTTTTGAAGATTTAATTGGGTCTTGTGACCATTGGAGCAGGGTCCTTAAACATTACAAATAATGGTCTATGTCATCTGAAGAAGTTTTGGAAAATTAACAGGACAAAAGCGTTTATTTATCCTTTGTGTACATTTTGACTACTGTTTTTAATTGTGTTTTATTAAAAGCTTATTTTAATCATTGGACTGTTATGCTGAAGATTCTCTTCCTTTCAGATGTGCCTTGTGGTCACAGAGAAATTTGTAGTCAGGAGCTCAGGCTGCTGTAAACAAGACAGGTCTGAAACTGTTTTCCACTGTCTTTATTGTAGAGAGGAGGAGAACTTAGACTGATTCACAACTACTGTCAATGTAGCTATGCCTTTCATAGCAAAGCAGAGTAATTAGATCAGTCAGTGGTTCAAAAGCAGTTGTCACCGCTTTTGACAAATTTACATAGACAGCATCACAGTATTGAAATGCTAAGCTTTAAACTTTAAATGCTTGTTGCTTAAACGGGTATATATCACATCATCAAAAGCTTAGAATTTCGAATCACGTAACATCAAACTGAATACATCGAACCAGAAAAACATCAAAACCATGTGAATGGCAGTTTCCAAACATCAAAACCATGTGAATGGCAGTTTCCAATGGGGACATGAAACATTAAGGGTGTAGGTAGGGGGTCAAGCCCCCCTGCACCCCCCACATTCCCCGCTACTTAAATATACCAACTCTGAGAACGCGCTACAGTGTAGGAAACGGAAATCTTCCATTTCCGCACTGTAGTGCACTGAAATGCAATCTCTGAAGTGGTATATTTAAATGGCAGGGGGTGTGGGGGTACAGGGGGTCTTGCCCCCTGCATGGGGCAATTTGTTTTTGATATACACTACACATGTTGTTTTTTTTCCATTTTGATGTTTTACGTTTCGATGTATTAAGTTTGATGTTACGTGATTCTAAATTCTAAGCTTTCGATGATGTGATATAAACCCGCTTAAACTACTTTAGAGTTTAAGGTGACTAGTATCAAAGACATCTGTGACATTTAGAAAAAAAGTCAGAAAATATTTTTCTTGTAAATTATCAACACATTTACCAAAGTGTAGGGGGAGGGAGTGTCAATTCATCTTGGACTACAAAAAGATACTTTGAACAAAGGCCTGAAATTTAGTAGCTGTTTTGGTTGCAGCTGTAAAATTCCTTAGTATACTGTAAAACAAGCCCTGAGACACACACAGATGAAGGCGATTCAAGAAATAAAAGCAGCAGTCCTCCTGTTACAGAAGGTATATAAGATGATAGTGACAAACAGTAATCCCATTATATGTCAATGGCATGGGAACACACCGCCACTTCCTTATCTAGCATGACTCATATAAAGCAGACTTGAAATGGATTATGGGAAAGAGAAAGGCTTGAAGAAAAGTAGGATCCCATTGATATGTAAAGCCCCACTGACAGCCACTTTGCAGAAAACATATTAACATTCTATACAAAGTAGTCTGAGTAAATTTGAGGTGTTACAATAACTCAGAAAACAGAAATACACTGAAAAAATATTTTTTTACTTCAACGGTGGAGTTTTCCTTCAATATATTTCATTCAACTAAACTTATATAAGTTTATTACTAAATGTAAAATACTTCCTGTAAGATAATGTCATTAAATTATAAGCAATAGAATTGATAAATTTAAGACTATAGAAGTTAAGAATTTTATTTTATTTAACATTGCTTAGAATGTGCATTGCTTGGTTAACTGAATGTCAGATCGAAGTAATATGCTAATTAGAAGCATTAAAGTGCTGGTGATTTTATAGTCTTTGTTCCTGTGTAACATGTTCCTTTCACAGGTCATTTATGAAGCAACTGACACTTACAGAGAAAGCTTGAAAACAAAAGAACACTCCATTTCTTCAGAATGCTGGATTCTTCTTGCCTTGAGCTGTCCTCAAGAAAATCTAGGTCAGATGCCCATGAAAACAGAAAGGAACTTTTTTCTTTTTTTTTCAAGTAGATATTGGAGAAATCTACTCAGAAATATATATTTTTTCTTTTTTAGAAGTGAAGAATTGGTAAAACAAAAGTTATAGTAATGTCATATACTCAGCCATTGCACATTTCACAGAATGTTAATAGCTTATGTTGTATCATTAACTCTCACTCTACGTATTAATGGAAAGAAGTAAACTTAAATGTTTGTTACTGATTCGAACAGCTTAAAAGAACTAAGAATGAAAAACAACCAGCTGAAGTTAGCTGCTGCTGTGAGTTGTCATTTTCATATGCTTTTATGATGTCAGAATGTAGTGCTTGGATCAGAACAGCAGTTCACAATGGCTGAAAACACACATTCCAGTTAAACAGGAATTAGTTTATATACAGTCAAGATTGCATGTAATATTAGAATTAATAAGAGTAAACATCTTATGAATAATATGAAAATGCACAAGAAATGAAACATTTAATATGAAAGATTAATAAAAGAGCAGTATCAGTAAGCTAATAAATATATACTTATTCTATAATCTTTAGTAGAGAGTGGATAAATGTCTTGAAAGGTACATACCAAATGGGGCGTTGTATTCTATAATGGGTCTAATCAGAGATGAGTACAGTGGGACAATGACCTCCTTTTTTCTGGATGAAAAGCCCTTAGTGATGAGGTGTGCCACATAAGAAGTATTTCCTGACTGTTGTGGCAATGTGGTTATTGAAGGTGAGACCACTGTCCACCTGTGTCCCTAAGTCTCTTATCACACTTTTGGTGTTAAGTGTACTGCCACCTATGTGGTAATTCACGGGTAGATGTTTTTCCCAAAGGGGATAACTATACATTTCTTGGCATTGAGCTTGAGCCTATGGCTCTGGCACCAAGCATATGCTTCTGTAAGACCCTTTTGTAGAATATCCACATCATTTGGGGATTCAATAACGGATCCCAATTTGCAGTCATCTGCAAACTTTGTTAGCCAGAGTCCCTTACTGTTGGCGTGTACTTCCGAGAAGTAGATGCAAAACAAGAGTGGTCAAAAGACTGAACCCTGAGGTACTCCACTTGTCACTTGTGTGGAGCTGGATTTGGAGTTGGCTACTTTTATAGTATGGGTTCTGTCAGTAAGCCAGTTGGCAACCCATCGAGTGATATAGAGATTAATGCCCAGCTTAGTATGTTTATCTATGATTCCAGAGTGGGGGATGGTGTTGAAGGCCTTGGTGAGGTCCAGATAGGCTGTGTGGACTGCCTTACCCTCGTCCACAGCTCTGGAGACTGATTCAAAGAAGTCAATCAGGTTCAGGAAGACAAGATCGGCCCTTCACGAAGCCAAACTGGGTGAGGTCCAGTGTTTGAAGGTTGCCAATGTCTTTGTTTAAAAGTTCCATGATACTACTTTCTATGGCCTTGCAGATCAGGCTTGTCAGACTGATTGGGCGGTAGTTCCCAGGATCCAAGTTGGATTCCCCCTTGTGGGGTGAGATAACTGTAGCTGTGTGCCACTCAGTGGGCATGAAGTCTGAGGTGAGGCTATGATTAAACATGACACTTAGGTGAGGTGCCAGTTCATTTTGTAGTTCATGTAGTACACAGCCTGGGATGTTGTTTGGTCCCATGGATGCTGTATTTTTAGCTTTGGAGAGTGCGGTGTTTACCTGTGTGGCCGTTATTACCAGAATTTGGCAATCTTTCTGTATTGAGATGGGCTCTTTAGGAGGTGAGAGGGGGTGAAGTTGGCACTGATTCGCTCTGCCAGGATATTGGCAATATCCTTGGGTTCAGTATATTTAATGCCATTCATTTGTAGCTCAGAGCAGATCTGAGCATTGCCATTTAGATTTTTAACATAGCTATAGAATGCCTTGTGGTTGTCTTTAGAATCTTTGGCAATTTTATATTCATAACTAGCTTTGGAAGATTTTATGAGGGATCTCAGCTTCTTACTGCGGCTGGTAAGGGAGTTTTGTGCATCCTGGATTTTCCTCTTTTCTGCAACAGTTTCTTCCTTTTGTGGTAAAGTTTGTTTATAGCAGGGGGCCACCAGATTGGCTTCCTTTTTTTAGAGGAGAGCATCTTGGTTCTATTTGGGATGGCATAATTCATGCATGAGTGGATGTGCTCGTACAGTGCCTTAGTGTTGGATTCAGCAGTTGAACTTTCAGTTCCCGTCTGCATGGGTGTAATGAAGTTTGTCACTTCTGACTTGAGTAGCATGAAGTTGGCTTTAGAGAAGATTTTTATGGAGGTTTCCTTACTGGGGGGTGGGGAGGGATGTGGATGTCAAGGGTGATTAGCTTATGGTCAGAGCTCACCAATGAAGGGGTGACCATAGGTGTGGAGCATCAATTTCCCATGTTGGTAATGACAAGGTCTAGGATATTGGAGCCCCTGGTGAGACTAGGGATTAGTTGATCCAGGGCATTGGAGTTTATGAATTCTAAGAACCGCTGGACAAAGGTGTTGTTACACAAGTAGTTTTCCCAGTTAATGGCAAGGTAGTTTAAATCACCCTGTATGAGGGTGTTTGGATGTATCTTAATATTTTCCAGTATGTTTAGAAAGGTGTAGTGAGAATATTAGGGCATGGTGGGTGATTTGTAGCAAGCTACAATTTGGATTGCAGTCTTTACCTAGTGTTAGTTGCACCTGGAGAATTTCAGACGCATTGCGTTGGGCAACTAGCCTGGTGGTGTGAATATCCTTGGTGAATATAAACACACTTCCACCTTTAGTGTTTTGGTCCTGGTTTGGTGGCTGAAAAGTGTGGTAAGAGTTGTAGCCTGGTATTGCAGGGCTGCTCTCTGGAGCCTTGAACCAGGTCTCAGTTAATGCACAGATATAGATATTCTCCATTTTTAGGAGTGCCTCGAGAGAGTGCGTTTTGAGGTTTAGACTTCTAGCATTGAGTAGCTTTAACTCCAGATTTTGTATGCTTGCACCTGTTATGGTGGTGGTTTTGTCCTTTGAACTTTGCCTAAAAAAGGCACTATAGGGGTGGCAAGAGCCTTAGCCAGTAACCTGAATCCTAGGGGCAACAGGTGCAGACCATCTCTGGCAAAGCATTGTGTTCTGTTGATCATGTTGTCCAAGACAGACAGATACTGGATCCCCTTTGAATGACACCAGATGCTTAGCCAATTGTTGAAGTCAGTCATTTTGTCCTTATAATGTGGTGTCATTCTGGGCAAAGGTAGGATGCTACTTAGGGCTAGGGTCATACCTGCCTGGGCCACATGATCCAAGAGGTCTTTCATGTCTCTTTTCATGTAGTCCAGGGAGGTACATCTCAAGTCATTCACTCCAACATGGACAATGTCAGAGTCATATTTGTACCTGTTGTGGAGTGACTAGAGTGCATACATTATGTGGTGGATCCTGGCACCCGACAGGCAGCTGACTGTAATTTTCTCCTTGTTCAGCCTGGTGAGTGGGACACTGGTGTGCCTGACTAAAGTGTTGGGTACACTGTCTTGCCTTAGGGGCTGTTGGGTGACACTTTGGTTGTGATTGGTGTTTGCATTTCAGCTTCAGAGGTCCTTGTTGCTTGGGCAGGTTGCTGTTAAGGGCCTATGCATATGAGGGTTTAGTGTTGCTATGTGAGGGTTTTGTTGATGTGGGTTTAGAAGGGCTATGTGTTGCTTGAGGTGTAGTGTGGATGTTAATCTTCTCCTTGTGACTGTCTAGCACAATCTTGGGTGGAGAGAGCTTTGCTTCCAGTATGGCTATGTAAGTGCATCTCTCGCAGGTTGTGGTGTTGGGTGGTAGGAGAAGAGGTTTGTCTGTGTACATGAGGCAATTGCTGCATTGCCCCAGTATGCCCAGATTCATCAGGTGGACAGGAGAAATCACTGGAAGCTGACTCTTGAACATGCCTGGTTTGGTGCTTTTTTTGTAAAGTACAAGAGCTGTTTTCCCTTACCTTAGCAAGGTACTTTGCAATAATAGACTGTTTAGTGCCTACGCTTATTGACAAGGAGAGTTGAGTGCTTTTATCAGTTTAAGGCTTCCTATTGCTTTCCAGCAGGTTTTAGAGCAAGTGCTAGTCACAGGGATGCTTAAAGGTAAGATGAAAAAAAAATGGTTTACCCTAAACACTGCAGTGTGCACTGCAGGAGTTAGATGTGACAGTAGGTAACTTAAGTTTTACCTGTCTAAAAAGTTAGGTTTTAGTGGAGAGTCACTATTTTTAAAACAGCAAGATAGACTGAAAGGGGATGGTCACTTTTGTATTTTGGTACTATGGAATGCAGTAGGATGGCCAATAAATTTAAATAGGTGAAGGGGAGTGATTACACAAAATGATAACTTTGTGCTTACTCACAAGACAGTAAAAGCAGAGAGGAAATGAGATATATGGTCAAATTAACATAAGGGTCAGGCAACTAGAAAAACAGTGGTGTTTAAGAACACAACACTAAGTGGTTAAGGGGGTGGGGAAAATTTTGCCTGACTCACAAGAGACAGAGCTGTGGTCTCTTTTCAAGTTTTAGTATGCAGTTAAAAGCAGAATACAAGCAAAACACAAGGTAAAGAAAATAAACTAACCTTTCCCTCACAGCAAAGTGTAGCAGAGTCTGGGTGAGCCTTTTTGGTAAAAATTCCAAAAGTCAATCATATGGTCTTGGCTATATGAAAGTCTGCTTTTCAGGATTTCGATTATCAATAGTAGACCCATATATATATATATATATATATATATATATATATATATATATATATATATATATGCAAAAACACCCAAGCGATGCTCCCAAAAAGAAATGAAACACTGATCCCAACACAGAGGCGCCAAACTTTTAGAGAAATGTGGCTACTTTGTCAATAAATTACAAAGCACGGTTCTTAGAGTCCAAAATTCAGCGAAAAAAACAACAATTTGATAGAGATGCAGCTGCTAGTCAATAAATTGCAGAACAAGATTCTTGAAATCCAAAAATTCAGTGAAAGAACCAACAAATTGAGCAAATGTAAATAAAAGCAAAGATACACATTTATTTCGTGAGCGCTTTCACGATGTGCCCCACCGCTTCTTCAGACATACACAAAATCACCATAGAATACTTTATATATGCATTAAGAGATAAAATACACCTATGATAAGCTTTAATAAATTCAAATTTTAAAAAATCTCACCTATCAAGAAGCGCAATGATGCTAAACAACTCAACGTATTTCCATAGAGCAACCAGACTACGTCATACTCTATGCGCAGGATAAAACCTGCGTAACCTACGTATCAAAATAAAACAATGTACATCCTCATAAAAATGCAACCATTATAAATGTTAAGAACAGCTATGCGCTTTACCCTAAATACAATTATACTGGGCAATGAGACATAGCGAAAACAGGCAAAATACAAAAACAAAAACACTGATACATATAGTAAAATGCATGACAACAATATTTAAGAATATAAAACTATGTAAATACCCAATCAGTGTATAATCCACATCATCCAGCAAATCATGAAAACATTATTGTACATATGTGCCTGTTATGCTAATCCCAGTTCTACTAATAGGGAATACTTGTCAAAAGAGATGTATATGTGCATGAATAATGCTGATATACAAAGACACATTTGTGCTGGAGGACGGGAACATGAACAGAGTAAAAGCTATGCACCACAACTAAAAATAAAAATGTAATAATGAACTAAACTAAAATTGTAATCCATACTATGTTATGTAGTATATGGTATGATAAGAACTTGAGAATGAGAAGTCTGGTGATCAAATGATCACAGAATAACTTGATCAACAACAATAAGGAATGCTGAACTGAGGATAGAAAATGGACCATGAGAAAGTGCGCACACGTACATATATATATATATATATATATATATATATATATATATAAATACATATGTGTATGTATATACACACACACACACACACACACACATATATATATATATATATATATATATATATATATATATATATATATATATAAACTGCTTATAAGAAAGATGTATATTACATATACCTGCATGTGGCAGAAATGTGACTGTACAAGATCTCATGTTATTTACATACAAAATCATATAAAAATATTTGAAAATAATCTGAAAGGTGAAATTTGAAGCTTGATTATGTGAAATTTGAAGTTTTTATATGTATGTTATTAGATTCAGCTAGTAAGTCAAAGCTGAAATTTCAGTGATATACTGCTGAATCAGTACATCCATTTTGATTGAAAGTAAAGTAGGTAGGGAGAATTATATTTGAATTAATCACATTGTAACCATACAATATAGACTGCAAATATATATTTGTTTTACTCCACTGAAAAAGCAAGATATTCTCCTTGACCTCAGTAATGTACATATTTTATGAAGTACTTTAATAAACTAAAGGATTTTTAGGTATTTTCATATTTGTCATGTTAAGACTGTTACACAATTTTGAGATACAGGCAGTACTTTAAAAATTAATTGAGAGCTTTTGTTAGATCTATAAAATATGTATCTTCTAGCATGATAAATATATATGTGCATTTAGTTCCCTTATGAAAAGTACAGTTTTGTACCTACTATAAATGTAGATGTTCGAGTGCTAATACAGCTGCAGTCATAACAGATGGGTTATCCTGCCGTCAGGCGCGTCCTCGGTTGGCCGAATTCCAAAGTCTAGGTCCGGCTTCGGTTGTCGTCACTTCTTCCCTGACGTCAGTGCGGCAGGGGTATAAAAGAACCAGCCGACGCCATCTTCTTCAGTTTTTCTTGCCCCAGATGTCAGGTGCCCCCAGAAGGAAGGCAAAACATAAACTTATGTAATAATGCAATGCAATATAATTATAAAACAGTAGTTTGCAAGCAAATACACCATAAAAGAATACCCCAATCAGGTTGTATGAGGAGGTGTTTGTCATAAGGCCTGTCCCAAGAGGGGATGGAGGGAGGGAAACCTGAACTGCAGCTGTATTAGCACTCAGACATCTACATTTATGGTAGGTACAAAACTGCACTATGTTCATCGTGCATACAGCTGCAGTCATAACAGATGGGTAGAATCTCAAAGCTAAAAAGGGGTGGCAGGCACTAAGTGGAACTAGGAGGAGCAAAGATGCCCTGCGAGACTGCTGTGGCAAAGCCCGCTCTAGATTTAGAGTAAAGTGGAAGGTGATAGTGCTTGGTGAAAGTGTGCACAGAACTCCAAGTGGCTGCTTCCAAAGTGTCCATGGTAGGAACCCCCCTGAGGAATGCTGCAGAGGTAGCTGTGCCCCTTGTGGAGTGAGATCTGATGCTTGTAGGCACAGTTCTTCCATGAAATGAGTAACAAAAGCGTATGCAGTGGGCTATCCATTTTGAGATTGTCTGTTTGGAGATAGCCTTTCCTTGAGCACCTGTAGCATAGGACACAAAGAGTTGCTCTGATTTTCTGAATGGTTTTGTCCTGTCCAAATAATAACGAAGTTGTCTGTGAATGTCCAAGGAATGTAGTAGTCTTTCCCCTTTGTTTTGTGGGTTAGGATAAAAGCTAGGTAAGTGGATAGTCTGATTCAAGGCTACACTGGATACTACCTTTGGCATAAAGGAAGGGTTGATTCGTAAGGAAACTCTGTCCTGATGGAAAATGATGAAAGATTGCACAGCCATGAGGGCCTGTAGTTCCGAAACCCTGCATGTTGAGGTGATAGCCAGAAGGAAGGCTGTTTTCCATGACAAATATTGCAGTTCTGTTGAAGCAGCTGGCTGAAATGGAGGCAGGGTCAGTTTTTCTAAAATGAAGTTGAGGTCCCAAGCAGGTACTGGTGGTTTCCTTGGGGGTTTTATATTCTTAGCCCCTCTGAGGAACTGTCTTAAGAGAGGATGAGAGAATAAAGGAGGATCAGTGTTGTACTGTGCAGAAATGGCTGAAGCATGGATCTTGATGGAGGAGAAGGAAAGTCCACTGTTTAACATCTCAGCTAGGTACTGTAATATTTGAGGTAAATTTAGTACCCAAGGATTCTGGCCCTTTTTCTGATTCCAGGCACAAAACCGTTTCCATTTGGCGGAGTAGGCTTTTCTAGTAGAAGGTCTTCTGGCCTCCAAGATGACATCCTGCACCTTCTTAGAGAGGAGGGTCTGTTGGGAAATCAAGGAATCCTCCATGCGGCTAGATTGAGGGTTTTCAGCTGACTGTGTAGAGTTTTGTAGTTGTGCTGGGACAACAGAAGAGGCACTAGAGGCAGGATCCATGGTGGGGAATGTGTCAGGCTCTTCAGGAGTGGATACCAGTGTTGTCTTGGCCAGTCTGGAGCAATGAGAATCATGTTTGGCCTCTCTGCTCTGGCTTTTAATAGAACTTTGGGCAGCAGAGGAAGAGGTGGAAAGGCATAGACTGTCAATGTTGTCCAATTGAAAGAAAGTGCGTCCACTTTCCAGGCCTGCGGATGATAGGTCCTTGAGCAAAATTTTTTCAGTTGGTAATTTCTGTGGGTAGCAAAGAGATCTATGTCTGGCTGTCCCCGTGCCTGAATTATCTTTGCGAAAACTTGAGGATGCAACTTCCATTCGTGTGGATCTGTCATATTTCTGCTTAGGTTGTCTGCCAGTGTGTTTTCCTTCCCTGGCAGGAATTGTGCTTGAAGTTGGATTTGCAATTCCAAAGCCGTGTTCCAAAGGGACATGGCTAGTCTGCACAGGGGGTATGAATGAGTTCCTCCCTGTTTGTTTATGTACCACATCACTGTGGTGTTGTCTGTCCTTATCAATAGCTGGCCTGGATGCAGTAGGTCTTTGAAGGCCATAATAGCATTTTGTACTGCTAGCATTTCCTTTTGATTGATGTGTAGGTGCTTCTCTTTTTGGGACCATTTGCCCTGAATGCACTGATCTGTCATGTGCGCCCCCCAGGCATAGTCCGAGGCGTCTGTTGTGATGATTTGATTTGCTTGAGGCATGCAGAAGGGGAGACCTATGTTTCTTTGGCATGCTTGAGCCCACCACAGAAATTCATTTTGAAGACATGGAATGAGTGGTATAACTGTTTCCAAACTGTGGCTGTGTTGAGACCATAAGTTTTTTAGGTACCACTGAAGTTTCCTCATATGCAGCTTTGCACATGGGATCAGCAGGATGCAAGATGCCATGAATCCCAGAGCCTGCAGGACTTTCCTTGCAGTCAGCCTGGTGAAGGTTGCCATTTTGCTGAAGTATTGAGATAGTTGCCCTTGCTTCTCTGGCGTGAGGTAGGCCAGCTAGGTGTTTGTATTCAAGCTGGCACCCAGGAAAATTATTGTTTGAGAGGGTATTAGTTTTGATTTCTTTTTGTTGACTGTGTATCCCAGAAAGTTCAACAATTTTATTACAAACGCCAGGTGTTTCAGAAGTATGTGCTTGCTGTCTGCTTGGATCAGGCAGTCGTCCAGATATGGGTATATTTGTATCCCTTGAAGTCTGCAGAAGGCAATTACTGATGCCAGGCATTTCGTAAACACTCTGGGTGCAGTAGATAAGCCAAAGGGCAATGCAGAGAATTGATAATGGGTTGAACCTGCAAGAAATCTGAGGTATCTTCTGCAATCTTGTCTGATAGGGACATGCAGGTATGCCTCCTTGAGGTCCAATGTTACCAGCCAAGACTCCTTGCCCAGCATGGGAAGAAGCTGCTGTAATGTGAGCATCTTGAATTTTGGTACGAGTAAATATGTGTTTAGGATGGATAGGTCCAAAATAGGTCTCCAATCTTTGTCCTTCCTTGGTACCAGGAATAGTCTGGAATAAAAACCTTGACCCTGTTCTTTTGCAGGTACCTCTTGAATAGCTTTCATGTCCATGAGAGCTAAAATTTGTTTTTGTGCCTCTGCCCTTTGATTTTGTGGCAGGTTTGGCATGCCTCTCATTTTTGGAAGGGTGTGAAAGTGGAATCTGTAGCCTCTGTCTATAATGTCCAGGATCCATTTGTCTTTTGTGACAATGTGCCAATTTTTTGAAAATAATGCCAGTTTTCCACCTAAAGGTGCTGCCATTAAAGCTTTGCTTGGCATGTAAAGGGGAAAGTCATTGTGTCTGCTTTCTGAATGACTGTGATCTATCTTCTCCACCTCTTGGTGTAGGTGCTTGCCATTGTCTGGCTCTAAATGATCCTTGAGATTGCCCTCTACCCCTCGGGCGCCTGTATCTACCTCTTTGAGGTCTGTCCGTGGCTGGAAAGGACCAATTTTTTGAAGGCCAGTTTCTGCTGAAATGTGGAGGTTGTACCTGTAGGAAATCTTTCACTGTTTGCATTGATCTTGCCTTTTCCTCCATTTTCTTTAGTACCTCCTCGGCTTTAACACCAAACAATACATCTTTTTGAAAAGGTGCATCTAGTAATTTAGCTTTGACATGATCTGGTAAGGTTTGCTCTTTGAGCCAAGCATGTCTATGTATGACAGACCCTGTAACAGCAGCTCTACATGAGGCCTCTAAAGCATCAAAACCACACTGCAAGGTATGTTTACCCACTTGCTCTGCACTATGCAACAAATCCTGCAACTCCTTTAAATCTGGATGCTCAGGTTGTGTCATTTTGCTTTTCAACTGAGATAACAAAAACTGTTGATACTTTAACATATGGAACTGACAGTTTAATGCCCTCATGGTTAAAGTGGCCGAGGTGTATACTTTTTTCCCCCACCTTTCTAAAGCTCTGGAATCTCTCTCTCTGAAGGTAATGGTTTTTTGACAGTAGAGGCCTTAATTCCCTTGGGACCCTGTGAAATAGTTTCTAGGTCAGCAGCATGGCTTTTGTATAGGAATTGGTGTGAATCAGGAACCCGGTAATACCTGTCAGGTTTAATAGGAGCTGGAGGTAAAGAATCTGGGTTGAGGCTGGCTTCTGTCTACACATCATCTAATATATCCAAGACAGGAGGGATAGCCAGAGGCCTGTGCTGGGGAAGCAAGAGAAAATCCCTGAGCCTTTTCTTGGAATCTGAGTAATCTTGGCCTTCCCAGTGAAAGTGTTCCCTCAAGGTATGTAAGGTTTCCCCAAAAGAATAGTCCTCAGGGGGGGGGGGAACCGAGGGAATGGACTCCTCAGCATCAGAGTCTTCAAAAGGGGAATATGAATATTCCTGTTCCTCAGAATGTTCTGAGGTAATAGAGGCTTGATCTGAGGAAGGGTAGTCTTCCTCCAATCTGGGCCTTTTGTCCGAGGGGGGTTGAGAACACCTGATAAGAGTAATCAAATCCTCAGCCATTTTGAGCATCTGTTTTTTAGGCATGGGGCCTTGAGAGGGGCTCTGTGGACCTTGTCTTTTAGTTTTCATGGCTGCTTTAGATTTAGTGAAGGCCTTAATGGAAAAGGAGGAAGGCCTGAAAACACTTTCAGAGGTGGCAGGCCTGTCTAAACTCTGAGTTTCCCCGCCAAGAGTGGCATCGGTATCTGTAGCCGGAGTGGGGGCCGAGGAGCCTGCGACCTCAGACACAGAAGACACCACTACAGAAGCGTCATCGGTACTCAGTGGCTGCGTAGTCACCTCACTGAGAACCGGAGCACCAGTAGTCGGCTTTAGCGTGGTGTCAGTAGAAGCCGCGGACCTCGTAGGCTGGTCCTTACCTTTGCGTCTTTTACTCAAAACTGGAGTCGGAGTATCCGACGACATAATGTAATTAAATTTTTTTACCAAAACAGTGTTGGGCGAACTCCGCCCAACGCTTAATAGTGCGTTTGTTGAATCTAGCACAAAAATGGCAGGCCGAGACGTCGTGGTCTGGGCCTAAGCAAGGAATACAGAAAGAATGGAAATCCTTATGCGGTATTTGCTTCCCACATGAAATGCAATTATTAACTTTGTCTGACATTGGTCTGAGGCAAGAAAAGTTTCCCCAACGGGGTACTTAGCTTTCAAGAAGACTTCGGCTGAAATATTTTCATAAATCTCAGGAGCTGGCCGACCGGCACTTGCGAACTGCTTCTGCTTCGGGCACCGCATGGCAAGAAAGACTGAAGAAGTTGGCATCAGCTGGTTGTTTTATACCCCTGCTGCACTGACGTCAGGGAAGAAGCGACGACAACTGACGGCGGACCTAGACTTTGGAATTTGGCCGACCGAGGACCCGGCTGATGGCAGGATAAAGTACAGTTTTGTACCTACCATAAATGTAGATGTCCGATAGGTATGCCTCGGCTGATGTCGCACTTTCCCTGACGTCAGAGCGCCTGGGGTATAAAAGCATCAGCCGACACCATTTTCCTCAGTTTTTCTTGCCCCAGATGCCAGGTGCCCTCTATGAAGGCTAAATTTGGATAAAATTCCAAAAAAATTCCAAACATATTGCAAAAATATATACATATATATATATATATATATATATATATATATACATACATACAAACAAATACACTAATAACAGATTCCTCCAGCTAGCTAATGGAAGGGTAAGCACCCTAGGAATACCACAGAGGGGAAGGAGGGAGGGTAAACCTGACTGCAGATGCATACCTATCGGACATCTACATTTATGGTAGGTACAAAACTGTACTATGTCCTTCAAGGATGCATCTGCAGTCATAACATATGGGTAGAATACCATAGCCAATCTGGGGGTGGAGGTACTAAGAAAATGATGGTGTAGTTAATATACCCTGCAGGACTGCTGTAGCAAAACCTGCTCTGGATCTGGAGTATAAAGGTAAATTGTAATGCTTGGCAAATGTATGCACGGAGCTCCATGTAGCAGCTTCTAAAATGTCCTTGGTAGCCACCCCTCTTAGGAAGGCTGTAGTGGTGGCTGTGGTTCTCGTGGAATGAGGCCTAATGTTTACAGGAACAGTCTTTCCATGAAAGGAGTAACAAAAGCGAATGCAATTTCCTATCCATTTTGAAATTGTCTGTTTGGAAATTGCTTTTCCTTGTGCCCCAGCAGCATATGCTACAAACAGTTGGTCAGTCTTTCTGTAACTTTTAGTTCTGTCCAAATAGTAGCGTGATTGTCTGTGTATATCCAGAGTGTGTAGAAGTTTCTCCCCTTTATTTTGTGGATTTGGGAAGAATGTAGGCAAGTGAATTGCTTGGTTCAAGGATACCCTAGATACCACCTTTGGCATAAAAGTAGGATTGGTTCTCAATGAAACTCTGTCTTGATGAAAAATAAGAAATGGCTGCACTGCCATTAAAGCTTGTAACTCAGATACTCTTCTTGCTGAAGTTATGGCCAGAAAGAATGCAGATTTCCAAGACAGAAACTGTAGATCCGCCGATGCTGCTGGTTCAAAGGGAGGAAGTGTTAGTTTCTCCAGCACAAAGTTAAGGTCCCAAGTAGGTAAAGGTGGTTTCCTTGGAGGATTGATGTTTTTGATTCCTCTGAGAAATTGTCTTAAGAGAGGATGCGAGAAGACAGGTGGATTTACATTGTACTCTGCTGAAATTGCTGAGGCATGTATCTTAACGGAAGAATAAGACAGGCCATTGTGGAACAATTCTGCTAAGTATTCCAGTATATGTGCCATGCTCGTCACTGTCACATCTAGGCCTTTTGTTGTGTTCCAAATGAGAAATCTTTTCCATTTTGCTGAGTATGCCTTCCTTGTGGAAGGACGGCGAGCTTCCATAATAATGTCCTTTACTCTCTGGGATAAGCTATTCTGAGGAGGAGTAATGGTATTCTCCAGGCAGTTAGCTGCAAGGTTTTTAGGTTGGGATGCAGGATCTTGAAATTGTTCTGCGTCAGAAGAAGTGGCCATAGGGGGAGAGGCCACGGTTTCGTCTGTGACATGCTCTTCAACAGTGAGTACCAGTGCTGCCTTGGCCAGTCTGGAGCTATCAGAATCACTCTTGGCTGTTCTGCCCTGATCTTCAGTAAAACCTTGGACATTAATGGGAGTGGTGGGAAAGCGTAGACTTTTCGAGCTTTCCAGCTGAAAGAAAGAGAGTCCACCTTCCATGCTTGTGGGTGGTATGTCCTTGAGCAAAACGTCTTCAGTTGATGATTGTGGGGTGAGGCGAACAGATCTATCGCCGGCCTTCCCCATGATTGTGTTATGAGTAAGAAGATGTCTGGGTGCAGCATCCATTCATGTGCATCCATGGTAGTTCTGCTTAAGCTGTCTGCCAGAGTATTGTCTTTCCCTGGCACAAACTGGAACTGTAGTTGTATACTGAGTTTCAAGCAAAGTTCCCATAGATTCATGGCCAGTCTGCATAGAGGGTAGGAATGCGTGCCTCCTTGCTTGTTTATGTACCACATAACTGTGGTGTTGTCTGTCCTTATTAGCAGGTGGCCCTGATGAAGGAAAGGTTTGAAAGCCTCGATTGCGTGTATCACTGCCAGCATTTCCTTTTGGTTTATGTGCATGTGCAGCTGTCCTTGAGACCATAGCCCTTGGATACATTTGTCCTCCATGTGTGCTCCCCAACCTCGGTCTGAAGCGTCCGTGGTGATGGTTTGGTTTGCTTTTGGTTTGTTGAAAGGCAACCCTCTGTTGGACTGGCAGGCTTGAGCCCACCACAGGAATTCCTTTTGAAGGCAAGGGATGAGTGGGATCAAAGTTTCTAAGCTGTGACTGTGCTGAGTCCATACACTCCTTAGGTACCATTGCAATTTTCTCATATGCAGCCTGGCTTGTGGAATTAGAATTATGCAGGATGCCATGTAACCCAGGGCCTGCAGGATTTTCCTTGCAGTCAGCTGAGTTTGTCTTGTCAGATTCTTGAAGTAATCCGGAAGTTGTTTTGTTTTCTTCTGTGAGAAAGGCCATTTGGGTGGTTGTGTCTAGATCTGCACCCAAAAGGTTATTATTTGGGATGGAACAAGTCTTGATTTTTGGATGTTGACTGTGTATCCCAAGGCCTGTAATAGGTGGATGGCATAGTCCAAGTCCTTTAACAAATTTTCCTTGTTGTCCGCTTGTATAAGGCAGTCGTCCAGATATGGGTAGATTTGAATCCCCTGAAGTCTGCAGTGTGCAATTACTGATGCCAGGCATTTCGTGAATACTCTGGGCGCAGTAGATAAGCCAAAGGGCAATGCTGAGAATTGATAATGCTCTGATCCTGCAAGAAATCTGAGGTGTCTTCTGCAACTTTGTCGAATAGGGACATGCAGGTATGCCTCCTTGAGATCTAGAGTAACCAGCCAAGACTCCTTGCCCAGCATGGGAAGAAGCTGCTGTAGGGTCAGCATCTTGAATTTTGGCACAATGAGGTAAGTATTCAGTGCGGACAAGTCGAGAATAGGTCTCCATTGATGTTCTTTTCTTGGAACAAGGAATAATCTGGAATAAAATCCTTGGCCTTGTTCTGAAAGAGGTACCTTTTCTATGGCTTTCATTTGTATTAATTTGGTGATTTGCTTCAAAGCCTCTGCCCTCTGATTTGGTGGCAGGTCTGGCATTCCTTTTCTTTTTTGCAATGTGTGGAAATGGAACCTGTATCCTTTGTCTATTATTCGCAGTGTTCATGAGTCCCTTGTAATGTAATGCCAATTTTTTGAAAATAAAGAAAGCTTTCCGCCCAATGGTGCTTTTAATTGAGCCCTGGTCAGCGGAGTCAAAATAAAGTCATTGAGTCTGTCCTGGTGTAGCAGTTGTTGTTGTTGTTCCTGCACTACCTCTCTGGTTGGGAGGCTGCCACTGACGGCCTCTGTAGGAGCCTCTAGCTTGCCCTCTACTTCTGGCATGCCTGTTCCTGCCTCTCTGGGATCTGTCTGAGTCCGGAAAGGACCAATTCTTAGTAGGCCAATTTCTGCTGAATCTCGGTGGTTGTACCTGCAGAAAGTCCTTGATTGTTTGCACAGATTTTGCCTTTTCTTCAAACTTCTTTAAGACCTCCTGAGCCGTGGAACCAAATAATTTTTGTTTTTCCATTGGAGCATCCAGGAGCTTAGCTTTAACATGGTCCAGTAGAGATTGTTCCTTCAACCAGGCATGCCTAGGTATAACTGCCCCTGTCATAGCTGACCTACATGAAGCTTCCAGTGCATCATAACAACACTGCAAAAAATGGTTGCTAACCTGCTGTGAGTTATGTACCAGATCCTGAAGTGATTTACGGTCAAGGGGTTCAGAGGAGGAAAGCGTCTTATACAATTCATCTAACAAATACTCTTGGTACTGAATCATATGAAACTGACAATTTAATGCCCTCATGGAAAGAGTTGCAGAAGTATAAACTTTCTTTCCCCATCTCTCTAAATCTCTAGACTCCCTTTCAGAAGGAAGAGGATTTTTAGCAGTGGCAGTTGCAACCCCTTTTGGGTCCTGGGAAATAGTTTCTGGGTCTGCAGTGTGGGGCTACAGGTGTAGATGAGAATCCGGGACCCTGTAGTACCTATCAGGTTTGGCAGGAGCCGGAGGGAGAGAATCAGGGGCTGTACTAGCATCAGGAGTACACATCATCAATAACATTCAAAACAGGAGGTATAGCTAAAGGCCTATGCTGAGGTAAATGTAAAAAGGTCCTTAATCTCTTTCTAGAATCAGAAAATTCCTGGCCCTGCCATTGAAAATGTTCTCTCATAGAGTGCAGTGTCTCACCAAAAGAAAACTCATCAGGAGGGGAGGCCGAAGGAATAGATTCTTCAGCATCAGAATCCTCGTAGGCCGAATAAGCCTCCTGCTGGTGGTCTGACAACACAGATCCATCCGTAGACTCATCTGAAGAGTGGGGGTCAGAGGGCTCAACCCTGTGCCTTTTGTCTGGTGGTGGAAGAGAGCCCCTGTCCGGGTGAGGTTGAGAACCTCTAATTAAAGAGATAAGATCCTCTGCTAGGCTGAGAATCTGAGAGCCAGTAGAAGGCCTCTGAGAGGTAGTCTTGGGAGGCAAAGCTTTAGCAAGTTTGGCAGCTTTAGCCCTAGAAAAGGCCTTAATGGACATGAATGCAGGGGGTCTGGCTGCACCACGTGCAGGAGTAGACTTGTCTAAAGGAATGGTGTCAGACATGTCCTGGTCACCGGTTTCAGTAGGTAATTCAATAACCGACTCGGCTGGAGCCTCCGGGGCCGAGGTAGTCGGTTGAGTGGATTCGGTAATAGGAAGCACCGAAGACTCGGTTTCAGCCGAAACCGAGACACTCGCGGTAGGCCTGACCGTGGTTTCAGCCGAAACTGCGGGCCGCGAGGGTCGGTCCTCGTCCTTCCGTTTTTAACCACATGCGAAGTCGGAGTCTCCGACGGCATCTTGTACGCAAAATTAGCCCTAAAAAATTCCTCTGCAAACTCCGACCGACGTCTAAGAGTTTGTCGGTTGAAGGAAGCACAGGCAGAGCAGGCAGAGACGTCGTGGTCTGGGCCTAAGCAAGGGAGGCAGTAAGAGTGGAAATCCTTATGAGGTATTTGTTTCCCACAAGTTAAACAATTATTTACTTTATCTGACATCGGCTGAGGCAAGAAAGAGTCCCCAACGGGGTACTTAGCTTTTTCGAAGTCTTCGGTAGCTGAATCACAGGAGCTGGCCGACCGGCACTTGCGAACTGCTTCTGCTTCGGGCACCACGCGGCAAGAAAGACTGAGGAAAATGGCGTCGGCTGATGCTTTTATACCCCAGGCGCTCTGACGTCGGGGAAAGTGCGACATCAGCCGAGGCCAGACCCAGACTTTGGAATCCAGCCGACCGAAGGGCTGCCTGAGGCAGGACAACCCATATGTTATGACTGCAGATGCATCCTTGAAGGACATCCCATCTGTTATGACTGCAGCTGTATGCACGATGAACATCTATAGATTAGTATAATAAGATTATCTGTCACCTGTAAGTTTACAGATGTTTTTACCTCTTCAGGTCCCACTCTGTTATACTTATTTCTTTAGAAATTTAGATATAATGTCGAATCAGCGAATAATTTATTAATATTTAATGGATAATTTATACTACTATTACATAAATATGTATATAGTACACTATTTGTTGGATTATTTAATATTTGTGATTAATAGAAAAAGATTATTAAACTTTTTAAATAGTAATGGGGGAAAGTTTTGAATGGCAAAATATATAATTAAATTAAATCTCATTATTTTTGATTTACATCTAATATTATATTAATTATTTGTAAGCCATGGTAGCGTTTGGCTACTTTGACAATTCTTTAGGTACTGCTAGGTACAGAGATAGTACAGTAGTTTGTTTATTCAAAAGGCAAACTAGAAAATGTTGGCATCCATGGCAGGTTGTGTTTTATTAGCAATATATACAGTTACAGCTGTAGACGTGTCTTTGTTTTTGTTATTTACAAATTTTAGCAGTTTAGTTTGTAGAAAGGAAGAATTCAAAAATGTAAAGATAGTGTTGAAGGAATGCATTAGAATCTTATATATAATTAAATTAACATGGTGGATAAATGTGTCTTATTGTTTAAAAGAAATATTTTTAAATACACAGTAGGGATAGTTTTAATCTATTATATAGTAATATAAGTGGATTAAATAATGGCAACAAAAGGAAATCATTAATGAGATATCTAAAATTAAATTGAGGAGGCATTATATTCTTACATGAAACTCACTTGTATGATAAAGATATACAATATATAAATAACTTAGGATACAAAATGTTATCACCTGCTTCTTTTAAGAAAAAAAGAGAACTGCTATACTTTGAATAAAATCTACTGCAATGCCCAATGTCATGGAATCCATTCATGATTCCAAAGGAACATATACATTTGTAATAATTAAATATAATCCCAAACTCTAAACACTAGATAATTTTTACTGGACCTCTGGAATAGGTGAAGGAGTGGATAAAGATCATGTAAACTTACTACAAAGTCATTGGAAAGTTAGTTTCATTTTAGCATGGGAATTTAACTGCATATCTAGTACAGAAAATACAAGTAAACAGAAGAAAGCTAAAATACTGCCATCAGTTAAAGCACTAAACAGATGGCTTAGTAATAATAATTTAGTTGAATTGCTAGTAAAAGCATAAGATAAGTCATTAAGGTATGCAAACTAGGATTGATTGGAGTTATGCCTCTACAGATTTACTGAAAGTATAGAAACTTCAAAGCATATGTTAAAATTGGATCTTACATTTCTCAAGGATTCACTTTAAACAAAGGCACAAAGCATGGGTGTCCTTGCCCCCTCTACTATATGCATTAGTTTTTGAACCCCCAGCTAATAGTATAAGAAGCAATGAAAACAATGATGGATTCTCAATTAACAGAGATTGTCAATCTAAAATACAGATTTTATTGGATATTTTATTAACTATAGGAGATTTAAATTATTCAATCAAAGAAATAGATGAGGAAATTGAAAAGTTTCAAGAAGTATTGATATTGAAATTTACTAATATTAATAAAACTGAAACTTTAGTGTTAAATCAGTTACTAGATAGTAAGTTAAAAGATGAATGTAAATATAATTGGGAAGTAAAGGAACTAAAATATTTGGGAATAAAAATCTATCAAGATGTGTTTAAGATTATTAATAATAATTTTGAAAAAGTAACTGAAGAAGTGTTACTTCTTATAAAAAATGGATTTTTTGTTACTTTTAATGATAGGCTAGTACTTATTAAAATGATTATATTACACAAAATTATATATCTTGCATTATATAGGTTTAATATCTGACAAAAGCTTTTAAAGAAAATGGAAAAATGTTAACTTCATTCTTATGGTATCCCAAGAAGCTAAGAATTACTTATAGAAATCATATAAGACTATGGGAGCATTGTGGTATCAGGTTATGAGATGTAAAATCTTTTGCCATTGTTGCAAATTTTAACACTATTATACTCTGGATAGAATCCACTTATACTAATCAGTGAAAAAAATCCAGGAGCAGAATATATTAAATTCTTATAAGTTTAACTATAATAAATTAGAAATATGCAACAATCCTTTCATCTGGTTAGAAAGAAATTACCTGAGAAGGAAACTCATTTTAGTCTTTTCACTCTGCGTTTATGAAATCAATTCTTAAAACAGTTAAGAAATATGGTTTAAATCTCCATTAATATTAAAATAGACATTTTCTACTTTCCCATTTCACACACCTCTCGATTTAAAGAAACTCAGAACAATGTTAAAATAAATTTACTAAAAATTAATGCATTCGTATTACAGTCTGATTGCATTAAAAAAGGAAAGGCTAAGTACTTAGATTATTTAATGAAAGAATATAAGTTAGATAAATCTGCTAACCAGTTATTATCCATCAGTAAGCAATTAAATGAATTTGTACATAATATGAATGAAGAGGAAAAGAACACTATTCCCCCATTATATGAATGCTATCACTGAAGGTATATTGACCTGCAAAGGAGGTTGTCCAAGTTATATAATTTTTTATAAAAAATAATTTTGATGCAAAATTCTGGAACTTTTTAGATAGTACTGGATTGAGTGACTCAATAAATGATGAGAATAAAACTTTGTTACTTAAATCAGTTAGCCAAGCTTCAAGTTTATACTGGAAAGTATTTATGTGGAAGTATATACATAGAAGGTTTGCCACTCCCCATACAATCTCTGAGTTTAGTAAAATGACTTTGGTCTGTTGGAGATGTAGTAAAGATGTAAAAACTGACTGGACACACATTTATAAATTGTGGAAATTTAAATTTATATTGGGAAGAGATAAGGGGTTATGGTCTGAGAATTATTTTTAACTAGACCAATAATACTAATGAATGTTAGATTTCCTATACCTGCAAAAGCCAAAGAGCAAAAAAATGTTTTGGACTCTTTCAGCCATTGCTAGAAAAGTTATTACAAAAAATTGGAAATCGACCTTGGTTCCTATGTTCAAAGAATTTTTAAAATTAACAGCAATACTATGTAAAACTGAAAAAAAGAGGTGATAAGAATAAGATCTATAAATTATACTAAGACTGTTAGTGGTTGGGATAACTTTGAAATGTTCTTATTAAAACACTAAGACTCAATGTTTTACTTATCACTGCAACACAAATTTATTGAGAGAAGTAAGCGCTTTCACATCAGCCAGTATGCTTCATCAGACTTAATAATTACAAACATTATTGCACTCCTTTAAATAGTCCACATCATCCTATCACAAAGCATATATCCAGACTCATCAATAAAAAACAATATTATTGGTGTATATATAAAATAGAGCATTCTTGCATAAATAAATACAAACATATATATGAACATGTATAAAATATTAAGCAATTTATAAATATTCACAAATAATATACAAGTGAGGGGAAATGTGTATAAAAAACATGTTAAAAGCCTAAGTATCATAAAAATGCTAAGCGTATTATACCAATAGTGCATGACACTAAAACTAGCGTTTCAAAGGTCTATCTACAAGAAAGGGTCTCAATGAGATCTTATCATTGAGGCCATGACCTCTATCTGCCGATAATTTGGTAATCCATCTAATCTCTTCCTTTTCTGTTGTGTTGTGTTTACATCCCAATCTTTCTGTAGCAAATATATGTTCAAGTACCATAAAAGTAAAAGAATGTGTACTATCATGCTGTAAGACATGATTGGCCAGGGCATTAGTCTCATTTTCTCTATTAATAGCATAGACATGTTCCCTTATACGTTCCCTGAGTGTTCGATTCATCATGTCAACATAAAAACAGTGGCATTTCTTACATTGACTTAAATAGACTACATTCCTTGATTTACAATCTGCATAGTGTGAAAACTCATACTTCTTCCCAGTATCAGGGTGTATAAAAACATTTGAGTTCTTAACAAAAACACACTGATTACAACTACGACAAGCATAAGTGCCTTTCCTATGTGAAATTATTCCTTCCTTCTTATTCTTATCATAGCATAACAATCTCTTGAGTGACTTAGTATTCCTATAACTAAAAGCTGGTCTATTACCTACTATATTGGCAACCTTATCATCTAGCTGTAAAATATTCCAATGTTTTTAATAATATTTACAACTGAGGTATTGTTATTAGTATATGGACTAGCTATCCTTTTCCTACAAGGTTCATTTCTATTCCTTATGATGTTGGTAGATGTATTTCTATGTATGTATGGCAAATCTATCCCTTCTTGTATTTATTTATGCAAGAATGCTCTATTTTATACATACACCAATAATATTGTTTTTTATTGATGAGTCTTGATATATGCTTTGTGATAGGATGATATAAAGCTAACTATGTTATTAGATCTAGTATTTTCTAATAATGTGTTTACATTTAACAAGGAATATTATCTTCAGGTTATGGGGATGGTGATGGGTACTTCATGCTCCAACTCGTATGCCAATTTAGTATTGGCATACTGGGAATCCACCTATATACTTGAACATATTATTTATTTAAAATAACATTAAATACTATAAAAGATTTGTGGACGATGTCATTTTGATTTGGGGAGGTGACCTCATTAGTTTAGAAGCGTTTATTACCTATATGAATGGTACCACCACGTTTTTGAAGCTGACTAGCACCATCTCACAGAAAAGGATCGAGTTCCTAGATGTGCTATTGAAAAAGGAAAATGGTGTCCTTAGTACAGAGATATATAGGAAACCTTGTAGGAAGAATGGCATCCTACATAGAGATAGCATGCACCCCCCACATATACACAGAAATATAGTCAGAAATCAAGCTATTAGACATTCACATATTATCAGTGAAGATTCAGTGTTCTCTGAAGCAATTATAGGAATGAAGAAAGAGTTTCTAGACAGGGGGTATCATAGAAGAGACCTTAAAGAGTTAAATAAAGTAGAACGAGAAGGGATAGATTTGCCATACATACATAGAAATACATCTACCAACATCGTAAGGAATAGAAATGAACCTTGTAGGAAAAGGATAGCTATTCCATATACTAATAACAATACCTCAGTAAATATTATTAAAAAACACTGGAATATTTTACAGCTAGTTAAGGCACTTATGCTTGTCGTAGTTGTAATCAGTGTGTTTTTGTTAAGAAGTCGAATGTTTTTATACACCCTGAAACTGGGAAGAAGTATGAGTTTTCACACTATGCAGATTGTAAATCAAGGAATGTAGTCTATTTAAGTCAATGTAAGAAATGCCACTGTTTTTATGTTGACATGACGAATCGAACACTCAGGGAACGTATAAGGGAACATGTCTATGCTATTAATAGAGAAAATGAGACTAATGCCCTGGCCAATCATGTCTTACAGCATGATAGCACACATTCTTTTACTTTTATGGTACTTGAACATATATTTGCTACAGAAAGATTGGGATGTAAACGCAACACAACAGAAAAGGAAGAGATTAGATGGATTACCAAATTATCGGCAGATAGAGGTCATGGCCTCAATGATAAGATCTCATTGAGACCCTTTCTTGTAGACAGACCTTTGAAACGCTAGTTTTAGTGTCATGCACTATTGGTATAATATGCTTAGCATTTTTATGATACTTAGGCTTTTAACATATGTTTTTTATACACATTTCCCCTCACTTGTATATTATTTGTGAATATTTTTAAATTACTTATTTTATACATGTTCATATATATGTTTGTATTTATTTATGCAAGAATGCTCTATTTTATACATACACCAATAATATTGTTTTTTATTGATGAGTCTTGATATATGCTTTGTGATAGGATGATGTGGATTATTTAAAGGAGTGCAATAATGTTTGTAATTATTAAGTCTGATGAAGTGTCCTGGCTGACGTTAAAGCGCTTACTTCTCTCAATAAATTTGTGTTGCAGTGATATATAATTGTGGTTGGCTTCGATTGTCTTAGTGTATCTACCTCTTATACCTTGGACATAAACCTTATACTTTGCGAGGTGATACTTTACCCTGGATTGTGTTTTTTGGTCTTTTGCTCAATGTTTTACTTGTATAAGATTATCTTGGTGTTTCAATGTATTCCTATCACCATATAACAATATGTGATGCTGAATTGCTTCCTTTCTTTGTGTGTGTGTGTGTGTGTGTGTGTGTGTGTATATATATATATATATATATATAAAATTAATTAAAAATATTCTTATAAAAACAATTACGTATGCAGTCCCATAACTGTTGGCCAACACACACTAGTCAGTTGCAGAAAGGTCCATATCAATTTCAGACTGATGGAAATATATAAACTTGCAAAACATTGTTGTTATATGATTAAATAGGAATGAAACACCTTTCTTTTTTTTTCCACTTAAGTGATCCAAACACTGTCTTGGTCTAGTTCATCACTCTATGGTTGTAACAGGGAATGTAAACATCTTTTTTGAATGCTTCCAGTTCACACCCATAATGCTTCCAGTTCACACACATACTGCCTAATGACATCCAGAACTTTTTGGGTTTGCCTTCTTTAAGTGACTTACCAGCTAATAACAGGCAGTGTTAGAAAGGGCAAGCAGTCATTAACAAAATGACACTAAGATTGTTAGTGTACGATGTCCTGCAGTGGAGAAATTAATCTTTGCCACTTATTATTCATATTTTATAACTGACAGCCCTACATGTTATTGAAGAATATAGTGAGAAAAACCAATATGGGAGACAGGGTAGATCATTGTCAGTGCTGTTTTATATCACACTATATTGGAAGCATTGCTAGATGTTCACTAGTAATTATAAAAATAAGCAGTATTTCCATGTGTACTTAATATTTAAAAAACAAGTGATTTACAAAGTGTTGCATGACATTAAGTGAAACCTTAGATGTTGCTGCAGAAAACTGTCTTTGATATTTACAATACAATTTGCACATCAAACTATCCAGTAATTGTTTTGCTAATTATACAATTAAGCATGTTTTCATATTTCTGTAAATATTTCAATAAACATGCCCTCACAGAAGAGTTTCTTGTTGTCATGTAAAAGCTTATGTCTGGTGAACAAAATGTTCAAATAATATGTCTAGCTTATACAGTTTTCAAAATATGAACATCTGTGAAAGTTTACAAAAAATATTTTGAGTCTGTGAGCATTATATTACAGTATTTATGGAAAAGACTATAACCACACAGACTATCACTGTAAAGAATACTTACTGATAACATTGCTATTTATATAGTTTTAATAATTTTATTATTCACAAAATATATGCATTTGTTTATGTTATGCTTTTTAAGTTTGTTTTTCAGAAAATGCTCTGGAATACAAGATGTGCAGTTGCTGCTAGAGGTGTGACATTCCACATCACATAGGTTATTAATTATTGTAGTTATTTTATTTTATTTCACATTTGTTTACTGGGAAAGTCTGACTGTACACATATCCTTTTTCAGCAGAGGCCCAGGGAGAAAAGCTCCACATACAACAAAATTAACAGCAAGTTATACACATTGACAAATATTTAAAATCTGTTGCAAACATTGACAATTTCATTGATAAATTCCTTTTTGAGTTAAAGTTTGAGCTTTACTCCCACATATCAAAGCAGTCTCCAGTATTAGATGTAGTAATTTAAAATATTCCTTACTAAGCTTTGGCTATGCTGTATTAATGCCCTTTACCGTATTCCCAAATATGTATATATTTCCTCTTGTTTCAGTTTTTTATTATATTTCTCTAAGGTTGATACTTTCTTGGCACTTCAGTCTACCATCTATAAATGTTGCTTTTGCATGTTTGTGGAAGGTAAATATCATTCTTATATTATCTGATAAGATTTATACTGCTTTCAGTTACATGTTCAGTTGTCTGTAAAATAAAATATAGCTTTAGATCACACACAAAAATAATTAACATGTTAAATGACAATATTGCTTTATTCAAGTCCAACTGCACTTGCAGCCTAGTTTGTTAACTAAACAATTTAATGGACTGAAGGCAAGGCAGCATCAATGCTGAAAGAGAGTCATCCTGAAGTCTTTTTCATAGTTCTGTCAAGTGGTTTGTGTCTTTTTTCATAGCTATTTCTATATAATTTAGTGCAGTTTGTGAATCTTTGGTATTCAATGTTCTTTTGCAATTTATTCATGCCTTAAAAAGGTTCTGACCCTTATTATGGCCAGACAATTACACCAAAGCTGCCAATTACAACAGAGACAGCAAGATGATTTATAGCTTTATTCCTAAATGTCAAGAAAGTCTTTAGTTATTAGTTCTAGTCTTGTAAAATATATCTTACTAAGCTTTGTTGCCATTTACTAATGCTGAGTTGCCGATCCTTCATTTATTTCCTGATATCTTTGCATGCCTCTTCTTTCAGTTGTTTTTGGTCTGCACTGCTTCTCAGCTACCTGTATGCAGCAGTTTTTGTGAAATGCCCAATGTAATGGTCTTGTCACATTACTATACCTTTCAGTGTACAGACCCCTCAGCCATGAGTACATCCAAAAAGAAACAAGATGTACAACTGTTTTAGTTATGTACCACAAAACCTACATTTGTTTGCATCTTCCACTTTTTCTGTGGAGTTTGTAAACCATCATTTATGTAGTCCATTATCGTAAGCGGTCCATATTCAAGTTCAGCTTTTGATTTAAATTTGCCTCCCCTCATCCAATTATTCATCAAATCTAAATTAGCATTGGCTGTTTCTATAGTTCTCCACATGTGCCATTATTTATTGTGGACTTCCCAGTTTTCTTTCTTTGTGAATTGTCTTGTTCTCAATCTTATTTTGTTTTTTGGCATTTCAGTTGTCATCTTCCCCCTTTTTTGTCTTCTTCTGGTTTGATTTCCATTCTCAATTTTTCTGAAATGTTTTTACTGCTCTGAGCAAAGATATCATCGAAGACTTGTTTTGCTCCTGGTTTACAGCATTCACTTTGGATTTTATGAGGTTAGCAATTATGCCTACAGTCCCTCAACTGCAGACATATACATATAGTCAAATCAAAGGATGGCCATGCCTCCTTCAGTATGAAGGACATATAATCACCTCATGCACTGATTGTTAATAGTATTTGATAAGCATTAAGCAGTTTTCTTGCCCAAGCCAATCATTTCTGGGATCAGTCAATCACACCAAACCTGTAAGATAGACTAGAACGAACATGCCAACTTACAGCTTGAAGTTTTTTTTTTCCTAGATGTCAAGGCAGTTTTCAATAATAGCTTTAGTCTTATAAAACATTTCTTACTACCAGCTGTTCATGATTTATTGTCCACCATTCATGTATTCTCAGATATTAATACATTCCATCTTGTTCAAGCTCTTTTATACATCTCTCTCGCAGTTGTACATTTTCTTGATTATTAATTTTTTCCAGCTAAAATATTGCATATGCTTATCAAGACCAAACATTATCCTTATATTGTATGCAAAAGTTTTAACTATTTGTAGTTGCGCTTTCAACAATTTAAATGAGCTATACACTTTTAGATGATCCACAAAAAGTAGATGTCATTGGGCAGCATTGGTTTCTGGAAGTCAAGCTGTAGCCTAGTCTGTTACATAATTAGCTTAGTGATGTACAATGGAAAACAGCAGTGGTAACAAAGAATTTCCCTAGAATAATACTCTTTGGAATTTTGTATGTCTGGGATCATAATTTACTGTTCATCATGAGTTATTACTGGTTTCCCTTTGTTTTAAAGAGACTGCTAAGTAATGTACCAATGCTGGGTGCATTTTATACATCTATAAGCATTCTACAATCTATGAATCTGCAATGGTGTCATTTTGAATCTATCCATTCCATACTTGAGGTTCCACTTTTTTTTTTTTTACAGCACTCTGTTATAGCTTTGTTTAATACCAGATTCGACTTTTGTATAACATATTTTGTTTTATTATCTTTGTATTCTACCACAATTGATTTTACTAAAGGACTATAAAATATGCATCAATTCCAGTATATTATTTATATGTTGTCAAAAGGCAAGCTGCCAATCCACAGTTATCAACATGGCTTGCAGGTTCACTCTTATGGATGCTTGTGGTTTTTCCCGTTACTAACCAAGATGGTATCTATTCAGTATGCACATACAACTACATTACTGTGCAAAGATGCCAAAACCTTTAGCCAGAAGTCGGTTAATAGATCTGGATCTGGAGTTTTATGGTTAAGAGACTTAAGTTTTGTTTCAGTTTCTCTGGTTTTCCTTCATTCCATTTCATATTGTCTTCTTACTACTACTTTTAACTCACCTCAATTTGGCTTCTTGGTTATGTTCAACAGGAACTTCGTACAGACTTCTAAATGTAAGGATTTCTACTTTCCTAAATGGGAAATAAAACAGCAACAGTCACACCAATTTATATAAAACCTTTTGGGACACCCATGAACTGCCTTTGTCCCCTTTATTTACCTTTATGCCTTCTAACATTTTCTACTTGTGCTATTTTTGGTTTACTTTTAGAAATGGTTTAAGGTAAATCTTAAGCAGTTTTATGTTGTGTTTTGCTTTTATCACATCTATCTTTCTAAGAATATTCCCCTTTTTGATATTCTTCAATTAAACGGAAAAAAACACACACTCCAAAGCCAGCTGGTGTCACACAAATGGAAGCACTAATAATGTTCCAAACCCGATGGCAATACAAATCCGTAATTTTATTCGACCATAATACAAGTGAAATTAAGCGCTTTCATCCATAAAATGGGACTTCATCAGAATAGGTTAGTTACACATCCATAGTAAATTTAAAAACTTTTTTGGCGCCAATCCCGCCTCCAAATGACGAGCTGTCTTAAAGCTATACTACACTACATATACTTAATCAAAACATTGTATCAACCTAATATTAAAACACAAATATATACCCTACCTAATCTAATAAATGAAATCTCATAAATACCAATCATACTACACATTACACTATTATCAAATAAATCTAAAATATGCATGGAATATTATTGCACAATGTTTCAATATATATATTAAAAATAACTATACTTAAATATACACTATAATAATTCTAAAATAGGCTTAATGGTTAAAAATTCATTAAGGCCAGGTTTTCTTCCAGCATCTGTAAAAATTTGCCATATAACTTCCTTCTGGCTTAAAAGTGCTTTATAATTAGCCCCCATAGTATTCATAACAATTTGATCTATAATAGCGAATTTAAAAATATGATTATCGTCATAGTCAATAATATGTCTACTTAATGCATTGTTAGTATCAGGAGTTCTAACTGCATACTAATGGTCGTAAATGCATTTTCTGAAGGGCCTCTCTGTTTTACCAATATAAAAACTTGAACAGGCCATACATTTGGCCATATATATAATATTTTTTGTGTTACAATTGCCCTTAAACTTTATTAATGACTTATTAACATTTTCTAAAATAATACTATCTTTCTCCAATGTGGCACTGCATTGATTACATCTACCACACTTTTTACTTCCACCATACATATGATTTCTTCCATTGGTGGAAGATGTATACTCCAATTTCTTTTTAATGTTATGTCCCATTTTATATACAAATAAAGGGACTGAGCCTACTAATTCATTAACATCATCATCTATAGTCAGCAAATTCCAGTTGTTTTTAATAATTCTCTTAATATATTCTACATAAGGAGAGTATTCCAAAATACATGCTCTACTGTATTTTCCTGTACCTTCATTTTTGTCTTTGCTACTGACTCCCTTCCTAATAAAACCCAGCTACCAAAATATAACACATTTGGTCAAGGACTCATGGTCTTTTTTAGCTAAACTGACGAATGACAAATGGTCTGAAAACAGTTAATTTATTACTATTTATGTAATCGACCTTTTTTCAAGTATACCAAAGGAAATTGGTCTTGAATATTTTTGTAACAGCTTACATAAGTATTCAGGTTTAGAATGGGACAAAATTTTGGTAATTATGGAATTAATGTCATTGATTCTTGACCACAATTATATTCAATTCGAAGGTGAGAATTTTAAACAAGTTAGAGGTGTGGCTATGGGAGCGGCTTGCGCTCCCATATTTGCCAACTTAGTAATGTTGGAATGGGAAACCACACAGTCATTTGTAAGTGAATATTATAAAAGGGTAACATACTATTCACGCTTTCTGGATGACATTTTTATATTGTGGGATGGAGATAACCAAAGTATTGAATCATTTATTACTTTTCTAAATAATTCCTGTTCTTTTTTTACAATTTACACATGAAAGTAATGATGTCTGTATTTCCTATTTAGATATTTTGCTTACCAATGTTAATAATGGATTTAAATCAAATATACATAGGAAAAAGACATTTTCTAATAGCTATTTGGATTACACTAGTTGTCATCCACGAAAAATGATGACAAGTATTTTTAAAGGTCAATGCATACGTGCAGCACGAATGACATCTGAATATAATGATGTTGTAGTAGAGATGAATTGTATTCAGGATATGTTTAGTGAATGGGGTTATCCAGATGTAATGCTAAGGAATATTTCTTCTTATGTAATAGATGAATGGGGTAGAAAATATCCACCCATATTAGGAAGGGAGTTCAGTAGCAAAGACAAAAAAAGAAGGTACAGGAAAATACAGTAGAGCATGTATTTTGGAATACTCTCCTTATGTAGAATATATTAAGAGAATTATTAAAAAACAACTGGAATTTGCTAACTATAGATGATGATGTTAATGAATTAGTAGGCTTGGTCCCTTTATTTATATATAAAACAGGACATAACATTAAAAAGAAATTGGAGTATACATCTTCCACCAATGGAAGACATCATATGTATGGTGGAAGTAAAAAGTGTGGTAGATGTAATCAATGCAGTGCCATATTAGAGAAAGATAGTATTATTTTAGAAAATGTCAATAGGTCATTAATAAAGTTTAAGAAGGGCAATTGTAACACAAAAAAATATTATATATATGGCCAAATGTATGGCCTGTTCAAGTTTTTATATTGGTAAAATGGAGAGGCCCTTCAGAAAATGCATTTACGACCATTTGTATGCAATTAGAACTCATGATACTAACAATGCATTAAGTAGACATATTATTGACTATGACGATAATCATATTTTTAAATTCGCTATTACAGATAAAATTGTTATGAATATTATGGGGGCTAATTATAAAGCACTTTTAAGCCGGAAGGAAATTATATGGCAAATTTTTACAGATGCTGGAAGAAAACCTGGCCTTAATGAATTTTTAACCATTAAGCCTATTTTAGAATTATTATAGTGTATATTTAAGAATAGTTATTTTTAATATATATATATATATTGAAACATTGTGTAATAATATTCCATGCATATTTTAGATTTTATTTTATAATAGTGTAATGTGTAGTATGATTGGTATTTATGAGATTTCATTTATTAGATTAGGTAGGGTATATATTTGTGTTTTAATATTAGGTTGGTACAATGTTTTGATTAAGTATATGTAGTGTAGTATAGCTTTAAGACAGCTTGTCATTTGGAGACGGGATTGGCACCAAAAAAGTTTTAAAATTTACTATGGATGTGTAACTAAACTATTCTGATGAAGTCCTATGTTATGGATGAAAGCGCTTAATTTCACTTGTATTATGGCCGAATAAAATTACGGATTTGTATTACCATCGGGTTTGGAACATTATTAGTGCTAACATTTGTGCGACACCAGCTGGCTTTGGAGTGTGTGTTTTTTTTTCCATTGTTGCTACAGCTGTTGTCATTTTTGGTTAAGTTATATTCTTCAATTAGTGATACTTCTTGCTTCAGTTTCTTTGCATTTCTTCTATCCATGGTGGCATTTCTATTTGTTCCCTTCTTTCTTTTGTTAATCTACATTTTGTGGGACAACTTAAGCTATTACTTTAGATATACAGTAGTTTACTGTTTTTTTTTATCTGCTTCATCAGATGAATCACTTTTGATAGTCCCAGTTACTGTGTTCATTTGTTTTAACATTTCTTACAGTTGGAAGTCTTTATTCAACTTCTGTAGCCTCATTCTATCATACATCTTAATTATGTCTGCTGTCTTCTCTTAAATTAAGTGCGTCCTCACTAAGATCATTTGCTTTTTGGCTGTGTGTGTCCTCTTTCTTTGTTTTTTGTTTCCAGCACTTTATCTTGCTGTACAATTCTAACTGGAATTTCTATCAAATTTCCTACAGAACCTTTTAAATTTTTACTTTACAGTGTATCTTTTCTAAAAGTGTTCTGCTGTGTCTAGGGACTTAGTGATTCACCATTTTGCGATACTGCCTGTGTTTCAGTCACCACATTAAACCCTTTGCTTCTCAATTATGTTTGCTGCTTTTTCACATCACTAGAAATTTTGCTTCTCGTTACACTACAATTTTGTGTTTACATTCCTTCCTTTGTAAAATTCACAGGGTCCTGATTTTTTATTGCCTTTACTTTTCTTCAACTATCTTGGGAGATATAGTAGCCACATTTGTTACCACAACCTTCTTTGTTTATATACATATACATATATATATATATATATATATATATATATATATATATATATATTATAAAACATCATATCATACCAAGTCATACTACATTTTATGACTTTTAATAGCTTTAGTTTTTGTTTTATCACATCTTTTCCAGACAGCCTAGTGCTCCTTTATCTAAGTCTTGTGATGCTCTATTTTGTTTTATTAAAGATTTTAAATGTCATCTGTTGCTTTCAACAGTTTTTCTGATGCAAGTGTTTTCTCTCCTCTAACAACTTCTTTCTTACTCTTGCTATATATCCACTCTGTGGAAGTTATGCATTTGTTACATAACAGAAATAATATATATTTTCTCTCTTTTTTAATCCAAAACAGTTCACTTTGTTGTTTGTAGCTCTTTTGCTTAGCCTATCAGGTTTTATTTTTTCTTGGACTGCTGCTTCCTTCTAAACAGGGACAACACTCGCAACATGACCCAGTTTGGTAGGAATGTTTCTGTGTTCTGAGGATTCTGCAGTATTTTTCCAGTCCTGGCACCACTGCCTACTGTCAGGTCTGGGTAATTGTTATACTAGAACATGTGGCCCAAGTGTTCTTTTTTTTTTACCCTGTTTTTCTCCATGGTATATAAAATATAGTATACATCAGTATCAACTTGGTGGTGAGACTTTGTAAAAGCAAGTTCAATCACATGAAGGTACTAGCAAAGGACTGAAGATTAATTCAGTTCCACATATATTACTCGCTTGTTCTTGCAAAATCCTTATCTCCATTAGGACTTGTTCCATGGAGTGGATTATCTGACGGTACAATGTACTGCTATGTGAATGATATCCAGAACATGTATACAGGTTCTTTTCTTAATTTCTGCAAATGTTAATGATTTTTAATATTGTGATTGCCTGGAGTCTTTGATGTTTGTAAGGACTGCTTTCTTCCTTTTCTTTTAATTTCTCAAAGTGTTTTGGGTTTCTAATACCACGACAGGAATGGACCCCAATGCTAAGTCAAGGTGTGATTAAAGTTCACAAATTAGCATGGTTTCAATCTGATGTCAGCCAGAATTGCTCTTTGCAGTAACCACAATGTGCCCAGTAATGACTTTCTTCTGCATGTGAATGACCTTATGATAGAATAGGCCACTTGGGTGTGTGAAACACTTACTTCATTCAGCACATTTATATGTTTTTTCCTCTCTGTGAATGGCTTGATGCTGAATCAGGTAACAGTTACATGAAAAACACTTATTACCCTCAGTACATTTATATGGTTTTGCTCTTTTTTGATTTCGCCAAGTCTTTTGGATTTCTAATACCATGACAGGAATGGACCCCATTCCTAAGTCAGAGTACAATTACTTTGTGAAATTAGTATTATTTCACTCTTTGATGTTAGCCAAAAGTGCTCTTTGCAGTACCTGCAATGTGCCCAGCAATGACTCCTTCTGCAATTCATACGGTATTACATGAATTTGTAATATATCTAAATATGATTGTAAATTATTTTTTGTATGACCAGTTGCTCATATTACTACTGGAACTGTCTGGGTATCTTTCTTCCACATGGCTCTCATTTCTGCCTGCAGATCAAGGTATTTTATGACTTTGTGTCTGTCTGTCTGTACGTAAGTCAGTAGGTGTGGCAATTTCAATGATTAATGCTACTTTTGTCTTTTCTTGGATTACTATGTCCGGTTTTCTAGCATCTATCATTTGGACTGTTGGTATTGGGTGATCTCATGTGATGTAAACTTAATCATTTTCTATGATTCTCTGTGGCTTGTTTGCAACGTTTTTCAGCCACTTCGATACCATAATGTTTACACAATCTCCACTGTAACAGTCGTGCCACATTATTATGCCTTTCAGTATACAGTCCCCCTGCCATTACAGCATCGCAACCAACAATAAGGTGTGTAACTGTTTCCATCTCAGTTCCACAAAATCTACATATGTCTGTTTTTTCCCAAATGTTCAATGGACTTAGTAAACCAGCGTGGATGCAGCCCACTATCTTGGGTTGCCATTATTAACCTTTCTCCCAAATGTTCAATGGACTTAGTAAACCAGCGTGTACGCAGCCCACTATCTTGGGCTGCCAATATTAACCTTTCATTTCTTGAAGTAAATTCACCTCTCCTTAACCATTCCTGCATTCGTTCTTGATCAACACAAGGCTCTTCCAGAAGTTTTTTTTACTTGCAACTATACTTATTTTTTTTCCACATTTCTTGCCTTCTCATTTGATCCTTCACCTTATGTTCTTTCTTTTCTTTTTTAGCACATTCAGTTGCTGCCAGGTTTTTATCCACTTCTGGTTTGATTTCCATTCCTGCTTGATGTCGATATGCTTCTGCTAAATTAAGCAGAGATGTCATATTAGATTTATTCTCATGTTTCAAAACTTTCATCACATTTCGATCTTGTGAAGTCAACAGATATGTATGTTGTCCCACAATTGCACATCTATACATGTAATCAATTTCAAGGAGGCCCATCCCTCCTTCAGAATGGGGGATATATAATCTTGGTATACACTGATTTTTATAAATCATTTGGTGAGCAGGAAGCATCCTTCTTGTTTTGATATCCAATCTATCCAACACTTTTTGGGGAGAGTCAATCACTCCAAAACTATTAGTTAGGACAAGAAGAGCAAATTGATTTACAGCTTGGATCTTGTTCCTAGGTGTCAATGCTTTTTTCAGGATTAATGTAAATCTTCTAAAGTACTCCTTACTAACTTACTAAGCCTTATTCACATCTGTTCATGTTTTATTGCTGATCCTTCATCAATTCCCAAGTATTTATACACCACCTCTTGATCAAGTTCTTTTATATCACATTCTTGTCCTAAGCTGATGTTTTCCTGGTGCTGCAATTTTCCTTTTTTAAAGGTTGTTTTTGCACATTTATCAAGACCAAATGACATTCAGATATCATCTGAAATGTTTTGACAACCTGCAATTGTGCTTTCAGTTCCTCATCTGATGAGCTATACAATTTTAAATCACCATCAAAGAGAAGAAGAGAAGTCATTACACTTTGTTGTTTTCTAGAAGCCAAACTGTAGCCATGGCCAAAGTTAAGTATGCAGCTTAATGGGTTAAGGCAAGGTAGAATAACAAGGGTGACAGAGAGTCACCCTGGAATATCCCCCTTTGAATTTTTATCCCTGGGATAATAATCTGTCCTTTATCATGGCTTAATTGCAAAGTGGTCTGCCATGGTTTCATGGTTACTGTAATGTAATCAATCAGTGTAGGGTGCATTTTATACATTTTTAAGCACTCTTTTATCCATGAATGTGGGATACTATCAAATTCTTTTTTTGTAGTCAAACCATGCCATACTTAGGTTTTTCCCCTTCTTACACTTGTCCACTATAACTTTAACAACAAATGGTCTTTTGTTCCATATGACTTTCTTTTACTGCCCTTTTGTTCTACTGCCATAATTGAGTTTTCTTCTAAATTATTATAAACTCTGTTGGCATCAATCCCAGTGTATAGTTTGTATGTTGTCAGAAGACAAGTTGTTGGTCTATAATTTATAGGGTAGCTTGCAGGTTCACTCTTAAGTAAGAGCATTGTTTTTCCTGTTGTTATCCAGTGTGGTGTGTGTTCGGGGTGCATATATAAATAGTTCTTACTCATTGCTAAATCATCGTGCAAAGAAATTAATAATTTAAGCCAAAAGTTAGGTACTGCATATGGGCTTGGGGTTTTCCAGTTAGAGGCTTTTCTCAACTTTATTTCAATCGCTCCAGTTGTTATTTCATCCTATTTAATATCCTGTACCTTTAAACTTCTTATTCTCTTTTACTTCTTCTATCCATTTAGCATCTTTGTTACGTTCCACAGGATCTTCATAGATACTTCTCCAAAATGCATCTACTTTCTCTTTTTTTGGCGGTCTATCTATTCCTTTTACCTTATTTCCCAGTTCTCTATAAAACTTTTTTGGGTCATCAATAATTTGTTTATTTTGTGTTTTTCCCTTATATTTATTTTCGTATCTAAGTCTTTCCATCCGTTTTGTAATTTTTAGTTTGTTATCTCCAATAGTGCATAATAGATCCTGGTCTGTTCTAATACAACGCATTGCTTTTATCACATCTATCTTTATTAATATTTTCATGGATCTGTTCCCCCTTCTATAATCTTCTAACAATGATACTTCTGGTCTTAGCTGCTTTATAGTTTTCTCTATTCGATATTTCCATGATTGCTCCTGTGTGAATAGCCATATGGTGTATCATTTCAGCATTCTGTGTAAAACACTTACTACATACAGTACACTTGTATGGTTTTACTCCTGTGTGAGTAGCCATATGACTTCTCAAAGTAGAACTCCGTGTAAAACACTTACTGCATACAGTACACTTGTATGGTTTTACTCCTGTGTGAGTAGCCATATGACTTCTCAAAGTAGAACTCCGTGTAAAACACTTACTGCATACAGTACACTTGTATGATTTTACTCCTGTGTGAAGAGCCATATGAGATTTCATAGAAGAACTCCATGTAAAACACTTACTGCATTCAGTACACTTGTACGGTTTTACTCCTGTGTGAATAGCCATATGACGTCTCATAGCAGAACTGTGTGCAAAACACTTACTGCATTCAGTACACTGTATGGCTTTGCTCCTGTGTGAATAGCCATATGTCTTTTCATCTGAGAACTCCATGTAAAACACTTACTGCATACAGTACACTTGTATGGTTTTATTCTTGTGTGAATAGCCATATGACTTCTCAAATTAGAACTCTGTGTAAAACACTTACTGCATTCAGTACACTTGTATGGTTTTGCTCCTGTGTGAATAGCCATATGACTTTTCATCTGAGAACTCTGTGTAAAACACTTACTGCATACAGTACACTTGTATTTTACTCCGGTGTGAATAGCCATATGACATCTCTTAACAGAATTGTGTGCAAAACACTTACTGCATTCAGTACTCTTGTATGGTTTTGCTCCTGTGTGAATAGCCATATGACGTCTCATAACAGAATTGTGTGTAAAACACTTACTGCATTCAGTACACTTGTATGGTTTTGCTCCTGTGTGAATAGCCATATGATGTTTCATCTGAGAACTCTGTGTAAAACACTTACTGCATACAGTACACTTGTATGGTTTTACTCCTGTGTGAGTAGCCATATGACTTCTCAAATTAGAACTCTGTGTAAAACACTTACTGCATTCAGTACACTTGTATGGTTTTACTCCTGTGTGAATAGCCATATGGCGCTTCATAGCAAAACTGTGTGTAAAACACTTACTGCATTCAGTACACTTGTATGGTTTTGCTCCTGTGTGAATAGCCATATGATGCTTCATTGCAGAACTGTGTGTAAAACACTTACTGCATTCAGTACACTTGTATGGTTTTGCTCCTGTGTGAATAGCCATATGCTGCTTCATATTAGAACTCTGTGTAAAACACTTACTGCATTCAGTACACTTGTATGGTTTTGCTCCTGTGTGAATAGCCATATGCCTTCTCATATGAGTACTCGTTGTAAAACACTTACTGCATTCAGTACACTTGTACGGTTTTACTCCTGTGTGAATAGCCATATGCCGTCTCATTTCAGAATTCTGTGTAAAACACTTACTGCACTCCGGACATTGATATGGTTTGTCCGTTGCACAAGATGGCTGCACTACTGGACCTTGCTGCAAAGCAAGGCTTGCATTAAATTCACAGCTCTTGCTACAGTTAAGCTCCAAGTGAAATGGTGTTGCAGGTGTGAAATGAAGCCTGTCGGTAGCCTTCACAGGTTGAGCACAGTGCTGCAGGTTGTCCATAGGGTGATGTAACAGGGATGTCACAAGTGCTTCATGCTGATGGCAAATCACACTGCTATCTGTGCTTCTGTCATCTAAAAATACATTACATATCAGTACTTTATCACATTGATGAAAAGATCTATCAGCTATTTCACTCACAATAGTACATGGACACTGTTTGAGACATTTTAAACATAATAGATTTTTTCTGTTTGCAAAATTATTTTGTTCTGCTATTACTAATGTAGGTACCAAACTAAGTAAAAATAATTCTGATTACCATTAATCAAAACTTGGTCTTCAGTGAACAGTTACAAGAGATGTAAGAACAGTACAGAGTTATCACAATAATCTTGTGCGCCTGTTACCTGGAACAGTCTTAGTTAAGAAGATACACTGCACATCTTCAAAAACAGGGTGAGAGAGACCCTTCTTATGGAGTATGTTTGTACTGTTACCTGGAACAGTCTTAGGTAAGAAGATACACTGCACATCTTCAAAAACAGGGTGAGAGAGACCCTTCTTATGGAGTATGTTTGTACTGTTACCTGGAACAGTCTTAGGTAAGAAGATACACTGCACATCTTCAAAAACAGGGTGAGAGAGACCATTCTTATGGAGTATGTTTGTACTGTTACCTGGAACAGTCTTAGGTAAGAAGATACACTGCACATCTTCAAAAACAGGGTGAGAGAGACCCTTCTTATGGAGTATGTTTGTACTGTTACCTGGAACAGTCTTAGGTAAGAAGATACACTGCACATCTTCAAAAACAGGGTGAGAGAGACCCTTCTTATGGAGTATGTTTGTACTGTTACCTGGAACAGTCTTAGGTAAGAAGATACACTGCACATCTTCAAAAACAGGGTGAGAGAGACCCTTCTTATGGGGTATGTTTGTACCACCGATAAAAGAAGAGAGTTAAACATGCAAAGGACAAATGTTATCAGGCATCTGGAATTAACTTCCAATGGAAATGGCATGTGCAAAACCAAGTAGAAAGTCTTTATTTAAGGAATGCAGCTGTGCCTGCTGTAAACAAAGGGGGTGAAAGTGCATTTCCACAATGCTCATTCTGTGTGCAAAACCCATGCTACAGTCACTTTTACCTTCCCACATATGCATTTTACTGTAGTTACTACTTTGACATCAAAAGTTGTACTGTATATAGGTTGCTATTTTAACAAGTGTGATATTCCTGAAAAATGTACTGGCAACTGTAAAGGTTAAATCATTTACCAGTGCACACAGTAAACATACTTCTGAATGAAGATGTTAATGCCACATTCTCTATTAATAGTTCAAAATATAAATCTGCAGTTATCTTAATCTGCATTGGAATGATTTTTCATTTTCTAGCTGCACTGTATTTAGTGTAAAGCTGCTTTTTATTGTCTTTTTCCATCTGCACTGTAAATAGTTCGATTTTTCTAACTAGTGTGATATCTCAATGTTTGAAATACTAAATTACTGACCTGGTGGGGTTCAGTCATGGCTAGAAAGGATTTGGTGACAATCCCTACCTACACAGTCATTAAATGGAAATAAATAAAATAATTAATCACCAGCTTAAAGAACATATCCAGAAATGTACTCGGTCAACCTTTCTAAATTAAGAGGTTTGACAAGTTTTATTGTAGATGTAGCCAAAATGTCTTCCTCCAACACTTCTTACTTGTGAGATGTAGCCATGATTACTTACTTATATAAAAAGTACAGTTTTGTACCTACCATAAATGTAGATGTTCGAGGATTCCATTGCTGCAGTCCTTACTATTGGGTATAGTCCGCATCCAGTCGGCCCGAATACCAGAGTATAAGGCTGACGTCGGTCAGGGCGCATTAGACTGACGTCAGTACGTCAGGGTACTAATGCGCATGACCGGCGTCATATCCTCAGTCTTTTCTTGCCCCAGATGTCAGAAGACCCTAAAAAGACAAGGCCCAAAATACCTGCACCAAAACATGAACAATATATACAAAAATATAAGCAGGTAAACTCACCTACACTACCACCCCTAAACACAGAGGGAAGGAGGGAGGTAATTGGACTGCAGCAATGGAATCCTCGAACATCTACATTTATGGTAGGTACAAAACTGTACTATGTTCTTCGTTTTCCATTGCTGCAGTCCTTACTATTGGGTAGAATCCCAAAGCAGAGGTAAGGGAGGCTGGCAAATCATAAAGAAGCAGGAGCTGACAACATGCCTTGCAAAACAGCTGTGGCAAAACCAGCCCTAGACTTAGAGTAGATAGGAAGGTGATAATGCTTAGAGAAAGTATGCACTGAACTCCAAGTAGCTGCTTCCAAAATATCCTTAGTTGCCACCCCGTAGAAATGCTGTTGAAGTGGCAGTAGCCCTAGTGGAATGAGGCCTAATCCCAGCTGGAACCTCCTTGCCATGATGGGAATAACAAAATGCAATGCAAAAGCCAATCCACCTAGAAATAGTTTGTTTTGACACAGGCTTGCCCTGAACTCAAAGCAAAAGAAACAAACAACTGCTGAGACTGCCTAAAATCCTTAGTCCTGCTTAAGTAATAACGCAATTGCCTGTGTACATCTAAAGTATGCAAAATCTTTTCCCCTTTATTTTGGGGTCTGCATAAAAGTAGGCAAATGAATAGTTTGGTTTAAAGCCACACTAGAAACCACCTTAGGCATAAAGGAAGGATTAGTGCGTAATGATACCCTATCCTTATGGAAAATCAAAAGGGCTCGACTGCCATAAGGGCCTGCAACTCAGACACCCTTCTTGCAGAAGTAATAGCCAACAAAAAGCAGTCTTCCATGACAAATATTTCAATTCAGCAGTAGCCGCAGGCTCAAAAGGTTGTAGAGTAAGTTTTTCCAACACAAAATTGAGATCCCAAGCAGGAGTAGGAGCTCTACGTGGGGGTCTTATATTCTTTGCCCCTCTAAGAAACTGCTTGAACAAAGGATGCGAAAACAAAGGTGGGTCACAATCATAGTGAGCTGAAATTGCTGCAGCATGAATCTTAATAGAAGAGAAGGACAACCCTTTGTCCAATAACTCGGTAAGATATTGAAGAGCCACACTCAAATTAGGCTTAGAAATCTCCAAATTCTTTGCTGTACTCCAAAATAAAAATCTCTTCCATTTTGCTGCGTACACCCTCCTTGTACTAGGTCGTCGAGCTTCCATAATCACATTTAAAACTTGTTGAGGAAGTTGAGACCTGCTGTGTTTCAACACAGAATATGCCAGGCTGTTAGATGAAGAGAGTGAAGCATGACATTGAGCAGATGACCGTCCTTCTGAGATAACAGATGAGGAATCAGAGGTAAAGGCCATGGAGGCTTCTTTACCAGACTCCGTAGTAGTGGGTACCAGTGTTGCCGAGGCCAATCTGGAGCTATCAAAATCATCCTTGGCCTGTCTTGTCTGACCTTTAATAGTACCTTTGGAAGAAGAGGCAGAGGTGGAAAGGCATACACATGAAGATTTTCCCAACTGAAAGACAGAGCATCCACTTTCCAAGCTGTGTGATGAAACCCCTTTGTGCAATACTTTGGCAGCTGGTGGTTTAGTGGAGAAGCGAACAGATCTATGTCTGGAGTTCCCCATGACACTGTCAATGTCTGAAATACATGAAGATCCAGTTTCCACTCGTGGGGATCCATGATTTGTCTGCTTAACACATCTGCTAAGGAGTTCTGTGCTCCTGGCAGAAACCTTGCCTGAAGAGTTAGTTGCAAGCTTAGCGCAGTCTCCCATAAAATCATTGCTTGCCTGCATAGAGGATAAGAATGTGTTCCCCCTTGCTTGTTGATGTACCACATGACAGTTGTGTTGTCTGTTAGAATCAACACCTGTCCTGGAAGAAGTAACTCCTTGAAAGCCAGTAAAGCGAACTGGACTGCTAACATCTCCTTCATGTTGATATGTAGATGCTGTAGTCTGGCAGGCCACTTGTCTTGTATCCACATTCCATTTAGATGAGCTCCCCAAGCAATGTCCGAGGCATCTGTCGTTAAAATCTGACTCGCCTCTGGCCGGGTCACAGAGAGTCCCTTGTTTAGGTGACATTCCTGAGCCCACCACAAAAATTCTCTTTGAAGGCAAGGTATTATGGGAATGACAGTGTCTAAATCCTGGCAGTGCTGTGTCCATACATTTTTGAGATACCATTGTAACTTCCTCATATGCAGTTTGGCATTGGGAAGCACCAGAATACAAGATGCCATGAACCCTAATGCTTGAAGGACTGTCCCTGCAGTCAGCACGGACCGATGAGATAGTTGATGGAAGTAAAGTGATAGACTCATTTGTTTGTCCGGGGTTAAAAAGGCCATCTGGGCTGCTGTATTCAGTCTCACACCCAGAAAGCACATGTCTTGAGAGGGTACTAGACTGGACTTTATTTCGTTCACAGAATACCCTAGGCATCTTAGCACTGCTATAACATATTCCAGATGCTGTAGAAGGTCTTCCTTTTCCTGAGCCAGAATCAGGCAGTCGTCTAAGTAAGGATAGATTTGAATTCCTTGTAGCCTGAAGTAAGCTATCACTGGAGCCAGAACCTTTGTGAATACTCTGGGCGCAGTAGATAAGCCAAAGGGCAATGCAGAGAACTGATAATGAGAATCTCCAGCTCGAAACCGCAGATACTTCCTGCAACTTAGCCTGATAGGCACATGAAGGTAAGCTTCCTTGAGATCTAAAGTTACCATCCAGTGATCTTTGCCCAGCAGAGGTAAAAGCTGTTGTAACGTCAACATCTTGAATTTGGGAATGTCCAGATAAGTGTTGAGGAGAGATAAATCCAAAATTGGTCTCCACGTGTTCCCCTTCTTTGGTACTAGGAACATGCGGGAATAAAATCCTAGGCCCCTTTCTGATACAGGGACTGGCTGAATGGCCCCATTTGGAGTAACTGAGAAACTTGCTTGTGAGCCTCTTTTCTTTGTGGAGGAGGAACGTCTGGCATGCCTTTGAAAGGGGGCATTGTATGGAAATAAAACCTGTAACCGTGGTGAATAATGTCCAACACCCATCTGTCTTGAGTAATTAAATCCCAATTTTCTTTGAAAAGAGACAGTCGTCCTCCCAAAGGAGCTGCCAGACGAGAATCTACTGGCAGCTGAAAAGGCAGGTCATTGGGTCTGCTTACGAAAGGACTGACCCCTGCCCTCACCAGAAGTCTGAGCAGGTGAACTCCCTGTTCTAGACCTAAAAGAACCTTGAGCCCTGCCCCTACCACGTCTAGACCTACCCCTAGACTGGGAGTCATAAGCAGGATATGTCCACCCCTTAGCAGGCCAATTTCTACTAAACTTCGGTGGCTGTACCTGCAAAAAAATCCTTAACAGTTTGCATAGACTTAGCTTTGTCCTCCATTTTCTTTAAAACTGCTTCCACAGGCGAACCAAACAACACATCAGACTGTAAAGGTGCATCCAAAATCCTTGTCTTAACATGCTCAGCCAAATTCTGATCCCTCAACCAGGCATGCCTGCGAAGAACAGAACTAGTGGCAGCCACCCTCGAGGAGGCCTGCACAGCATCAAAGCCACATTGCAAAGAATGCTTGCCCACTTGTTCAGACACATAAACCAAATCCAGCAACTCTTTACACTCAATACCTTCCGCCAAAGCATCTACCTTAGATTTCAATTGTGAAAGGAGATAATTTTGATATTTCAGCATGTGAAACTGACAATTCAATGCTCTCATGGCTAGAGTGGAAGAAGTATACAGTTTCTTACCCCACCTATCCAAAGCCCTCGCCTCTTTGTCAGTGGGAACAGGATTTCTAACCACAGAGGCTTTAACACCTTTAGGCCCCTGAGAAACAGTTTCTGGGTCCCCTAGGACTCTTAAACAAATACTTATGAGCTTCGGGCACCCTATAGTACCTATCAGGTTTAACAGGAGCAGGAGGCAAAGAATCAGGGTTCAGGGAAGCCTCTGCAAAACATCTTCCACCACAGTCAACACAGGAGGTATAGCTAAGGGCCTATGCTGGGGTAAAACAAGAATTCCCTAAGCCTCTTCCTGGAATCAGAGTAATCCTGGCCTTCCCATTTAAAGTGCTCCCTCATGGAATGCAGAGTCTCTGAAAATGAAAAATCCTCAGGAGGAGAAGCCGAAGGAGTGGCATCATCCACATCAGAATCAGAATAAGGAGGATACTCCTGCAAATCATCCGCAGAAGACTCAGAAGCCTCTGAACCCTGTTCAAAACTGGCAAACTCCGGTTCCACCCTAGGCCTCTTATCAGGAGGACCCATAGAACCTCTAATCATAGTAATCAAATCTTCTGCCATTTTAAGCATATGTTTCTTAGGTACAGAACCCGAAAAGCTAGGAGAAGCCCCCACTGAAGCTGAAATTGGCCTACCTCTAAAAGAAGCTTTAGCAACAGAAGGAGAGGCTCTAACTACTTTGGGAAGAGAGGGAAGAATAGGTACCTGAGAAGCCCCCTCAGCCTGGCCTGCCTCCTGAGATGGGACATCCTGTAACAGTAAAGTTTCTGCCGGAGACTCCATAGAAACTCCTGGCAAAACCTCTGGCTCCACTGAGCCTCCTAAAGAACCGACGTCTGGGACTGCCGGTTCTTCAACCCTAAACCGCTGTTTTGCCCTTGCGCTTCGTGGGCGCCGGAGCATCCGACGGCATTTTATAATTACAACGTTTCCCAAACACTAACCTGGCACAGTCTAACCTCCTCTTAATAGTGCGTTTGTTAAACCTAGCACAAGAGCGGCAACCAACAACGTCGTGCTCAGGCCCTAAACAAGGTATACACAAAGTATGGAAATCCTTATGCGGTATCTGTTTCCCACAAGAAATACAGTTATTCACTTTTCTGACATCCGGTTGAATACTGAGGCAAGAAAAACAAAATGTTCCCCAACGGGGTACTTAGCCAACTCTGATTCGGTCTGAAACTCCGGTTTCGGAAATATCTCAGAACGCCAACCTGCACTCGCAAAACTGCTTCTGCATCGGACCACGCGGCAAAAAAGACTGAGGATATGACGCCGGTCATGCGCATTAGTACCCTGACGTACTGACGTCAGTCTAATGCGCCCTGACCGACGTCAGCCTTATACTCTGGTATTCGGGCCGACTGGATGCGGACTATACCCAATAGTAAGGACTGCAGCAATGGAAAACGAAGAACATCACCAATACAGGTGAGCACCACTTAACATCCTTCTGCACAACATCCGGCCACATTTAAAACCGTACTGTACTAAGTGGATGTAAATGCGATCAGCTGTTATGCAGACGGACATGAAGTAAAGCACAATACAAAGTATAAAGGTGTTCGTTTAACGTCTGCACTGCTTACTGTTCTATGTGATAACACCTGTCCTGACCCATACCTGCACGTACCATTTTATACTTCCTTAGCTGTTTCTGAAATGGATACTTTTGCATTAGTTCACTATGCTGACAAGTAATAAACAAGTTAGCAAAATGTGGAATATCTGATGAAGGAGACAGGAAGTCCAAAATACACTGTTGCTTGACTTCAGTGCAACAATTATTAATGTATTTATTTGCTATTACCAGGTAGGCGGGCTGCTCTTTGACACTTTCCAACTGCAGCCCAAGCTTAAAGAACAAGTGTAGATGGTCAAAAGCAAGAATGCGAACTATAAAATAAAACTATATACAGGAAGAATAGATGGTATTCAGCAGGTAAAACAGTAATGCAACAGAAGGTATACTATATACAGGTAGAGTATTTTGAAGACAATAATAAGATAAAATGAAATAAATACATAACCATGTGTAATTTATACATAGTTACATATTTATACAGTAAACATGCGCATTTCAATTCCTATGCAAATATTGGAATGAAATGCACTAATATATAATGATATGTTCACACTACTTGTGTAGGTGAATTTTAAATGTTTCCAAGGTTTGCTGCTTTTTTACTTCATTTGAGAGGTAGTTTCATACTGTAGACATTGTATTTTCCTCCGGTAGCCATTGTGAAATGACAACAGTTAAGCATGAGGTTATCACTTTGACCATTCCTAAGAGTGTAAGATTTCTTTTTGAGAGGAAGTTAAACTCTCTGATGGGAGTACTAGTTCATAAAAGAAGGGTATCCTGCTTGGAACTGGACACCGTTTGAGGTCCTTTGGTATATCACAATGGTGTGCTTATGTACTGCTCCATAACACCAATTTACATTTTTGTTTACAACTATATGCATCCTTTGATGTGCAAACAATGAAAAACTAAAAATGGGAAGCCACATTCTAACTTTGGAGAAGTACAATGTTTGTTATTCAGCAGGAAGGATAAGTGAAATCCTGTAGCATAATTTTAGTTGGCATACAGCTTTGCCAGTTACATTGTATGTATGTGTAGAAAATGTTAAGGAAGGATTGAAAGCAAGACCCAAGTACCTGTAGTCAGTGACACAAGGACTATTATCCTTGGTGTCTTCAAAAGACAAGAATGGTAGGTTTGCTGAGTTCTACCTTGTGGAATGTAACATGGATTCTTTTTTGGGGGGCTGATTAGTAGTCTGGTGGAGGAAGACTAACAGCAGAAATCAGTAAAGCTATTTTGTAAATCTCCTTGCATCTAGTAAGTCACATTCAGTTCTGCAATCAGGAATCTATTGTCTACATACATGATAGCATCAAGCGAGGGTAGGTGTAAGTTCATTAAAGACAACGAATGGAAGGGGAAATAAAACAGAGCCTTGGGGTACTCCAGTAATGAGGGTCCTCTTTCATGAGAAAGAATTATTGGCATGGATTTGAAAGGTTTTATGTTAGAGGTTGCCTTGATGCCATTTGATTGTGTTGTTTGCAAAATTTAAACTTTAGTAATTTGCTGAGTAGTATATTATGGTTAATGGTCTTAAGGGCTTAGACAAGCCAGCAGTAATGAGGCCTTCATGGACATTACTATACATTGTATCTATTACTATACATTGTATCTATTACAGTCAGTAAGGTGTGTAGTGTTAATGCATTACACATGCAATGCTGATGGGAATAAAACAGGCCATATTTGTTTAAATGTTCAAACCTCTGCAAAAAAGTTTTATGATGAATTCAATAGAAAATGGTACTGGGAGTGTAATACTGGAGTGCCTGAAGGCAGATGACACTATTCCAGAAGTGAACAAGTTAAAATGTGTATAAGGGGTGAACAAGTTAAAATGTGTATAAGGGGCTTAATGTGAGTTTCAGTTTGCATTTCTAATGATAAGTTCAAAGGTGTACACTATGGTAATGACTACTGGGCCTTAAGAAGTATATCCCAGCTTACCAATTGTATCCTACAAATTGATGTGCCTTGGAGGTTATTTTAAGGAGTATATGTAAGTTAGGATCCTTAGAGGCTATTTTAAGGGGCATATATAAGTTAGGACAAGGATTTACAGGTAGCTCTGTCCATTAGAGGCATAGGCACTAGACCCAGGGTCTGTTTACAATCGTCCATCCACTATTTTAGGTTTCTTATGAGCAGGATTAGGGAAGAGGTCTGCTTCACATGGTTGTGAAGCCAGTTCCAGAGAAGGTGAATTCTCTGAGATACATACCTGTCTTTCCATCATGTCCAATACATGTTGCATGCAAAGTTGAAATCCCTAGAACAAGTAATTCTGATGCTATTTGTTTTAAAGATATGCGACAGGTCCATTGATAGCATTTAGTCGAAAAACCAAGCATTTACTGTATTTTCTGTCTGTGTGTGTAAAAAAACTAAAAAAAAAACAAAAAAATACTTCTGCTTTCCTAACTTTCCTAGCTAGTTGTTCCAATGATCAGATTTTGCTGATCCCTGGGCTTTGTATTTGGTTCCTGTGTTCCTCCATTTTCTTGTGTGGCCAGAGGGAAGTTTCTTTACTCACCAGTGAGAGTGGGGAGTACTGAGCTGCCTGTTTGTCCTCAGAGGAGTGGTTAGAGACAGTAACTGGTAATTCATTGGCCATTTTGGGTCATTTCCTGTTTTTTCCAGCCCCCTGCTATAAAGCACGCTTTGGCTGGCTTTTCTGGCATTAGAGAACTTGGCATAGCTCCTCGTGGTCCCCTGCAGAGTTCCTAAGGCAGCAGAGAGCAGAAAAAGCGACTTTCCTGATTCTAAGTATTTTTTAAGCATTTATTTTGCTTTTTTCGACCTTTTGTGCATTTCGACCACTGTTTCTGCTTATATTATTGTGATATTACCTGTTTTCTCTGTGTTTCTAAGCTTAATTTGTTGACTGCACTTCTTAGCTTAAGTTTTGCTTATAAGTTAACTAACAGGCTAATACACTCAAGTGTACTAGCCTTTGATAGCATTTAGTCGAAAAACCAAGCATTTACTGTATTTTCTGTCTGTGTGTGTAAAAAAACTAAAAAAACCCCAAAAAAATACTTCTGCTTTCCTAACTTTCCTAGCTAGTTGTTCCAGTGATCAGATTTTGCTGATCCCTGGGCTTTGTATTTGGTTCCTGTGTTCCTCCATTTTCTTGTGTGGCCAGAGGGAAGTTTCTTTACTCACCAGTGAGAGTGGGGAGTACTGAGCTGCCTGTTTGTCCTCAGAGGAGTGGTTAGAGACAGTAACTGGTAATTCATTGGCCATTTTGGGTCATTTCCTGCATTTTCCAGCCCCCTGCTATAAAGCGCGATTTAGCGCGGAGTTGCCACAGGAGCACACAAGAGCAGCGGCGGTTAATCAAGGTTAAACTATTCGGGCTATCTAAAGTCCACTCATTTACCCTTAAAACAGCCTTCCTTGAACTGTACTACTGACCATACCAGCATATTCCATATCTGAAAACTTCAGCTCTACTTAATTCCCAAGTAGACTATTCTCTATCTGTAAAGCCTAGCACTTGCTCCTAAAGTACTTTTAACCTTGATATAGCACTTTTATTATACTTAGCACCCCACCAGCCTAAAAACCCCTTTTTCTATCACTCACACCCCCCGGAATCTTTTAAAGTTTTTGTCTATTCCTTCTAGCATGTCGAGGGATCAGTTGCTAGTGTCCTCTCCTGCTCAGCTGGTGAATCTGGGAATATTGAGGCAATGTTACAATTGCCTCATGTACACAGACAACCCTCTCCTTCTCCCACAAAACACAAATACATGCGAGAGATGAAACTATACAGCCAAACTGGAGGCTGAGCTCTCTCAACATAGGACTGGCAAGACCAGACAGGAGGAGGAGAAGGAAAAGTACAGTTTTGTACCTACCATAAATGTAGATGTTCGAAGATCCACATTGCTGCAGTCCTTACATATGGGTAGTCCGCTGTCCTCGGTCGGCCCGAATACCAAAGTATTAGGCTGACGTCGGTCAAGGCGCTTAAGACTGACATCAGGACGTCAGGGTACAAATGCGCATGACCGACGTCATATCCTCAGTCTTTTCTTGCCCCAGATGTCAGAAGGCCCTAAAAAGAAAGGCCAAAACCAAAAGACAGCAAAAAAAACCAACCACCCTTGCACTAATCATATTTACAATATTTACAATATTCACAACCCAAACCACACAACCGCCTCTAACTACAGAGGGAAGGAGGGAGGTAAATTGGACTGCAGCAATGTGGATCTTGAACATCTACATTTATGGTAGGTACAAAACTGTACTATGTTCTTCATCTCACATTGCTGCAGTCCTTACATATGGGTAGAATCCCAAAGCAGAGGTAAGGGAGGATGGCAAAACTATAAAGCATTAGGAGCTGCCAAAATGCCCTGTAAAATTGCAGTGGCAAAACCATCCCTAGATTTAGAGTAAAGTGGAAGGTGGTAATGCTTAGAGAAAGTATGCACTGAACTCCAAGTAGCTGCCTCCAAAATATCTTTAGTAGCCACCCCTTAAAAAGCTGTAGAAGTGGCAGTAGCCCTAGTGGAATGAGGCCTAATCCCAGCTGGAATCTCCTTACCATGATGGGAATAACAGAAAGCAATACAAAAACCAATCCACTTAGAAATAGTTTGTTTTGAAACAGGTTTGCCCTGAGAACCCAAAGCAAATGAAACAAATAACTGCTGAGACTGCCTGAACCCTTTAGTTCTGCTCAAATAATATCGCAACTGCCTGTGTATATCCAAAGTGTGTAAAATCTTTTCCCCTTTATTTTGGGGGTTTGCATAAAAAGTAGGCAAATGAATAGTTTGGTTTAAAGCCACACTAGAAACCACTTTAGGCATAAAGGAAGGATTAGTACGCAAAGATACCCTATCCTTATGGAAAATTAAGAAAGGCACAACCGCCATAAGGGCCTGTAATTCAGAAACCCTTCTCGCAGAGGTAATGACCAACAAAAAAGCAGTCTTCCAAGATAAATATTTCAACTCGGCAGTAGCTGCAGGCTCAAAAGGTTGTAGAGTGAGTTTCTCCAACACAAAATTGAGATCCCAAGCAGGAGTAGGAGCTCTCGGGGGTCTTATATTCTTTGCCCCTCTAAGGAATTGCTTAAACAAAGGATGAGAAAACAATGGTGGGTCACAGTCATAGTGAGCAGAAATTGCTGCAGCATGAACCTTAATAGAGGAGAAGGACAAACCTTTGTCCAGTAACTCAGTAAGGTATTGAAGAGCCACACTTAAATTAGGCTTAGAAACATCAAAGTCCTTTGCTGTACTCCAAAATAAAAATCTCCTCCATTTATCTGCGTACACTTTCCTTGTACTAGGCCTTCTGGCCTCCAAAATAACATTCAAAACTTGTTGTGGAAGCTGAGACCCTCCAGGGTTTAAAACAGAATATGCCAGGCTGTTAGATGTAGAGAGTGAAGTTTGACATTGAGTAAATGACTGTTCTCCTGAGACAGCAGGTGAGGAATCGAAGGCAAAGGCCATGGAGGCTCCGTACCAGACTTCTCAGTAATGGGTACCAGTGCTGTCGAGGCCAATCTGGAGCTATTAAAATCATGTTTGGCTTGTCCTGTCTGACCTTCAGGAGTACCTTTGGGAGGAGAGGCAGAGGTGGAAAGGCATACACATGAAGATTGCTCCAATTGAATGAGAGAGCATCCACTTTCCAGGCTGTGGGATGAAACCTTTTGTGCAAAACTTTGGCAGCTGGTAGTTTAGTGGAGAAGCGAACAGATCTATGTCTGGAGTTCCCCATAACACTGTCAATTTCTGAAATACATGAGGATCCAATTTCCACTCGTGGGGATCCATAATTTGTCTGCTCAACACATCCGCTAAGGAGTTCTGTGCTCCTGGCAGAAACCTTGCCTGAAGATTTAGCTGTAAACTGAGAGCAGTCTCCCACAAAATCATTGCTTGTCTGCATAGAGGATAAGAATGAGTTCCCCCTTGCTTGTTGATGTACCACATGACAGTTGTGTTGTCTGTTAGAACCAACACCTGCCCTGGAAGAAGTAAATCCTTGAAAGCTATTAACGCAAATTGGACTGCTAACATCTCCTTCAAGTTGATATGTAGATGTTGAAGTCTGGCAGGCCACGTGTCTTGTACCCATTTTCCATTTAGATGAGCTCCCCAAGCTTTGTCTGAGGCATCTGTCGTTAGAATCTGACTCGCCTCTGGCCGGGTCACAGAGAGTCCCTTGTTTAGGTGACATTCCTGAGCCCACCACAAAAATTCCTTTTGAATGCAAGGTATTATCTGAATGACAGTGTCCATATCTTGGCAGTGCTGTGTCCATACATTTTTTAGATACCATTGTAGCTTCCTCATATGCAGTTTCTGTTTCCCACAAGAAATACAGTTATTCACTTTTTCTGACATCCGGTAAAACACTGAGGCAAGAAAAAACCAAAATATTCTAACGGGTACTTAGCCAACTTTGATTCGGTCTGAAACTCCGAACTCGAAAAATTTCAGAGCATGACGGCACTTGCAGCGCTGCTTCTGCATCGGACCATGCGGCAAAAAAGACTGAGGATATGACGTCGGTCATGCGCATTTGTACCCTGACGTCCTGATGTCAGTCTTAAGCGCCTTGACGCGCCAGCCTAATACTTTGGTATTCGGGCCGACCGAGGACAGCGGACTACCCATATGTAAGGACTGCAGCAATGTGAGATGAAGAACATCCACACACACCACAAACCCAGTCTCACATAGTACCATCACAACTTCAAATCATACACATAAACACACAAAGACATACTCGGAGGCTCTGATCAAAAATCTACCAAAACAGCAGAGGCCACCAAAGCAGACACCCAAACAACTGCCACCTCAAGACAAACACATGCAACACATAGACCACATAGTCAGTGTGACAAACAGTCACAGCCCTTAAGGCCAAACACAATGCCAGACACACTCGTCATTGGTGACTCCATAGTCAGACACACTGACGTCCCGCTCACCAGATTGAGTAAGGAGAAGGTCACAGTGAGCTGCCTGTCGGGTGCTAGAATCCGCCACTTAACGCAAGCACTCAGGTCTCTCAACAGCAGGTACAAGTATGACTCAGTCATTGTCCACGCTGGTGTGAACGACCTGAGGCACTCTCCTGGACTACATGAGAAGAGAAATAGAGGAGCTCTCTGATTATGTACCCCAGGCAGGTATGACCCTGACCTTGAGCAGTATTCTACCTTCACCAAGAATGATGCCACAATACAGAGACAAGATGATCAGCTTTAATAATTGGCTTAAACTCTGGTGTCATTCAAAGGGGATCCAATGTCTGTCTGCCTGGGATGACATGCTGGACAAGCCACGCTGCTTCGCTAGGGACGGCTTGCACCTGTCACCCCTGGGCTTCCGGATATTGGCAAAGGCTCTTGCCACCCCCATAGTGCCTTTTTTAGGCAAGGCTCAAATTCTAAACCTACCACCCTAGAACACAAAAAAGGAAAAAAACTAAGGGTAATGCTGCTCAATGCCAGAAGTATCAACCTCAAGATGCACGCACTCGAGGCCCTTCTCAGTATGGAGAACATCGATGTCTGTGCTGTGACTGAAACCTGGTTCAAGGCTCCTGAGAGCACCCCAGCACTATATCATGCGTTCCGGCCCCAAAATCCGGACACCACCAAGAAAGGAGGGGGGGTGTCCATATTCATCAAGGACACCCACACCTCAAGGTTGGTGGCATACGATGCATCGGAGACCATCCAGGTGCAATTAACCATAGGCAAGACTGCTCTGCAATTTGTAGCATGTTACAGGCCACCCTCTCAAACTCAGGAACCTCACATAGCTTTCCTGAAAACACTGGAGGGGATAAATGTATCTCCAAATACCATCATACTAGGTGACTTCAACTACCCAAATATAGACTGGGAGCACTACTCTAGCCCCAACACTCTAGCCCTAAGGTTCCTACAGTTCATAAACTCAAATGCCATGGAACAACTGGTCACCATCCCCACAAGAGGTGGAAACATACTTGATCTTATCATCACGAACATGGGGTCACAGTGTTCAACACCGGAAGTATACCCCTCACTGGTGAGATCAGATCATAAACTAATCTCACTGGAAGTCCACATCCCGCCCCCGCCTGAGATAAAAAAGACCACAGTGAAGAACTTCTCAAAAGCTGACTTCACACTTCTGAAGACTAGTGTGGTCTCTTTTAAGGCCCCTGAGCCTGCGGAAACCATTACCCAAGCCGCTGAATCACTTACAAATGCCTTCTACCAGCCCCTACAAGACTGCATGGATCAGGCAATCCCAAACAAAACAAAGACTCTGTGTACCAAAGGCAAGCGTCCAGTCTGGTGGACCCCAGCCATAAACAAACTCTACAACAAAAGGAGGAAGCTACTCCAAGATAGAGCAAAATCCCTAAAAGGTAAGACACCCTTAATCATTATAAGTAAAAAACTACGATCTCTCATAAAGTCATCCAAGGCAAATTTTGAGAGAAAAATCGCTAAGGACTCAAAAGACAATCATAAGGCCTTCTTTAGCTATGTCAGAAACCTGGGAGGTAACACCCAGATATGCTCAGAATTAGTTCAAAATGATGTAAAAATCACTGAACCTACAGACATTGCCAACATACTGGCTGACAGGTTCAGTGCAAACTCTCCCCCCCCCACAAGGAGAGATATCTATACCAGAGGATTGTAGCCCCCCAAACATCTCTAACGCTCAGGTGAGAACTGCTCTCTCCAAGGTGAAAAACACAGCATCCATGGGACCAGATGGTGTCCCCGGTTGTGTGCTCCACGAACTCAATGAAGAATTAAACCCGCAGTTAGGACAGCTGTTTAATCTTAGCCTCACCTCAGGATACGTGCAGGAGTGGCGTACGGCAACTGTGGTCCCACTTCACAAAGGCGGTGCCTCCACCGATCCTGGAAATTACCGCCCCATCAGCTTGACAAGCCTGATCTGCAAAGCCATGGAGAGGATCATAAATTAACTCATAAATAAAGACATAGGGGACTTGCAGACTTTGGATCCAACCCAGTCTGGCTTTGTCAAAGGCAGATCATGCCTTTTAAACTTGGATGACTTTTTCGAAACAGTCACCAAGGCCATTGATGAGGGAAAGGCAGTCCACACAGCCTACCTCGACCTGGACAAGGCTTTCGACACAATACCCCACTCAGGTATCATTGAAAAACTCATCAGCTCAAATGTTAACCCATACGTCACAAGATGGGTAGCAAACTGGCTAAGTGACAGAACCCACAGGGTGAGAGTTGCTGGCGCCATGTCAGACTCAAAGCCTGTCACAAGTGGTGTCCCACAAGGCTCAGTCCTGGGCCCACTCTTGTTCGGCATCTACTTCTCAGAAGTACAAGCAAACACAGGAGGGTTATGGCTGACAAAATTTGCAGATGACTGCAAACTGGGTGCCATAGTCGAGAACACATCTGACACAGATATCCTTCAGAAGGGACTCATAGAAACGGATAACTGGTGCCAGAGCCATGGACTAAAGTTAAACGCCAAAAAATGCATAGTCATACCCTTCGGAAAAAACAAGGTTACCCCCAGCTACCATATAGGTGGCAATCCACTGAACACAGAAGAGGTTATCAGGGATCTGGGGACCCAGGTTGACAGTAACCTTCGTTTGACACTCACGCCAAAGTAGTTAGGAAGACCTTCTACATTGCCCACCTGATCATGAAGGGATTCACATCTAGATCAAGGGAGGTCAT
>NC_056744.1:1708544012-1708591606 GCF_019279795.1 Protopterus annectens
ATAGTGGTACAAACATACTCCATAAGAATGGTCTCTCTCACCCTGTTTTTGAAGATGTGCAGTGTATCTTCTTACCTCCAGGTAACAGTACAAACATACTCCATAAGAAGGGTCTCTCTCACCCTGTTTTTGAAGCTGTGCAGTGTATCTTCTTACCTAAGACTGTTCCAGGTAACAGTACAAACATACACCATAAGAATGGTCTCTCTCACCCTGTTTTTGAAGATGTGCAGTGTATCTTCTTAACTAAGACTGTTCCAGATAACAGGTGCACAAGATTATTGTGATAACTCTGTACTGATGTTCATCGTGCTATGCTGCTGCAGTCATTACACTTGGGTTATCCTGCCGTCAGGCAGTCCCACAGTCGGCCAGTCTTCCAAAGCCTTGGTCTGGAGTCGGTTGTCGTCGCTTCTTCCCTGATGTCAGAGCGGCAGGGGTATAAAAGAGGCAGCCGATGCCATTTTCTCCAGTCTTTTTTGCCATGCGGTGCCCGAAGCAGAAGCAGTTCACAATTGCAGGTCGGCCAGCTCCTGAGATTATCGTACAGAATTTCAGCCGAAGTCTTCTATTAAGCTAAGTACCCCGTTGGGGAAACTTTTCTTGCCTCAGACTGATGTCAGACAAAGTTAATAACTGTATTTCTTGTGGGAAGCAAATACCTCATAAGGACTTCCATTCCTATTGCTTCCCTTGCCTGGGCTCAGACCACGACGTCTCTGGTTGTCGGTTTTGTGCCAGATTTAATAAACGCACTATCAAGCGTCGGGCAGGTACCGCCCGATACTATTTTGGTAAAAGATTCAATTACATTATGTCGTCGGAACAGCCAACATCTGTTATTTCCAAAAAACGCAAGGACAAGGATAGGCAGCCTAGGCCTAGGCCAGACACCGAGGTCTCTGTTAGGCCTGCCGCCGGATCCCCGGTACTCGGTGAGGCACCTATGCAGCCCCTGACTACCGCGGATTTAGACCTTATGTCTACCACTCAGACAGTTAATACCGGGCCTTTGGAGCCCCCACTTCTTCAGCACGCGGACGCCAGCATGGCGGGTGAGCTGGATACTAGGGACAGGCCTTCGGTTTCCGAAGGTGTTTTTAAACCAACAACACTCTCAGTCAAATCCTACGCAAAGCTAAAAGCAATGACCAAGGTTAAAAAAACGACTTCCTCGCAGGTCCCTATGCCTAAAAAACAGATGCTCAAAATGGCGGAGGACCTGATTACTTTTATCAGAGGTTCTCAACCCCCTCCGGACAAAACGCCTAGAGTGGAGGAAGAATTCCCTCCTTCTGACCGGGAATCCTTTTCCTCAGCAGATTCTGAGGATCAGAACTACCCCTTCCCTTCTTATGAGGACTCGGATGCTGAAGAATCCATTCCCTTAGTATCTCCTCCTGAAGATTTCTCTTTTGGGGAAACCCTGCACACTATGAGAGAGCATTTCCACTGGGAAGGCCAAGACTATTCATACTCCAAAAAAACGACTCAGTGCGTTTCTACTTCTTCCCCAGCATAGACCCCTAGCTATTCCTCCAGTCTTAGACATTCTGGATGATGTTTACAATGAATCTAGTCTTAATCCAGACTCTTTACCTCCAGCTCCAGCTAAATCAGACAGATACTATTGTTCATAGGTTCATAGGTTCATACTAGGCTATCTGCCCTAGGGCATTTATAAGCCTAGCCAGAGTGTGTGTGGCTTTCACCACCCTTTAGGATGAGAATACTATACCCATTAGTTTGCTGTGCCTCTGTCCAGCAGTGATACAGAGATGATTCCCGGGGTAAACCTACGATCTCCCATCCACTCGTCAAGATTTCTCTTGAACAGAGTCAGTGAGGGGCTCTGCCTCACATGGACTGGGATTCTGTTCCATAGTGTAGGGAGTCTCTGGGTGATGAATCTGTCCCTCCAGCACGTCCTATTTATATCCGTGTTGAGGTTTAAGTCTCTTGCTCTCGTGGCTCTGGTGGATTTGGATTTTTGAGGTGGAGCATGTCCATTAATTCCGGGTTGGACATGGCCTTGTATGTCAGGCACAGATCACCTCTGAGCAGGCGGTATGCGCCTGACTAGAGCTGGCGTTTCTTCAGTCGGGCATCGTATGACATATGTTTGAGCCTTTATCCTTTTGGTGAGGAACTTTTGGGGTCTTTCCAACTGCTGCAGGTGTCGGGTAAGGTACATTCCGAATGGGGCGTTGTACTCAATCATTGGTCTGATAAGTGAAGAGTACAGGGGTACAATGACCTCTCCTGATCTGGATGTGAATCCCTTCATGATCAGGTGGGCAATGTAGAAGGTCTTCCTAACCACTTTGGCAATGTGAGTGTCAAAGAGAAGTTACTGTCAACTTGGGTCCCCAGGTCCCTGATAACTTCTTCCGTGTTTAATGGATTACCACCTATGTGGTAATTAGGGGTTACCTTGTTTTTCCCAAAGGGTATGACTATACATTTTTTGGCATTTAGCTTAAGGCTATGGCTCTGGCACCAGTTATCCATTTCTATGAGACCTTTCTGGAGGATGTCTGTGTCTGATGGAGTGTCAATTATGGTGCCCAGTTTGCAGTCATCTGCAAATTTTGTCAGCCACAATCCCCTATGTTTGCCTGCACTTCAGAAAATAAATGCCGAACAAGAGGGGCCCAGGACTGAGCCCTGTGGGACACCGCTCGTGACCGGCTTAGAGTCTGACATGGCACCAGCAACTCTAACCCTGTGTGTTCTGTCCTTGAGCCAGTTTGCAACCCATCTTGTGACATATGGGTTTACATCTAAGCTGGTGAGCTTTTCTATGATGCCCAAGTGGGGTATTGTGTCGAACGCTTTTGCCAGGTCAAGGTAGGCTGTGTGAACTGCCTTACCCTCATCAGTGGCCTTAGTGACTGTTTTGAAAAAGTCGACCAAGTTCAAGAGGCAGGATCTGCCCTTGACAAAGCCAAATTGGGTAGGATCCAGTGTCTGTAGGTCCCCAATGTCTTTATTTATGAGTTCCATTATGATCCTCTCCATAGCTTTGCAGACAAGGCTCGTCAAGCTTATGGGGCGGTAATTTCCAGGGTCTGTAGAAGCACCGCCTTTGTGGAGTGGGACCACAGTTGCCGTACGCCATTCTTTGGGTACGTATCCTGTAGTAAGGCTAAGATTAAACAGCAGCCTTATGTGTGGGTTTAGTTCCTCATTGAGTTCGTGTAGCACACAGCCGGGGACACCGTCCGGTCCCATTGATGCTGTGTTTTTTGCTTTAGGGAGAGCAGCTGTCACCTGGGCATCTGAGATGTTTGGGAGGCTAGACTCTGGTGGGATAGATATTTCTCCTTTTGGGGGGGAGGGAGTGGAGAAATTTGCACTGAACCTGTCTGCCAGTATGTTGGCAATGTCTGTGGGTTCAGTGATTTTTTTTATCATTTTGGATTAATTCTGAGCATATCTGGGAGTTTCCACCCAGGTTTCTAACATAGCTAAAGAAGGCTTTATGATTGTCTTTTGTGTCATTAGCGATTTTTCTCTCAAAGTTGGCCTTGGATGATTTTATGAGTGATCATAGTTTTTTGCTAGTATTGATCAGAGATGCCTTCCCATTTAGGGATTTTGCTCTGTCATGTAGTAGCTTTCTCCTCTTGTTGTAGAGTTTGTTTATGGCTGGAGTCCACCAGACCAGGCGCCTGCCTTTGGTGGAAAGGGTTTTGATTTTATTAGGGATTGCTTGATCCATACATTCCTGGAGGTGCTCGTAGAAGGCATTTGTAAGGGTTTCAGCAGCGTGGGTTGTGGTTTCCACTGGCTCGGGGGTCTTGAAGGATACCACTCCAGTCTTAAGAAGTGTGAAGTTTGCTTTTGAGAAGTTATTCACTGTATTCTTTTTTGCTGGGGGTGGGATGTGGATCTCCAGTGAGATTAATTTATGGTCTGATCTCACCAATGAGGGATATACTTCCGGTGTGGAGCATTTTGTCCCCATGTTTGTGATGATCAGGTCTAGTATATTTTCTCCTCTTGTGGGAATGGTGACTAGTTGTTCCATAGCATTTGAGTTTATGAACTCAAGGAACCTTTGGGCTAGGGTGTTGGGGCTTGAGTAATGTTCCCAGTCTATGTTTGGGTAGTTGAAGTCACCCAATATGATGGTGTTTGGAAAGACATTCATACTCTCCAGTGTCTTCAGGAAGGCTGTGTGGGTTTCTTGAGTTTGAGAAGGTGGTCTGTAGCATGTTACAAACTGTAGGGCAGTTTTACCTATGGTTAATTGCACCTGGATGGTCTCCGATGCTTCGTGCGTTGCCACTAACCTGGAGGTGTGGGTATCCTTTATGAATATGGATACTCCCCCTCCTTTTGTGGTTCGGTCCGGATTTTGGGGCCGGAATGCATGATATGAGGTATAACCTGATAGTGCTGGGGTGCTCTCAGGAGCCTTGAACCAGGTTTCAGTCACAGCACAGACATCGATGTTCTCCATACTGAGGAGGGCTTTGAGGGCATGCATCTTGAGGTTTAGACTTCTGGCATTGAGCAGTATTACCCTTAGTTTTTCTCCATTTTTGTTTTCTAGGGCGGTAGGTTTATCATTTGAGCCTTGCCTAAAAAAGGCACTATGGGGTGGCAAGAGCCTTTGCCAATATCCGGAAGCCCAGGGGTGACAGGTGCAAGCCGTCCCTTGCGAAACAGCGTGGCTTGTCAAGCATGTCATCCCAGGCAGACAGACATTGGATCCCCTTAGAATGACACCAGTAATTAAGCCAATTATTAAAGCTGATCATTTTGTCTCTGTATTGTGGCATCATTCTTGGTGAGGGTAGGATACTGCTCAGGGTCAGGGTCATACCGGCCTGGGCTACATAATCTGAGAGCTCCTCTATGTCTCTTTACATGTAGTCCAGGGAGGTACATCTCAGGTCGTTCACACCGGCATGGACAATGACTGAGTCATACTTGTACTTGCTGTGGAGTGACCTGAGCGCTTGTGTTATGTGGCGGATTCTAGCGCCTGACAGGCAGCTTACTGTGATCTTTTCCTTGTTCAGTCTGGTGAGTGGGACGTCAGTGTGTCTGACTATGGAGTCACCTATAACAAGTGTGTCTGGCATTGTGTTTGGCCTTAAGGGCTGTGACTGTTTAGCACACTGACTTTGAGAACTATGTGTTGCATGTCTTATGTCTTGAGGTGGCAGCTGCTTGGGTGTCTGCTTTGGAGGCCTCTGTAGTTTTGGTAGATTTTTGATCAGTGCCTCCGAGTATGTCTTTGTGTGTTTATGTGTTTGTTTTGCAATAGTTCTATGTGAAACTGGGTTTGTGGTGTGTGTGGTTTCCTTCTCCTCCTGTCTGGTCTTGCCAGTCCTGAGTTGAGAGAGCTCAGCCTCCAGTTTGGCTATATAGTTGCATCTCTCACATGTATTTGTGTTTTGTGGGAGAAGGAGTGGGTTGTCTGTGTACATGAGGCAATTGTAACATTGCCTCAAGATGCCCAGATTCACCAGCTGAGCAGGAGAGGACGCTAGCAACTGACCCTTCGACATGCTAGAAAAAGTGAAAAAGTTTGCTGTGTAACTGAGTCAGAAGGGACCTATAGGGAAATGGGTACTCAAGGGGATTCTAGGCTAATGTAGTACTTTGTTTAGTATACAAGTACTTTACCTATATAAAAATGCTTTAGGAGCAAGTGCTGAGCTTTACCTATATAAAAATGCTTTAGGAGCAAGTGCTGAGCTTTTGAGATAGAGAATAGACTGTTTAGATTGCAAGTAGAGAAGTTCTAAGGGAAAAATTGAAAAGCAGACTTTACGGAGCCAGAAATAGTTTAACCTTGTTTAACCGGCTGCCCGATGGTGCTCTATGGGCAACTCCGCGCTAAATCACGCGAAAGCGTGCTAAAGCGGGCTTTATAGCAGGGGGTTGAAAAGAGCTAGGAATTGACCCAAAATGGCCAATAGACTACAAGTTTCTGGCTGGAACCACTGCTCTAGGGACAAATAGGCTGCTCAGTGCTCCCCACTCCCACTGGTGAACAAAGAAGCTTCCCTTTATCCAAATAAGGATATGGAATAGCACAGGAATCAAGCCAAAGCCCAGAGATCAGCAAACTCTGAAGACTGGACTATTCTAGTTCAGTAAGGCGGGAAAACAAGATTCTTTTTTTTTTTTTTTTTTTTTTTTTGCAGAAAACAGAGGAAAAACAGACAGTAAATGCTATAACGCTTTTAAGCGGCTAGCACTTGAGTGTGTTAGCCTACAGGTAAAATTAAGCAACAAATAACTTTTTAAAAGTGCAAAACAGTTAATCAACACAAAAACAGTTTAAATAGAATGCAGAGCTGTATGAACAGGCCGAAAAGCAGTCGCTAAGCAGTAAATAATCAAAAAGCCAGAAAAAATACTTAAATCAGGAAAAGTCACTCTTTTGCTCACTGCTGCTTGTAGAACTCTGCAGGACACCATGAGGAGCTGTGTTGAGTTGAATACAAGCGAAAAGCGCTAAAGTGGGCTTTATTACAGGGGGCTGAAAAGAGCTAGGAATTGACCCAAAATGGCCAATAGACTACAAGTTTCTGGCTGGAACCACTCCTCTAGGGACAAATAGGCTGCTCAGTGCTCCCCACTCCCACTGGTGAACAAAGACGCTTCCTTTTATCCAAATAAGGATATGGAATAGCACAGGAACCAAGACAAAGCCCAGAGATCAGCAAACTCTGAAGACTGGACTATTCTAGTTCAGTAAGGCGGGAAAACAAGATTTTTTTTTTTTTTCTTTTTTGCAGAAAACAGACAGTAAATGCTATAAATGCTTTTAAGCGGCTAGCGCACTTGAGTGTGTTAGCCTACAGGTAAAATTAAGCAACAACTAACTTTTTAAAAGTGCAAAACAGTTAATCAACACAAAAACAGTTTAAATAGAATGCAGAGCTGTATAAACAGGCTAAAATGCAGTCGCTAAGCAGTAAATAATCAAAAAGCCAGAAAAAAATACTTAAATCAGTTATAGCAAATACAGTTATAACAAATGCTCTGAAATATACTGTATATTTCCAAAATGTTTGAGAAGGACAGTCAGAACACAAGAAGGTTCAGGCGAAAGAGAAAAAAAAAAAAAGTTTTGTTTTACTTTTTGAAAGGGAAAAAGGAGGAACAGAAGGCCTTATCAAATGTTCTCTCTGTATTAAGCAGAATGAGCTAATGACACTAGACTGGGAAGTGTGTCACAGTAGGGGCGGGCAACTGCAAAGCCACCAAGTATAACAGCAAGACACCAACAGGGAGGGAATAGCCTACAAGACAGCAAGCACTACAGAGACAAATGAAAGTTTTTAAACAGATAAGGATTTGTGAAGATACTGAATAGACAAAGTGCTTTATATATATTAAATTGTAAAAACAGTAATCTGTAAAAATAAAAAAAATCAAGATACTTATATTTTGTAGCTCAGTTGCAGTCAACAACCTCTCTAGTCTGCACTGTGTGCAAAAGACAGAAACTTTTTTTTTTACAAGAACACAAAAGAACCAGCCCCCACTAGCCAAGAGATAATTACACAGAGGAGATGTTTCAGTTTACACAATAGCCTACAAGACAGCAAGCACTACAGAGACAAATGAAAGTTTTTAAACAGATAAGGATTTGTGAAGATACTGAATAGACAAAGTGTGTACCTGATTCTCACAAATTCTTGTATAAAAGCCCTCCAGCTGACCCAGAAACCATTTCCCAGGGTCTCAAGGGAAGGCCTCCACTGCTAAGAATCCCCTTCCTTCTGAAAGAGATTCCAGGGCATTAGAAAGATGGGGGAAAAGGTGTACACATCTGCCACTCTGACCATGAGAGCATTAAACTGCCAATTCCACATGCTTAAATACCAGCAGTACTTGCTTACTCAGTTAAAACAGAAAATGACACCCCTAACAGACCAAGCAGATTACAAAGAGATTCAGGATTTGTTGCATGCAGCAGAACAGGTGGGAAAGCGTACCCTGCAATGTGGATTTGATTCTTTGGAGGCCTCATGTAGAGCAGCAGTTACAGGATCTGTGATACGTAGGCATGCTTGGCTAAAAGAGCAAACCTTGCCAGAGCATGTCAAAGCTAAGCTACTAGATGCTCCATTGCAAAAGGATGCACTTTTTAGTGTCAAAGCAGAGGAGGTTTTAAAAAGAATGGAAGTAAAGGCAAAATCAATGCAAACAGTTAAAGATTTTCTACAAGTACAGCCTCCTTGCTTCAGCAGAAACTGGCCATCCAAGAACTGGTCCTTTCCTGCTTCAGACAGACCCCATAGGGGCAGGTACAGGCGCCCTAGGGGCAGAGGTCAGGCACAGGGTTCCTTCAGGCCTAGACGATGGCAAACAGTACTCTAGAAAGGGGGAGACGACAGATCTCAACCCTTCAGGAAACAAACTCAATGACTTTCCTCTTCGACTGCTGAGCAAAATAGCCCTGGCAGCACCTTTAGGAGGGAAACTGGCACTTTTTACTCAAAACTGGCACATTGTAACAAAGGACAAATGGGTTTTGGATATTATTACCTGAGGATACAGATTTCATTTTCACACTCTACCTCAGATGAGAGGCATGCCAAATCTGCCAGCAAACCAATGGGCAGAGGCACAAAAACAAGTCACAGCTCTTATGGACATGAAAGCTATTCAAGAGGTACCTATCAAAGAACGAGGCCAAGGATTTACTCAAGACTGTTTCTAGTACCAAGAAAGGACAAAGCCTGGAGGCCCATCTTGGATCTCTCAATTTTATACACCTACCTGGACATCCCCAAATTCAAAATGCTCACACTACAGCAGCTTCTTCCCATGCTGGGCAAGGAGTCTTGGCTGGTAACGTTGGACCTCCAAGAGGCATACCTGCATGTCCCTATCAGACAACATTGCAGAAGATACCTCAGATTTCTGGCAGGTACAACACATTATCAATTCTCTGCATTGCCCTTTGGCTTATCTACTGTGCCCAGAGTATTCACGAAATGCCTGGCATCAGTAATCGCATACTGCAGACAACAGGGCATACAAATTTATCCATATCTGGACGACTGCCTGATCCAAGTGGACAGCAAAGATATCCTACTGCAGCATCTGGCTTTTGTAACAAAGTTGTTAAGTTGCCTAGGGTACACAGTAAAAAAAAAAAAAAAGTCAAAACTAATACCCACACAAAAAATCATTTTCCTGGGTGCCAGCTTGGATACAGCGGCCCAGATGGCTTACCTCACACCAGACAAACAAAAGCAACTGGTGCATTACTTCAAAGAGATGGCAACCTTTACCTGGATCACTGCAAGGAAAATCCTGCAGGCATTGGGGTTCATGGCATCCTGCATTCAGCTAGTCGCATATGCAAAGCTGCATATGAGAAAACTACAATGGTACCTAAAAAGTGCATGGTCCCAGCACAGGGACAGCCTCGAAGCAAGTATACCTCTCATTCCCTGCCTCCAAAAGTAATTCCTATGGTGGGCTCAAGCATGCCAAACAAACAAGGGTCTTCCTTTTATCTTACCTCAAGCAAAGCAAACCTTGACAACAGATTCATCAGACTCTGCCTGGGGTGCACATATGGCAGGACAATGCATACAGGACAAGTGGCCTGCAAACCAAAGGCATCTACACATCAATCAGAAGGAGATGCTAGCCATACAGATGCTAGCCGTACAGAATGCACTAACAGCCTTCAAGGACCTCTTACATCCAGGACAACTTCTAATAAGGACAGACAACACCACAGTAATGTGGTACATAAACAAACAGGGAGGAACACACTCCTACCCATTATGCAGGCAGGCAATGGCCTTGTGGAACACAACATTAACCTACCAAGTACAATTGCAAGCACAATTCCTGCCAGGAAAGGAAAACATCTTGGCAGACGAATTAAGCAGGAATTTAACAGACCCTCACGAGTGGAAACTACTCCCACAAGTGTTTGCAATGATAACTCACAGATGGGGACCACCAGACATAGATCTTTTTGCTTCAGCCAGCAATCACCAGCTACAAAAATTTTGCACAAGGATTTACCGTCCCAGCGCCTGGAAAGTGGATGCCCTCTAATTCAGTTGGACAGCATTGTCAGTCTACGCCTTTCCTCCTCTGCCTCTGCTGACAAAGGTACTACTGAAAGTCAGATCAGACAGGCCTCAAATGATTCTCATTGCTCCAGACTGGCCACGTCAACACTGGTACCCACTACTACGAAGCTTGATGCACAGTCCTCCATGGACCCTACCCTATCCCCCAGACTCCTAACTCAGAAAAATTCTCAGATCCTTCACAGTCATCTCAGGACCTTGAACCTGGCTGCATGGAAAATACCCTAAAGCACAAATCAGCCTCTCTCTCAAAGGACGTCCAGGATGTCCTTCTGGAAGCCAGAAGGCCCAGCACCAGAAAAACTTATACTGACAAATGGAAAAGATTCTATGCATGGAACCAGGCTAGAGGCCTACAGCCTGGCACCCCAAACATTTCACAGATACTCAAATATCTATCAGAGTTGCTGTACAAAGGACTTTCATTTTCATCTATAAAGATCCACGCTTCACCAATTTCAGCTCAATATGATATGGATACTCCAATCTTTTCTCACTCTTTGCTAAGGCAGTTTCTCAGGGGGGCAAATAACTTAAGACCCCCCCCCCCCCGAAAACCACCAACTCCCTCTTGGGATCTTAATTTTGTGCTAGAAAAACTGACACTTCCTCCTTTTGAACCAGCCTTTTCAGCAGACCTACAATACTTATCATGGAAAACAGCTCTACTGCTGGCTATCACTTCAGCATGCAGGGTCTCAGAACTTCAGGCTCTTATGGCAGTGGAACCTTTCCTCATTTTCCATTAGGACAGAGTGTCCTTACGTACCAATCCTTCCTTCTTGCCAAAGGTAGTTTCCAGTGTGGCCCTCAATCAAACCATACATTTACCCAGTTTTTTCCCAAACCCCCAGAACAAGGGGGAAAGACTCCTTCACTCTTTGGACATTCACAGGCAGTTATGTTACTATTTGGACAGGACAAAGGCCTTCAGGAAAACTGATCAACTATTGGTTTCTTATGCAACAGGTTCAGAGGGAAAGCCTATTTCCAAACAAACCATCTCCAAATGGATAGCTCATTGCATCCGCTTTTGATACTCTCACCATGGGAAACCAGTACCTACTAACATTAGGTCTCATTCCACTAGGGCTACAGCAACCTCAGCAGCCTTCTTCCGAGGAGTCCCTACTAAGAACATTCTGGAGGCAGCTACCTGGAGTTCAGTGCACACCTTCACCAAGCACTACCACCTTCCACTATACTCTAAAACCAGAGCTGGATTTGCCTCTGCAGTTTTGCAGGGCACATTAGCTGCGCCTAGTTCAATCTAGTTCCTACCACCCGACCATAGCTTTGGGACACTACCCAAGTGTAATGACTGCAGCAGCATATGAACATAGTACAGTTTTGTACCTACCATAAATGTAGATGTTTGAGTGCTTCATGCTGCTGCAGTCCAGGTTACCCTCCCTCCATCCCCTCTTCCTAACAGGGGTGTTCCTTTACCTCCATGTACACTAATCTGTTGGATGCATGTCTATATGGTGTATTTGCTTACAACTACTGTATTTGTTTTTCACTAAGGTATGTTTGGCAAGCCTTTTTTTTTTTTTTTTTTTTGCTTTCCTAGTTTGGGGGCACCTGGCATCTGGGGCAAGAAAAACTGAAGAAAATGGCGTTGGCTGCCTTTTTTATACCCCTGTCGCTCTGACGTCAGGGAAGAAGTGATGACAACCGACGCCGGACCAAGGCTTTGGAAGACTGGCCGACTGCGGGACTCCCTGATGGCAGGATAACCCAAGTGTAATGACTGCAGCAGCATGAAGCACTCGAACATCTACATTTATGGTAGGTACAAAACTGTACTTTCTTACATCTCTTGTAACTGTTCACTGAAGATCAAGTTTTGATTAATGATAATCAGAATTATCTTTACTTAGTTTGGTACCTACATTAGTAATAGCAGAACAAAATAATTTTGCAAACAGAAAAAATCTGTTATGTTTAAAATGTCTCTAACAATGTCCATGTATTATTGTGAGTGAAATAGCTGATAGATCTTTTCATCAATGTGATAAAGTACTGATATGCAATTTATTTTTAGATGACAGAAGCACAGATAGCAGTGTGATTTGCCATCAGCAGGAAGCACTTGCGACACCCCTGTTACATCACCCTATGGACAACCTGCAGCACTGTGCTCAACCTGTGAAGGCTACAGACAGGCTTCATTTCACACCTGCAACACCATTTCACTTGGAGCTTAACTGTAGCAAGAGCTGTGAATTTAATGCAAGCCTTGCTTTGCAGCAAGGTCCAGTAGTGCAGCCATCTTGTACAACGGACAAACCATATCAATGTCCTGAGTGCAGTAAGTGTTTTACACACAATTCTGAAATGAGTCGTCATATGGCTATTCACACAGGAGTAAAACCATACAAGTGTACTGTATGCAGTAAGTGTTTTACACAGAGTTCTCATATGAGAACCCATATGGCTACTCACACAGGAGCAAAACCATACAAGTGTACTGAATGCAGTAAGTGTTTTACACAGAGTTCTATTTTGAGACTTCATATGGCTACTCACACAGGAGTAAAATCATACAAGTGTACTGAATGCAGTAAGTGTTTTACAACAAGTACTCATATGAGAAGGCATATGGCTACTCACACAGGAGTAAAACCATACAAGTGTACTGAATGCAGTAAGTGTTTTACACACAATTCTGATATGAGACGTCATATGGCTATTCACACAGGAGCAAAACCATACAAGTGTACTGAATGCAGTAAGTGTTTTACACAGAGTTCTCATATGAGAAGGCATATGGCTATTCACACAGGAGCAAAACCATACAAGTGTACTGAATGCAGTAAGTGTTTTACACAGAGTTCTAATATGAGAAGTCATATGGCTATTCACACAGGAGTAAAACCATACAAGTGCACTGTATGCAGTAAGTGTTTTACACAGAGTTCTTATGTGAGAAGTCATATAGCTAGTCACACAAGAGTAAAACCATACAAGTGTACTGTATGCAGTAAGTGTTTTACACAGAGTTCTCAGATGAAAAGTCATATGGCTATTCACACAGGAGCAAAACCATACAAGTGTACTGAATGCAGTAAGTGTTTTACACAGAGTTCTAATATGAGAAGTCATATGGCTATTCACACAGGAGTAAAACCATACAAGTGTACTGTATGCAGTAAGTGTTTTACACAGAGTTCTCAGATGAAAAGTCATATGGCTATTCACACAGGAGCAAAACCATACAAGTGTACTGAATGCAGTAAGTGTTTTACATGGAGTTCTCAGATGAAAAGGCATATGGCTATTCACACAGGAGAAAACCATACAAGTGTACTGAATGCAGTAAGTGTTTTACACAGAATGCTGAAATGATACACCATATGACTATTCACACAGGAGCAATCATGGAAATATCGAATAGAGAAAACTATAAATCAGCTAACACAAGAAGTATCATTGTTAGAAGAATATAGAAGGGGGAACAGGCCATGAAAATATTAAGAAAGATAGATGTGATAAAAGTAATGCGTGGTATTAGAACAGACCAGGATCTATTATGCACTATTGGAGATAACAAACTAAAAATTACAAAACAGACGGAAAGACTTAGAAGGTATGAAAATAAATATAAGGGAAAAACACAAAATAAATAAATTATTGATGACCTAAAAAAGTTTTATAGAGAACTGGGAAATAAGGTAAAAGGAATAGACAGACCCCCAAAAAAGAGGAAATAGATACATTTTGGAGAAGTATCTATGAAGATCCTGTGGAACGTAACAAAGATGCTAAATGGATAGAAGAAGTAAAAGAGAGAATAAGAAGTTTAAAGGTACAGGATATTAAATAGGATGAAATAACAACTGGAGCCATTGAAATAAAGTTGAGAAAAGCCTCTAACTGGAAAACCCCAAGCCCAGATGCAGTACCTAACTTTTGGCTTAAATTATTAATTTCTTTGCACGATGATTTAGCAATGAGTAAGAACTATTTATATATGCACCCTGAACACACACCACACTGGATAACAACAGGAAAAACAATGCTCTTACTTAAGAGTGAACCTGCAAGCTACCCTATAAATTATAGACCAATAACTTGTCTTCTGACAACATACAAACTATAGACGGGGATTGATGCCAACAGAGTTTATAGTCATTTAGAAGAAAACTCAATTATGGCAGTAGAACAAAAGGGCAGTAAAAGAAAGTCATATGGAACAAAGGACCATTTGTTGTTAAACAAAGTTATAGTGGAGAAGTGTAAGAAGGGGAAGAACCTAAGTATGGCATGGATTGACTACAAAAAAAGCATTTGATAGTATCCCACATTCATGGATAAAAGAGTGCTTAAAAATGTATAAGATACACCCTACACTGATTGATTACATTACAGTAACCATGAAACTGTGGCAGACCACTTTGCAATTAAGCCATGATAAAGGACAGATTATTATCTCAGGGATAAAAATTCAAAGGGGGATATTCCAGGGTGACTCGCTGTCACCCTTGCCATTAACCCATTAAGCTGCTTACTTAACAACTTAGGCCATGGCTACAATTTGGCTTCTAGAAAACAACAAAGTCTAATGACTTCTCATCTTCTCTTTGTTGGTGATTTAAAATTGTATAGCTCATCAGATGAGGAACTGAAAGCACAATTGCAGGTTGTCAAAACATTTCAGATGATATCGGAATGTCATTTGGTTTTGATAAATGTGCAAAAACATCCTTTAAAAAAGGAAAATTGCAGCACCAGGAAAACATCAGTTTGGGGCAAGAATGTGATTTAAAAGAACTTGAGCAAGAGAGTGTGTATAAATACTTGGGAACTGATGAAGGATCAGCAATAAAACATGAACAGATGTGAATAAGGCTTAGTAAGGAGTACTTTAGAAGACTTAAATTAATCCTGAAAACAGCATTGACACCTAGGAACAAAATCCAAGCTATAAATCAATTTGCTCTTCCTGTCCTAACTTGTAGTTTTGGAGTGATTGACTGACCCCAAAAAGTGTTGGATAGATTGGATATCAAAACAAGAAGGATGCTTCCTGCTCACCAAATGATTTATAAAAATCAGTGTATACCAAGATTATATATCCCCCGTTCTGAAGGAGGGATGGGCCTCCTTGAAATTGATTACATGTATAGATGTGCAATTGTGGGACAACACACATATCTGTTGACCTCACAAGATTGAAATGTGGTGAAAGTTTTGAAACATGAGAATAAATCTAAGATGACATCTCTGCTTAATTTAGCAGAAGCATATCGACGTCAAGCAGGAATGGAAATTTAACCAGAAGTGGATAAAAATCAGGCAGCAACTGAATGTGCTAAAAAAGAAAAGAAAGAACATAAGGTGAAGGATCAAATGAGAAGGCAAGAAATGTGGAAAAAAACATAAATATAGTTGCAAGTAAAAAAACTTCTGGAAGAGCCTTGTGTTGATCAAGAACGAATGCAGGAATGGTTAAAGAGAGGTGAATTTACATCAAGAAATGAAAGGTTAATATTGGCAGCCCAAGATAGTGGGCTGCATACACGCTGGTTTACTAAGTCCATTAAACATTTGGGAGAAAGGTTAATATTGGCAACCCAAGATAGTGGGCTGCATACACGCTGGTTTACTAAGTCCATTGAACATTTGGGAAAAACAGACATATGTAGATTTTGTGGAACTGAGATGGAAACAGTTACACACCTTATTGCTGGTTGTGATGCTCTAATGGCAGAGGGACTGTATACTGAAAGGCATATTAATGTGGCACGACTGTTACAGTGGAGATTGTGTAAACATTATGGTATCGAAGTGGCTGAAAAACATTGCAAACAAGCCACAGAGAATCATAGAAAATGATGAAGTTTACATCACATGGGATCACCCAATACCACCAGTCCAAATGATAGATGCTAGAAAACCAGACATAGTGATCCAAGAAAAGACAAAAGTAGCATTGATCATTGAAATTGCCACACCTACTGACTTGCGTACAGACAGACACAAAGTCATAAAATACCTTGATCTGCAGGCAGAAATGAGAGCCATGTGGAAGAAAGATACCCAGACAGTTCCAGTAGTAGTAGGAGCAACTGGTCTTACAAAAAATAATTTACAGTCATATTTAGATATGTTACAAATTCATGTAACACCATATGAATTGCAGAGGAGTCATTGCTGGGCACAATGCGGGTACTGCGAAGAGCACATTTGGCTACATCAAAGAGTGAAATAATACTAATTTCATGAACTTTAATCATACTCTGACTTAGGAATGGGGTCCATTCCTGTCATGGTATTAGAAATCCAAAAGACTTGGAGAAATCAAAAAAGAGAGAAACCATATAAATGTACTGAGGGTAATAAGTGTTTTTCATATAACTGTTACCTGATTCAGCATCAGGCCATTCACAGAGGGGCAAAAAACATATAAATGTGCTGAATGAAGTAAGTGTTTCACACACCCAAGTGGCCTATTCTATCATAAGATCATTCACATACAGAAGAAAGTCATTACTGGGCACATTGTGGTTACTGCAAAGAGCAATTCTGGCTGACATCAAAGATTGAAACCATGCTAATTTTGTGAACTTTAATCACACCTTGACTTAGCATTGGGGTCCATTCCTGTCGTGGTATTAGAAACCCAAAACACTTTGAGAAATTAAAAGAAAAGGAAGAAAGCAGTCCTTACAAATATCAAAGACTCCAGGCAATCACAATATTAAAAATCATTAACATTTGCAGAAATTAGGAGAAGATTCTGTATAAATGTTCTGGATGCCTTTCACATAGCAGTACATTGTACCGTCAGATAATCCACACAATGGAACAAGTCCTAATGGAGATAAGGAATCTGCAAGGACAAGCGAGTAATATATGTGGAACTGAATTAATCTTCAATCCTTTGCTAGTACCTTCATGTGATTGAACTTGCTTTTACAAAGTCTCACCACCAAGTTGATACTGATGTATACTATATTTTATATACCATGGAGAAAAACAGGGTAAAAAAAAGAACACTTGGGCCACATGTTCTAGTATAACAATTACCCAGACCTGATAACAGGCAGTGGTGCCAGGACTGGAAAAATACTGCAGAATCCTCAGAACACAGAAACATTCCTACCAAACTGGGCCATGTTGCGAGTGTTGTCCCTGTTTAGAAGGAAGCAGCAGTCCAAGAAGAAAAAAAAACTGATAGGCTAAGGAAAAGAGCTACAAACAACAAAGTGAACTGTTTTGGATTAAAAAAAAAGAGAGAAAATATATGTTATTTCTGTTATGTAACAAACGCATAACTTCCACAGAGTGGATATATAGCAAGAGTAAGAAAGAAGTTGTTACAGGAGAGAAAACACTTGCATCAGAAAAACTGTTAAAAGCAACAGATGACATTTAAAATCTTTAATAAAACAAAATAGAGCATCACAAGACTTAGATAAAGGAGCACTAGGCTGTCTGGAAAAGATGTGATAAAACAAAAACTAAAGCTATTAAAAGTCATAAAATGTAGTATGACTTGGTATGATATGATGTTTTATAATATATATATATATATATATATATAAACAAAGAAGGTTGTGGTAACAAATGTGGCTACTACATCTCCCAAGATAGTTGAAGAAAATTAAAGGCAAAAAAAAAATCAGGACCCTGTGAATTTTACAAAGGAAGGAATGTAAACACAAAATTGTAGTGTAATGAGAAGCAAAATTTCTAGTGATGTGAAAAAGCAGCAAACATAATTGAGAAGCAAAGGGTTTAATGTGGTGACTGAAACACAGGCAGTATTGCAAAATGGTGAATCACTAAGTCCCTAGACACAGCAGAACACTTAGGTTCTGTAGGAAATTTCATAGAAATTCCAGTAAGAATTGTATAGCAAGATAAAGTGCCGGAAACAAAAAACAAAGAAAGAGGACACACACACAGCCAAAAAGCAAATGATCTTAGTGAGTATGCATTTAATTTAAGAGAAGACAGCAGACATAATTAAGATGTATGATAGAATGAGGCTACAGAAGTTGAATAAAGACTTCCAACTGTAAGAAATGTTAATACAAATGAACACAGTAACTGGGACTATCAAAAGTGATTCCTCTGATGAAGCAGATAAAAAACAGTAAACTACTGTACATCTAAAGTAATAGCTTAAGTTGTCCCACAAAATGTAGATTAACAAAAGAAAGAAGGGAACAAATAGAAATGCCACCATGGATAGAAGAAATGCAAAGAAACTGAAGCAAGAAGTATCACTAATTGAAGAATATCAAAAAGGGGAATACTCTTAGAAAGGTAGATGTGATAAAAGCAAAACACAACATAAAACTACTTAAGATTTACCTTAAACCATTTCTAAAAGTAAACCAAAAATAGCACAAGTAGAAAATGTTAGAAGGCATAAAGGTAAAGGAAGGGGACAAAGGCAGTTCATGGGTGTCCCAAAAGGTTTTATATAAATTGGTGTGGCTATTGCTGTTTTATTTCCCATTTAGGAAAGTAGAAATCCTTACATTTAGAAGTCTGTACGAAGTTCCTGTTGAACATAGCCAAGAAGCCAAATTGAGGTGAGTTAAAAGTAGTAGTAAGACAATATGAAATGGAATAAAGGAAAAACAGAGAAACTGAAACAAAACTTAAGTCTCCTAACCATAAAACTCCGGATCCAGATCTATTAACCAACTTCTGGCATCTTTGCACAATAATGTAGTTGTATGTGCATACTGAATAGATACCATCTTGGTTAGTAATGGGAAAAACCACAAGCATCCATAAGAGTGAACCTGCAAGCCATATTGAGAAGTGTGGATTGGCAGCTTGCCTTTTGACAACATATAAATACTATACTGGAATTGATGCATATTTTATAGTCCTTTAGTAAAATCAATTGTGGTAGAATACAAAGATAATAAAACAAAATATGTTATACAAAAGTAGAATCTGGTATTAAACAAAGCTATAACAGAGTGCTGTAAAAAAAAAGTGGAACCTCAAGTATGGAATGGATAGATTAAAAATGACACCATTGCAGATTCATAGATTATAGAATCTTATAGATGTATAAAATGCACCCAGCATTGGTACATTACTTAGCAGTGTCTTTAAAACAAAGGGAAACCAGTAATAACTCAGTCATGATGAACAGTAAATTATGATCCCAGACATACAAAATTCCAAAGAGTATTATTCTAGGGAAATTCTTTGTTACCACTGCTGTTTTCCATTGTACATCACTAAGCTAATTATGTAACAGACTAGGCTACAGCTTGACTTCCAGAAACCAATGCTGCCCAATGGCATCTACTTTTTGTGGATCATCTAAAAGTGTATAGCTCATTTAAATTGTTGAAAGCGCAACTACAAATAGTTAAAACTTTTGCATACAATATAAGGATAATGTTTGGTCTTGATAAGCATATGCAATATTTTAGCTGGAAAAAAATGAATCATCAAGAAAATGTACAACTGCGAGAGAGATGTAGTATAAAAGAGCTTGAACAAGATGGAATGTATTAATATCTGAGAATACATGAATGGTGGACAATAAATCATGAACAGCTGGTAGTAAGAAATGTTTTATAAGACTAAAGCTATTATTGAAAACTGCCTTGACATCTAGGAAAAAAAAAACTTCAAGCTGTAAGTTGGCATGTTCGTTCTATTCTATCTTACAGGTTTGGTGTGATTGACTAATCCCAGAAATGATTGGCTTGGGCAAGAAAACTGCTTGATGCTTATCAAATGCTATTTAAAAATCAGTGCATGAGGTGATTATATGTCCTTCATACTGAAGGAGGCATGGCCGTCCTTTGATTTGACTATATGTATATGTCTGCAATTGAGGGACTGCAGGCATAATTGCTAACCTCATAAAATCCAAAGTGAATGCTGTAAACCAGGAGCAAAACATGTCTTTGATGATATCTTTGCTCAGAGCAGTAAAAACATTTCAGAAAAATTGAGAATGGAAATCAAACCAGAAGAAGACAAAAAAGGGGGCAGATGACAACTGAAATTCCAAAAAACAAAATAAGATTGAGAACAAGACAATTCACAAAGAAAGAAAACTGGGAAGTCAACAATAAATAACGGCACATGTGGAGAACTACAGAAACAGCCAATGCTAATTTAGATTTGATGAATAATTGGATGAGGGGAGGCAAATTTAAATCAAAAGCTGAACTTGAATATGGACCGCTTAAGATAATGGACTACATAAATGATGGTTTACAAACTCCACAGAAAAAGTGGAAGATGCAAACAAATGTAGGTTTTGTGGTACATAACTAAAACAGTTGTACATCTTGTTTCTTTTTGTGATGTACTCATGGCTGAGGGGTCTGTATACTGAAAGGTATAGTAATGTGACAAGACCATTACATTGGGCATTTCACAAAAAGTGCTGCATACAGGTAGTTGAGAAGCAGTGTAGACCAAAAGCAACTGAAAGAAGAGGCATGTAAAGATATCAGGGAATAAATGAAGGATCGGCAACTCAACATTAGTAAATGGCAACAAAGCTTAGTAAGATATATTTTACAAGACTAAAACTAATAACTCAAGACTTTCTTGACATTTAGGAATAAAGCTATAAATCATCTTGCTGTCACTGTTGTAATTGGCAGCTTTGGTGTGATTGTCTAGCCATAATAAGGGTCAGAACCTTTTTAAGGCATGAATAAATTGCAAAAGAACATTGAATGCCAAAGATTCACAAACTGCACTAAATTATATAGAAATAGCTATGAAAAAAGGTACAAACCACTTGACAGAACTATGAAAAAGACTTCAGGATGACTCTCTTTCAGCATTTATGTTGCCTTGCCTTCAGTCCATTAAATTGTTTAGTTAAACTAGGCTGCAAGTGCAGTTGGACTTGAAAAAGCAACATTGTCATTTAACATGTTAATTATTTTTGTGTGTGATCTAAAGCTATATTTTATTTTACAGACAACTGAACATGTAACTGAAAGCAGTAGAAATCTTATCAGATAATATAAGAATGATATTTACCTTCCACAAACATGCAAAAGCAACATTTATAGATGGTAGACTGAAGTGTCAAGAAAGTATCAACCTTAGAGAAATATAATAAAAAACTGAAACAAGAGGAAATATATACATATTTGGGAATACGGTAAAGGGCATTAATACAGCATAGCCAAAGCTTAGTAAGGAATATTTTAAATTATTACATCTAATACTGGAGACTGCTTTGATATGTGGGAGTAAAGCTCAAACTTTAACTCAAAAAGGAATTTATCAATGAAATTGTCAATGTTTGCAACAGATTTTAAATATTTTTTAATGTGTATAACTTGCTGTTAATTTTGTTGTATGTGGAGCTTTTCTCCCTGGGCCTCTGCTGAAAAAGGATATGTGTACAGTCAGACTTTCCCAGTAAACAAATGTGAAATAAAATAAAATAACTAAAATAATGAATAACCTATGTGATGTGGAATGTCACATCTCTAGCAGCAACTGCACATCTTGTATTCCAGAGCATTTTCTGAAAAACAAACTTAAAAACATAACATAAACAAATGCATATATTCTGTGAATAATAAAATTATTAAAACTATATCAATAGCAATGTTATCAGTAACTATTCTTTACAGTGATAGTCTGTGCGGTTATAGTCTTTTCCATAAATACTGTAATATAATGCTCACAGACTCAAAATATTTTTTGTAAACTTTCACAGATGTTCATATTTTGAAAACTGTATAAGCTAGACATATTATTTGAACATTTTGTTCACCAGACATTAGCTTTTACATGACTACAAGAAACTCTTCTATGAGAGCATGTTTATTGAAATATTTACAGAAATACGAAAACATGCTTAATTGTATAATTAGCAAAACAATTACTGGATAACTCTCAATGTGGAAATTGTATTGTAAATATCAAAGACAGTTTTCTGCAGCAACATCTAAGGTTTCACTTAATGTCATGCAGCAGTTTGTAAATCACTTGTTTTTTAAATATTAAGTACACATGGAAATACTGCTGATTTTTATAATTACTAGTGAACATCTAGCAATGCTTCCAATATAGTGTGATATAAAACAGCACTGACAATGATCTACCCTGTCTCCCATATTGGTTTTTCTCACTATATTCTTCAATAACATGTAGGGCTGTCAGTTATAAAATATGAATAATAAGTGGCAAAGATTAATTTCTCCACTGCAAGACATCCTACACTAACAATCTTAGTGTCATTTTGTTAATGACTGCTTGCCCTTTCTAACACTGCCTGTTATTAGCTGGTAAGTCACTTAAAGAAGCCAAACCCAAAAAGTTCTGGATGTCATTAGGCAGTATGTGTGTGAACTGGAAGCATTCAAAAAAGATGCTTACATTCCCTGTTACAACCATAGAGTGATGAACTAGACCAAGACAGTGTTGGATCACTTAAGTGGAAAAAAAAAGAAAGGTGTTTCATTCCTATTTAATCATGCTGATATATAACACAAGTGAACCAGAACAGAACAGCTACTAAAACACACCTTTCAGTAAACGACCAACAGCTTGAAGTTAAAAATTCCTTCTTTATTCACAAACGATAAAAAGAACAAAATGAGCGCTTTCACGTATATGCCATACGCTTCATCAGATTTCATTATACATTAAAGCAGCTCAGTTTATATAGTGTGGTTCATATTTCAATTAATGCAATTACTTTACCAATTAGTAACACCTCTATCTTTCTCTAAAAGGTATAGCTAACCCTTAAGGCAATGTTGAGTGTATGCTTGTTGAATATAGCAACACCTAAACAGTTCATTAATACAGCATCTACATATTGTTAAATTCAGTTAATTCATATATATGTCAGCCTGTATACAATATCATATTTTAAAATTAAAAAAGGTAATAGAATAAAATAAGAACAATATGACAAAGGTAACAAGAATATTAATAAAAATAATTCTGATTATATATTCTGCCCTTCATTACAAAAACCACATATCAAGCCAGTGACATTCATATTCAGCACTTCATATTTGTATCCTATATATAATAAATCAGATGAACTATATCCAATGGAACATCTAAATAGATATGTAAATACATTATTTTGTTAAAGTGCTAGTGCCTATAAATTATTGCAAATAATCCTAAAATATGTAAATAAATATTTAAAATCAAATGAACTATATCAAATGAAACATCTCAATAGACATAGTGCATATGTTGTTTTGTTGAAGTGCTAGTGCCTATAGATGTTACAACTAACCCTATGACCATGTATGTAAATGTGAATAAATATGAATAAATATAAATAAATAAATATATATGTTTTTTAAAAACCAAAATACTATGTTATTGCAATATAAATATGTATCAATTAATGAGTAATAAATCAATAGTGACATATCAAACAATGTATATGTAATATTTCTATATAGCCTGAATAGCTTTATATATCCTAAAAAGAAAGGGTAACAAATACAAATTAACCATATTAATTTTTTCTTCTTAATTTTTCATTAGCATAGGCTTCATGGGAACATATTGATTCAAACCAGGTGGATGATGTGCTTTCATTTTTAGTATCCAATATAATTCTCTTTGTTCAAGCATATTAACTATGTCTCCCCCGTTCCTACCTTTTTCAATAATTTGTAGAACCCTAAATTTAAAGCTATGTGTTTCGTATTGCTTTACATGCTTTGCCAGAGCATTGGTCTCATTGTTTTTCTTTATATCATATACATGATTGTATATTCTCTTCCTAAATTCTCTTTTAGTAAGCCCTATGTAGAATGCTGAACAGTGCTCACATGTCGCTAAATAAATAACATTACAGGTGTTGCATGAAGCATAGAAACTAGGTCTAAACTCATAGTTCAAGACAGGATGTGTAAACTCCTGAATCCCTGAAATAAATCTACACATATTGCATTGGTTACATGCATAAGTTCCCTTGTTCAGGTTAGGCTGTAGAGCCATGATCATTTCTTTTTTATAAGTCTTGCATAATAGCCTTTTTAAGTTCTTATTGTTTCTATATATGAAACTAGGAGTTTCCCCTACCAATCTTGCTGTTCTATCATCTATTGTCAACACCTGCCAATGTTGTCTTATAATTTGTACAATTCTTTTATTGTCATTGGTATATGTAGTAAGGAAATGTATCCTTTCTCGATATCTTGAATAGGATCTTTTGTTATTATAACTCCACCAGTCTCTCTTTAACTGGGGTGTAGCTAAAGTGTCTGTTGTTTTGATTAATTGTTCTCTTATTTCTTTAACCATCCTTTTATCATAACCCCTCTCCATGAATAGTTTTTCCATTAAATCTGCTTGTGCTCCCAGGTCTGACTGTCCTTTGCATAGCTTGTTTATTCTGGTGAACTGACTTCTTACTATGCCTCTAAAGACATGCCTGGGATGCATACTATCAAAGCTAAGTAAAGCATTTTTCCAGCAACTTTTTCTATATATGCTGGAAATGATTTTCCCTTTATCCATCTTCAGATTCAAGTCTAGGAAGTTTATTTCAAAATATGATATCTCCATAGTAAATCTTAAAAAGCTCGTAGTGCTTTCTAGATGTTGCAGAAAGCTCTTAAACTGTTCTCTTGTGCCTTCCCAAATTATTATTATATCATCCACAAATCTGGAATATAGAATGAATTTCTTATATAGATCATTATTAAATAAGTGTTCTCTTTCCCACCAATTAACAACCAAATTTGCGTATGTGTTAGCGCAGGGTGTGCCCATGGCAACACCCCACTTCTGCAAATATATTTGATTGGAGAAAGAGAAGACATTATTAGAAAGAACCAGATCCAATAATTGACATATTAATATATTCTTACTACAGCTGATTTCAGGATAAAACTGAAGCAATTCTCTGATACATTGTATACCTTGGTCATTAGGAATACAGGTGAACAGACTTTGTATATCCAATGTGACCAATAAATGCTTCCCAGATATCAGCTCTACATTAAGATTGTCAAGTATTTCCAATAATTGATAGCTGTCCCTTAAAATGGTAGGGATCTGGTTCAGAATGGGTCTCAAACTCTTTTCAAGATATAATGAAATATTTTGTGTTGCCCATCCTTCACATCCACTATGGGCCTAATAGGGGGTGGGAGTACACCCTTATGCATTTTAGGCAAGGCCTTGATGTATGGTATCTGTGGAGACTCTATATTAAGAAAATCATATAGTTCTTTATTAATCTGGTGGCACATTAACATGTCATATAACTCTTCCTTAATTCTATTCAAAACTTCAGATAGAAATGTGTCAGAAATCTCAGCATATGTATCTAAATCACTTAGCATCAGAAGCATAGATGCATTATATTGTTCAGTATTAAATAGCACTATGCCTCCCCCTTTATCAGCAGGTCTGATGATAATGGAGGGTTCTTCAATCAAATTCTGTAATGATAATCTTTCATCCGTATTCATATTGAAATAGAGACATTTCCTATTACCTCTGTAAAAATAATCATAAAAGCTGTTTTCACAGAGTTTAACAAAGCATTCTACATGAGCTGGCAAAGGTGGACAATACATACTTTTTCTCTTGCAGCATATAGTATTACTTTCATTGTCTAAAATTCTATGACTTTGATCATGAAACATCAATTTTAACGCTAACTTACGACTAAAAGTCCTTATGTCAATCAAAATATCTTGTAAACAACTAGCTTGAGAAGGGACAAATGATAAGCCTCGATTTAAGAGGCTAATTTCAGAATCACTTAAAATATAGCTAGATAAATTAAAAAATAAAGAAATGTCATTTACTGTCTTGGGTGTCGCCTTTGTTGCCCGTTCTCTTCTGAGTATTTCCGTTTGCGTTTGTCCCAGCTCCTGGATCTCTCTCTGGGTGCTGTGGGTTTCCTTATGGAATAAGGTAAAAAAAGAGGGGCGACTGCATGCCGCTTCAGAATCGCTCCATTATCCGAGCTACTAGTGTCTTGATTCACCCTATCTGCCTCCTGGTTTGGTAGCGGAGTAGAGGCAGAAGTATGTATCGCCAAATCCACCGTTTCCGGTGGAGTAATGAAAGCACTGTCGGAAGTTCTAGTGCTGGAGGCATTAACCAAGGTAGTATTATGCACTCCATGTTCTTGGTTATCAGTAATATTATCCATAGGTTTCAGTATGCTCTCATTACGTATGACTGTACCTTCCTGGTTGACATTACGTGGCCAAATAAACACATGACCTTCCGTGAAATCACGATGGTCACGCTGCAACTTCCATTGTTTGACTAGTTGTAGTCTATTACTATAGGATTCAATCTGGGTATATAGTGCATCTAATTTCCTTGTACAAAATTCATTGTTGAACGATTGTCTAATTTCATGATTTAATTTATTTGCATTGGCCAACAATTCTTGTTCGAGAGGCATGAAGTGTTCTATTAACAATTGCATGTATTTGCGGCTGGTGTCTAGATTGATTTCTTGCCATTTCTTTAACAGTTCTGGCTGACTATCACCGTAAGTTGGCATGCACAGGACCCTCATGCCTCTCGGTACCACATTGAAGTGTAATGAAGCTTCTAAATGTTTACGTTGCCAGTTGTATCTTTGAATTTTATAAAGGTTATTCTCTAGCTGCTTATATAAGGTATTAAACAGTTCCATATTGCAGTTACCTTGCTCTATATTAGATGCTGAAGATGTACCAAAATCCAGATTCAATAAAGGGTTCTGTCCATTGCTGGTAATATTTGACCACCTCTCTGTACCAACCCTCGACTCCGGATTGTAGTCTAATTCAATAGCTGAATGAGCCATTCCGTCAGGTGAAACGGTTAGAAAATATGGCAACAAAAAACGAAGAAAACCGTTCACCTTTGCCTGGAACACTTGTCAAAGTCCAAGGAAAATGCTGATATATAACACAAGTGAACCAGAACAGAACAGCTACTAAAACACACCTTTCAGTAAACGACCAACAGCTTGAAGTTAAAAATTCCTTCTTTATTCACAAACGATAAAAAGAACGAAATGAGCGCTTTCACGTATATGCCATACGCTTCATCAGATTTCATTATACATTAAAGCAGCTCAGTTTATATAGTGTGGTTCATATTTCAATTAATGCAATTACTTTACCAATTAGTAACACCTCTATCTTTCTCTAAAAGGTATAGCTAACCCTTAAGGCAATGTTGAGTGTGTGCTTGTTGAATATAGCAACACCTAAACAGTTCATTAATACAGCATCTACATATTGTTAAATTCAGTTAATTCATATATATGTCAGCCTGTATACAATATCATATTTTAAAATTAAAAAAGGTAATAGAATAAAATAAGAACAATATGACAAAGGTAACAAGAATATTAATAAAAATAAAAATAATTCTGATTATATATTCTGCCCTTCATTACAAAAACCACATATCAAGCCAGTGACATTCATATTCAGCACTTCATATTTGTATCCTATATATATATATATATATATATATATATATTCCTATTTAATCATATAACAACAATGTTTTGCAAGTTTATATATTTCCATCAGTCTGAAATTGATATGGACCTTTCTGCAACTGACTAGTGTGTGTTGGCCAACAGTTATGGGACTGCATACGTAATTGTTTTTATAAGAATATTTTTAATTAATTATATATATATATATATATATATATATATATATATATATATATATATATATACACACACACAAAGAAAGGAAGCAATTCAGCATCACATATTGTTATATGGTGATAGGAATACATTGAAACACCAAGATAATCTTATACAAGTAAAACATTGAGTCTTAGTGTTTTAATAAGAACATTTCAAAGTTATTCCAACCACTAACAGTCTTAGTATAATTTATAGATCTTGTTCTTATCACCTCTTTTTTTCAGTTTTACATAGTATTGCTGTTAATTTTAAAAATTCTTTGAACATAGGAACCAAGGTCGATTTCCAATTTTTTTAAATAACTTTTCTAGCAACGGCTGAAAGAGTCTAAAACATTTTTTTTTTTGCTCTTTGGCTTTTGCAGGTATAGGAAATCTAACATTCATTAGTATTATTGGTCTAGTTAAAAATAATTCTCAGACCATAACCCCTTATCTCTTCCCAATATAAATTTAAATTTCCACAATTTATAAATGTGTGTCCAGTCAGTTTTTACATCTTTACTACATCTCCAACAGACCAAAGTCATTTTACTAAACTCAGAGATTGTATGGGGAGTAGCAAACATTCTGTGTATATATTTCCACATAAATACTTTCCAGTATAAACTTGAAGCTTGGCTAACTGATTTAAGTAACAAAGTTTTATTCTCATCATTTATTGAGTCACTCAATCCAGTACTATCTAAAAAGTTCCAGAATTTTGCATCAAAATTATTTTTTATAAAAAATTATATAACTTGGACAACCTCCTTTGCAGGTCAATATACCTTCAGTGATAGCATTCATATAATGGGGGAATAGTGTTCTTTTCCTCTTCATTCATATTATGTACAAATTCATTTAATTGCTTACTGATGGATAATAACTGGTTTGCAGATTTATCTAACTTATATTCTTTCATTAAAGGACCACTACAGGAAAATAATTCAAAAATATATATTTTTTCATTTTTCCTTAAGTTTGTCTCTTTGCAAACCTGTATGTACCACAATGAAGTAGTAAATACTAATTTTATTCCGTTTGTACCCCTGACTGCCCTCCTGGGGGCAGACATCCTGATGAGAATTAGTTCTGTTCTAAAAGAAAATCTAGCCCATAATACACTGCAAGTCCACTGTATTTGAGATTTTAGTGCCCATAGCTGTACTGTTCCATTCACTTAGAATGGAAGAACTGAGCTGACAAGCTGTTTTTCATAGGCCTCAGTAAGAGTATAATTCACTGTCATGCAGTCCTTACAAATGTTTTTCATGCTGATGTGTTACACATTCTGTGAAAAAAGCTTCTAGAAATAGTGTCTCTTTGCTGAGATTTCAGCCTTTCTTTAGGCATTTAACTTTGATATGCCTCAATTTCTTCTACAGTTACTCCTCCCAAATACCAACCCCCTGCTAGCAAGAGTATCACATTTTCTGGCCTGCAAGGTTCAGCTATTTAGTCATCTTTGCATGACAATACACATCAAACAGATTTGCTTGCTGTCTGCCTGGTGTGCCAGTTAAAAGTGTTCCCTCATCTCTCTTAATCCTATCATGTTGAATAGCACTTTAACAGTAAATCTTGTTACAAAAATGCTTTTTCTCAATCATTCATATAAAGGAGTTTAAGTATTCCTTTATAAATGCGTGTAACATACACTGATTACCATTCATCTTGTCCACTGACAGATTGGGCTATGTTTGCAAAATAAAGAATAAATGAATAACATAAAAACCACAACTTGTCCACTGACAGATTGGGCTATGTTTGCAAAATAAAAAATAAATAAATAAAATAAAAACCACAACTCCTAAGAATATAGACATTTGCCTTACATATAATTTTAGTCCTTCTGAAACCTCCACGCTAGTCTATTGATGAGATGGTTTATGCAGTTTATAGCAGTGGATAAAACGGAGCAAAATAACCTTTGGAAAATCTGGACAGAGAGGATCCCAACTCAGAGAGCTTCCCTGTTTATCAAATCATCCCACTCATCACATTTTTGATAAACATTCCAGAGATGGGGAAAAAATTGCATTTCCGGACATAATTTTAAATGGCATTTTTATATCCTGCATGACTCTCTGCAAATGAGATCAGGCAAACCACCTAGCAGTATTAGCTAGTGCAAGTGAAATGCACCAACTCCAGGGGTTCCAGTAAATGCTTTCCTGTCAGTCCTGCCAGGCTATATCACTGTGTTTCACATCACCCATGCTAAACATATATACTGGTAAACCATGCTGCCTTTCACATGTATTCACAACACAGACTACACATAAGCTGGTAATGTCAGCTCTGGGCACCTCTTAGTCACTCCATTTAAGAGGATTGGTCTCATCCATGCCATGCTACGTCATTCTCTGACACATCCAGTACTAAAACACACAATGAGAGAAAATGTACTGGTGAACAATGCAGCATTGCTCACCTCTCCACAAAACAGTGCTGCAACAACTGTGGGCCAACCAAGCTGCAGTTGATGTCAGTTCATGCCACCCAACAGCTGTTGCAGCAAGCCCACTGCACTGACATCATGTCATCCCTAAACAGGATTGGTGTCAGTGCAGCTCAAGCTACATTGTTCAACGTTACATCTCACTCACACACACACACACACTATCTCACACACACACACACACACACACTACTATCTCGCACACACACACTCCCAAGACATTCAGACACATACATATATACATTCACAAAGGTAGACTTGCAAGCCAACATTAATTTCACCCACTTCCCCCAACTCATCTTAAAATAGTGATGTACAACTTGTGTCCAATCACTGTTCTGATGCCTCAAGCTCAGTGCAGCTACATTCAGTTGAAGCAAGCACAGTGCAATATCATCCTCTGTTTACCTAACTGGGCTGCCATTGCCCCAACTAGTCTTCATCAGTCTTGTTTTGTATCACAGAATGCTACAGATAACCAGTGTGTCATTCAACTCGATTTACTTTTCTTACGTCTCCACAAAGCAATGAAGAAACCGCTATGGATGACCCAAGATGCTGATGTTGATGTCTACTTTTGGTACCCACTATGTCCTGAAGCAAGCAAAGTGAATAGATTCTAGATGCTGCACCCAAAAGTTATGTGCCAGTCCATCTTAGACCCAGTTCTCCCATAAACCCATAAGCTTCCTAAACGCATCTTGTATGGGACCTGACAATATTCCTGGCTGTGCTCTTTAGGAACTGCAGAGTGAACTGGTACCTCACCCATGTGCCTTGTTTAATCACACTCTCATCTCAGGCTTTGTCCCTACCGAATCTCACATTTCTATAGTCATCCATCTATACAACGGAGGAGCGAATTCAGACCCTGGGAAATATTGCCTCATTACCCTGACAAGTCTTATAAGCAGAGCTATGGAACTAACCATCATGGACCTAATAAACAAGTATATAGTGAATCTCCAAACTATGGATCCCACACAGTTTAGTTTTGTGAAGATTAGGTCATGCCTGCTCAACTCGGTCAACTTCTTTGATTCAGTCAGCAGAGCTGTGGATGAAGGCAAGGTGGTTCCACACTAACTACCTTTTTCTGGACAAGGCCTTTAATAACATTCCCAACTCAGGACTCATAGAAAAACTCACTAACCTATGCATCAACCCCCATATCAGTAGTTGTGTTGCAAACTGGCTCACATATACAAACCACAGTGTGACAGTAGGTGACTCAAAGTCAGACTGTCGACCAGTCATGAGTGTGGTCCCACAGGCATTGGTCTTGGGTTCTATCTTCCCAGAAGTCTGGTCCAACAAGAAGGTACTCTGGCTGACAAAGTGCATAGAGGATTGTACGCTGGTAGCCATTATTAACTGCAAGCGATGTTGACATCCAACAGACAGGCCTCACTGAGACCAACGACTGGTGTCAGAACCACGGCCTTAAGCTCAATGCCAATGTGTTGTCATTCCCTTTGGGGAAAAAAACCCAGTTCCCATTAACTACCACAATGATGGTAGTACACTGAACACACAAGGCATTATAACAGATCTGTGAACACAGGTTGACAGCAATCTCTCCTTTGACCACCACACTGCCACTATGGTCAGAAAGTCCTTCTATGTGGCACATCTCATTAATAAGGGTTTTGCATCCAGGAAGAAAGAGTTCATGATTTCCCTCTACTCTTCCCTCATTAGGACAATCATTGAGTACAGTGCCCCATTTGGCATGTACAACACTAGACACCTGCAACAACTGGAGAGGCCACAAAAGTACCTCAGAAAAATAGAGTATCCTAGGCCTTAAACACTTGTCCTTTATGGACACTCAAAGTCCAAATATTCTCTGTCTCATATCTCCTACTTAGAGGTGATCTCTGCTTGCCTTATCAAGCCATATCTGACCCAGCCATGTTAGAAATGCTACATTAATAGAATTCGCAATCCATCTGCACCATACGCTCCAGAGTCTTCAACTTCATTTACCACAATCAACAAAACGGGATGGTGGGACAGGCTCATAATCCAGAGACTGCCCATGCTATGGAACACACTTCCCATACATGTCAAACAGAACACCTCACTGGACCTCTTCAAGAGAAATCTTGAGTTGATGGTGAAATAGAAAATTCACCTAGGGGATCACAAGAAGGGGATCCTCAACCACCATACTACCAAGGTGCTGGACCACTTACACAGACCCATCAGCAAGTGTCTATAGCTACCTCTCTAGAATGGCAGAAGTGTGCAAGAATGTGTACGCTGTGGCCCACAATACTGGACTCAGGTTCATTCATCTTGTATTTCCCGGTAAATAACTGTGAACAAATTATATGTGTTAGTAGTTGATGACATAATACATTGCAGTGTAAAGCAGTACATATGTCTCAATATCTCTGCTAACACCAACCATGTAACACAAGCAGCACAGACAGCAATAGTTACAGTATCCTCCTATCTTTCCCCGGGTCTGTATTACAAATGCAAAGTTACTGACCTTCCAATACCTTATGGTCGACACCATATGATCGAAGTTCAGTAACTTCGATTACATAATAAAAAAATGAGCGGAAACAAAAGTAAGTGCTATAAGCAGGGGGTAAGCACCCCTGCACCCCCCACTACTTAAATATACCAACTCCAACGTCACGCTACAGTGTAGCAAATTGAAGTTATCCATTTCCTCAATATATTGCACTGAAGTCCACATTACGAGACCAACAGGTGAGTGGAGGACAGCCACTGTTATCCTTTTAAACAATGGTGCAACATCCACCGATCGTGGAAATGATAGATCCATCAAATATTACTAGCTTGATCTGCACGACCATGGAACTCATCAGGAACCTCATTAACAAGGTTACTGTCTTTCTCAAAACACTTTATTACACAGTTTTCCTTCATCTGGGTGAGGTCATGTCTGCTAAATTTGGCCGAGTTCTTTCAGTCAACAAAGCCATGGATGAGGCGAAGACGGTGCACACAGACTACCTTTACCGAGCAAAAGCCTTTGACACTATTCCCCACTCAGCCATAACAGACACTCTCTCTCAACCAGGCATCAATCAAGATGTTACCAGATGGGTAGAAAACTTGCTCACTGATAACACACTTACTCAAAATAGGTGAAGAGCCTAGAAATAGTAGACCCGTAACAAGCGGCATACCCCATGGTTCTGTCTTGTATCCTCTATAATTTGGGATATACTTTTCAGAGGTGCCGGGCTAAACCTGTTGGCTATGGCTGACCAAGTTTGCATATGACTGCAAGTTGGGTGCTGTCATCAATTCCCCTAGTCATGTGGACATCCTCCACGAGTTTCTCACTCAGAGAAATGACTGGTGCAACAAACATGTCCTCAAGATCAATACCAAAAAAAAAAAAATCTTCCAGTTTGGCAAGAGTGATGTCCCCATAAATTATCACATTAATAACAATGTCCTAATCACGCAATCATTTGTGAGGGATTTTGGATCCCAGGTTGATAGCAACTTTACTTTTCACCACAGTGATGCTTCCATGGTAACGAAAGCCTTCTACATGGCCCACCTCAGAAGTAAGGGCATCTCATTCTGGGACAAGGACATCATAGCATACTTGTATTCTTACCTTATAAGCCCCACTATGGAGTACAACTCACCTTTCAGAATGTACCTTGCAAAGCACATGCAGCAGCTGGAAAGACAACAGTTTACTCACCAGGACAATCGAGGGCCTCAAAACATCTTACATATAGACATAGGCTAAAAGCCCAATCACTCTACTCAGTTTCATAATGACTCCTCAGAGGTGACCTCTATCATACCAGGTGATCATGGACCACACCTTGATGGGACTGCTGCATATCCACAAGATAAGCTCCAATCGAGTAACCTGCAGGCATTGCCTCAACTTGGTCTGAGATATCAACAAGACTTGTTGTTGGGACATAATTGTGTCCCAAAGACTCCCTCCTCTATGGAACAGGCTACCTTTCCACATCAGAGTACCCCTTTAGACTTTTGCAACCACAACCTGGATACCTGAGTGGAAAACAGAAAGTAGACTCCTGGGATTACACCCGTGCCCCAGCTTGACAGGGGCATTGGGTCATTTGTCTAAACATGGGCTAAACTCTTGGCTAGGGTTATAAGTGCCTCAGGCCCAATATCCCGGTAACATGCTATTATCCTACTATGCACTCACTTGTTAAATTTGTATATATATATATATATATATATGTACATACATACATACACACACACACACACATACATACACATACACACACACACACACACACACACACACACACACATATATATCAACACACACACACACACACACACACACCTTTGTAGATTAATTTATTTGGCATTTGTTAACCGCGTTTGTCCAACTGGGCTTGTGGCCCATTTTCAGTGTAGACTGAAGTAGAAAAACTCCATTAGTACATTTTTAAACAAGTACAATTTTGAACAATACAGATATAACAGCAGTTCTAGCAAAAACATTTCACATATTAGGTTACATGCATAAAGTTAAAGTTCCATTAAAAAAATAAGCTAAGTAGCACAATTTTACATTGATATAGTTTAATTGGTCAACAATATGACTTTTTGGTTTGGATAACATTATGCAAATGCATGGTTGACACATTGCAGACACAGGTGTAATGAGGTACTAAGTATGGTCCTTTTGAGGGTACATAAAGGGAAGGAAGACTAGGTGCGTTTCTGGCAAGGGCAGGTGCTGCAACTGAGAAAATAAGGTTTTAGTTAATTTTTAAAGTGTGAGGTGTGGGAGAATGAACACAAGTCAAGGGGAAGTTTGTTCCAAGCATGGGTGTATATATTTTATATATATATATATATATATATATACACACACACATATATATATATATATATATACACACACACACACACACATATATATATATACACACACACATATATATATATATATATATATACACACACACATATATATATATATATATATATATATATATATACATATACATACACATATATAATATATATATATACATACACACACATATATAATATATTTAAATATATATATATACATATACATATATATATATATATATATATATATATATTTATTTTATTTATTTTACGTTTGTTGACCGGGCTAGTCTGGCTGGATACATGTCCATTTTCAGCAGAGGCCCGAGGAGAAAGGCTCCACTATATACTGGTACATTACATAAAATCCATTACTATAAGATACAACTTATAAGGATCTAAGAACTAACTGAATGCAGGATATTAACAATACAGAAGCATTTTTACAGAAATGTACAGTTCTTAAATTACATCATTTTTACAGAAAATGTATAATACTTAAAATACTAAATACTGTGTAGAATTCCTAATCCCATATTGTTATGAAAAGCAGGAGTAGTAATTTAGAAAGGACAGAAAAGGTAGCACATACAAAGGTCTATAACAGAGAGGATAGTGGGAGGAGAGGGAAAAGGAAGAAAGTAGTAGATATGGGGTATGTATATATATATAAAAAATATATAAAAAAATCACACACACACACAAAAAGATAGTCGCTTATATAAATACCATTTTGCACAGGAACACAACACATAGTAGTAGTATACCCAAACATCAAATCATATGTACCACAGGGAAGGGCCATGGTTTCATCCAAAACAGGATGCAACATGTGCGATATTGACTTTAAAGACCTGATCTGTTACTTCAAACAGCATGCAAATGCACAAGCAGCCCTTGGCAACAACACTGCATAAAGACAGAACAAAAGACATCCTCTAAGATCAGTTATGCAGATAACTTTCATGTGTCTTAGCATCTACAGGTGGCTAACCTGTGAACCCGATGAATAACCTAAGCTCACACTCAGAACAGGAAAGGACAAGCTGAGCTAACAGGTATCATGCTGAGGCAATGAAATTGCAATGCAGACATTGCTACTCCTCAGTCAAACTGATTACTCCTTCACAAGATTAAGGTGGTGTCATGCATACTGATGTCAACTGTAACTCAGTCACCTGATTAGCACATTCACAGGAATTCAAACAACAGCTGCAGAAGACACATTATAAGTACCACAGATTAAACCATTTTTAAACTACAGATAAAAATTGATATGTGAATCATGCTTGATTCACAATGCATTATTTTACACTGGCCGAAATGACAGCCATGTTTCCCACATGGACATGTGACACTGGTTTAAGATTCAAAACTTATGTCTAGCTACAACAACTTCTTTGGCTTATTTTTTCACACATGCGTTAACTATTCATATAAACCACACCCAACGAGGCATGTATTTCAGAACAGTAAGGAACACAGGGGTTAGGTACGTGGCTGTGGAATACTGTACTTTACAAGACTAATCTCTTCCCATTGAGTCACTCTCAGACAAGTTGTCTGACAACCTGCTGCCAAAAGTGCAGAAACAGAGAATCTGACTCTTACAGTAGTGGAACATAGTAACAGGGAGGGCAGTAACACAAGGCCCCTTATATCACCATCATGAAATAATTAAATCTACACTGACTATCAGGGGATCTATGCCATCCATTCTGCAACCTACCCACTACTCTTTCATAATGTTTCCTTACCGACAGCTGTGTGAGATGGTCTGTTAGTTTTGATGCAGTGGTAAACAGGAGCAAAATAACCTTTGGAAATTTTCTGCAACTCAAGACACGTTAACTGTCTACCAACTCACACCACTCATTACATTTTCCATCAACCTTCCACCACTGGCAATAAAATTCCATTTCCAAAGGTGATTTTAGGAGTCCCTGAAAATTAAGCCAGGCAAACTATCTCGTAGTAGTAGATGGTCCAAGTTGAATGCACTGACTCCATAGGTTTCAATAAGTGCTTTCCGGTCAGCCCTGCCGGACTATATCAGTCGCTTTCTCACCACCCATGCAAAACTTTTATACTGTTGTACAATGCTGCTTTGCCCATCGCTCCGCAAGACACTGAGTACACATATCATGGCAATGTCAGCTAGCGTCCCCTCACAGACTCGACAACACCTACCATAATGCACACATACAGACACTTGCCAAATATACCAGCATACTAAGGCTGTATTGCCAACCATCAAACATATTTACACCCGATTATTCCACATGTGATTCGAAAATAACCCTTTACATATTCCCAAAAAGCATAGTACCAGTGATCCTCAGCCAACCTCTACTCACAATACAGGGCCATCCATGGGCAACACAGGTATTGATAACTTCAACTCCATGATTGCCTTCACTTGTTGCAGCCAGCCATCTGGATGCAAAACAAATCATTCACCACCCATGTTGCTGCCATTTCAGCTTTGCAGCATAGCTCAGTGAAATACCCTACCAATGGAATTGGTCACCACCATCAGCGTCACTTCAATATATTATACATACGCACACATGTACACATTATAATATTGTATATATATATATATAAATAATTTGTGCATATAGTGGCAGGGTATGTGTAATATATTTCTCTCTCTCTCTCTATATATATATATATATATATATATATATTATTTATTTTATTTATTTGCAGTTGTTACCGGGATAGTCCCTTGGGCCAAGATCACCCCGTTTTCAGTGGAGTCCTGGGGAGAAAAGCTCCAGTAAGAAGGTTACAATAGGTTTTACATTAGATTACAATGTTTACAAGTGAACAAATTAAAGCAAGACATTTCAAGTATATGGCTTGAGAAACAAGGTTACAAGTAGGTTTTAGGTTATATTACAATATTTTCAGGTGATGCAGTTTAAAGCATAATGTTTCAAGTAGTACAGACCGGTGATGAAAGTTTCAAAAGATATAATACTGGTAATGAAAACATTTCTATACAAGTACTGAAAGGTCCTAAATCTTGACTAAGCTTGAAAGTATTATATATACATTTACATATATATATATATATATATATATATATATATATATATATATACACACATGCATACACACACACATATATATATATATATATATATATATATATATATATATATATATATATATATATATACACACACACATACATACATATATATATATATATATATATATATACACACATATATAAACAGAGAGGAAAAGATACAGTGAGGTACTTTTATGAAGGCCTTTTTGCATAGGAACACCACACATAGTAGGATTATAGACAAACATCAACGATGCTGCACCACAAGGAAGGCCAATGGCTTCATCCAAAGGAAAAGGTACCGATTGTAAAATTTTTATTCTAATCAACTCATCTGTAACTTCAAAGTACAGTCAAGATAGCAAATCCACAAATTGCCCTTGGCAACAGCAATGCATAAAGACACAACATCATAAGACATTCTCTCATGTGAATGTCAGATCAGTTATGCAGACTGCTTTCATGTGTCTCAGCATCTACAGGTGGCTAGCCTGTGAAGCCAGATGAATAACAAAGACTTATGCTCAGGACAGGAAAGGGTAAGCTGAGCAAACCAGTATCTTGCTGAGAAGGTGAATTGACTATGCAGACATCACGACTCCTCAGTATAACTTCAATTCACTCTTCATCCACAAAAAAATTAAGGTGTTGTGCATATTCATGTGAACTGTAAGTGAGAACTGATTAGCACATTCACAGGAATCAAAACAATAGCATCAGATGAGACATGAGAAGTGCCACAGCTGAAAGCATATGTTTAAACTAAAAACCCAGATTTATATTCAAGTCATACTTGGTTCACAATACATTATTTTCCACTGACCTAGATAACAGCCATGTTGCCCACAAGGACGTGTGATGTTCTGAGATCCAGAAGTGATCTGTAGGTAGACTACTTTTTTAGTTTTTTTTTTTTTTTAATGATGGGTAAAGAGAACTAGCCATATAAGCACTCCCAAAGGGAAGTGTTGCAGGACAGTAGGTGAACACAGGGGTTATATCCCTGGATATGGAATACGGTATTTTACAAGACTAATTTCTTACCACTAAGTCACTCTCAAGCAAGTTGTCTGAAAATCATTTGCCAAAAAGGTATTAACACAAAATCAGACTCTGACATTAGTGTAAGACAGCGCCAGGGAGGGAAGTGACACAATGACCCTTACATACACATCCTGACATCGACTATCCATTGATGGTCAGGGTTCCATGCCATCCATTATGCAACCTCCCCACCACTCTGTCTTAATGTCTCCTTACCACCTTCAAACATGGTGTGTTGGGTTTGATGCAGTGTGAAAAAGGAAAACAGTAACAGTAGGAAAATGTGGACAGACAGGGAACCTATCCGAGTTGCATCCTGTCTATCAAATGACCTCTCTCATCACATTTTCCATAGACTTTCCAGCAGCGGCAATAAAATTCCATTTCCAGAAGTGATTTTAAAATGCCATTTTTACATCCTCTCGGAGTCTCTGAAAATTAAGACTGGCAAACTAGCTCACATCAGAAGATGATGCAAGTGGAATCCAGTGACTATACTGGTTACAATAACTGGTTTGCTCTCAGCCCTGCCAGGCTATTTCACTCGCTTTCACAACACCCTTGCGAACAACTTATATGCTGTTGTACCATGTTGATTTGTCAATGTTTTTGCAAGACACTGATTACACATAAGAAGGCGAGTTCAGCTCTGGTCACCTGAAAGTCATTTTTAAGAGGGTTGGGCTCATCCATGCCATGCTAAGTGAATCTCTTTGACCCGTCCCATGCGAAAAACATACACAATGACACAAAATCTACTAGTGAATCATGTGGGATTGCCCCCCTCTCCACATGACAGTGCCACAGCAGCAAATGTCATTTTCGGGCACCTAGGTGTTACAGCAAGCCCACTGCACTGACATGTCATCCCTAAACACGGTCGGTGCCAGTGCAGCTCAGCTACATTGTTTAACGTTACACCGTGCAATGCAGAACCACACACACACACATCCACTTGAGCATGCTGCTTTGTCAATTTTCCAACAAGGGAGCAATTAAACTACTGCACTCGACTGCCACTGATATTATCTCAGGACAATAACCCTTTGTCACAGTGAGTACAATACAGTACAATGAAACCAGCCTCATCTTACACACGTGTAAAATGTTGTTACGAATCGTTTATCTCCATTAGACAATATATACTACTTACACACATACACACACCCAAATACAAATGCAGACTTGCAATCTACCAGTAATTTCTGTCAATTTCAGCAACTGTATTTATGTAAAAAGTAGGGCAATTATTGCTTCAATGCTTCTAACCTCAGTGCAGCCAAATTAAGTTGTAGCAAGTACACTGCACTATACCCCTCAGTTTCCCATAGCTGGACTGACATCACCCCATCTACTCTCAGTCTTGTATACAGCAAGGAATGACAGAGAGAGACAGAAACAGTGTGCCATTCCACCCAGTTTCCTTTCCTCACCTCTACACAAAGCTATGAAGACACTGTAATGGGCATCCATAGCTTTTGCTGTCCAAAAATGTATGTGCCCGTCCAGCTCAGACCCAGTTGTCCCCTAAACACAACAGCTTCCATAATACACACATACAGACACTTGCACAATAAAACCGTATACTACGTGTGTTTCCCAACCCATCTCAAACACATTTAGAGAAGATTAATCCACATATGATTCTAAAAAAGCCTTTACATAGTCCCTAAAAGCACAGTACCAGTGTTCCTCAGCCAACCTCAATGCACAATAGATTGACATCCATGGGCAACACAGCTATCAATACTTAACCTCAAGATTTCCATCTCTCGTTGCAGCCAGCCCTAGGGATGTGAACTAAATCATTCATTCACCATGCTGCTTCCATTTTGACTTTGCAGCATAGCTCAAGGGTATAACCAACCACCACCCGACACTGTCACTCCAAGAAGTAATATAAAAACACACACATACATACACATTATATATATATATATAGAGAGAGAGAGAGAGAGAGAGAGATACACATATAAATACACACACACACACATATATATATATATATATATATATATATATATATATATATATATATATATATATCTGTATATAGAAAGAGGGAGAGAGAGAGAGAGAGGGATAAAAAGATAGATTGAGGGTTTTATATAAAGGCCATTTTTGCAAAGAACACCACACATAGTAGGATTATACACAAACATCAACAATGACGGACCACATGCAAAGTTCATGGCTTCAAGATGTACAAAACTAACTTCAAAGTACAGTCAAGACAGCAAATGCACAAATTGCCCTTGGAAACAAAAGTGCATGAAGACAGATCATCATAAGACATTCACTCGTGTTACAGACAGATCAGATGTTCATTGTGCATACAGCTGCAGTCATAACAGATGGGTTCTCCTGCTGTCAGGCGGGTCCTCGGTCGGCCGAATTCCAAAGTCTAGGTCTGGCATCGGTTGTTGTCGCTTCTTCCCTGACGTCAGTGCGACAGGGGTATAAAAGAACCAGCCGACGCCATTTTCTTCAGTGTTTCTTGCCACGCGGTGCCCAAAGCAGAAGCAGTTCGCAAGTGCCAGTCGGCCAGCTCCTGAGATCGTGAACATTTTTTTACCGAAGTCTTCTAGAAAGCTAAGTACCCCGTCGGGGAAACTTTTCTTGCCTCAGACCGATGTCAGACAAAGTTAATAATTGCATTTCATGTGGGAAGCAAATACCGCATAAGGATTTTCATTCCCTCTGCAGTCCTTGCTTAGGCCCAGACCACGACGTCTCGGCCTGTTGTTTTTGTGCTACATTCAGGGCGGAGTTCGCCCAACACTATTTTGGCAAACAATTTAACTACATAATGTCGTTGGATGCTCCAACTCCAGTTTTGACCAAAAAACGCAAAGATAAGGACCGATATATGAGGTCCGCGACTTCTACCGACACCACACCAAAGCCGACTTCAGGTGATCCGGTTCTCAGTGAGGCGCCTACGCAGCCCCTGACTACCGACGGCGCTTCATTGGCAGTGTCTTCTGTACCCGAGGTCGCAGGCTCTTTGGCCCACACCCCAACTACAGATACTGAAGCCACTTTTGGCGGTGAAACTCAGAGTTTAGATGGACCTGCCACCTCTCAAGGTGTTTACAGGCCTTCCTCTTCTTTTTCCATCAAGGCTTTCACTAAGACTAAAGCAGCCATGCATGCTAAAAGACAAGCACCACAGGGCCCTTCTCAAGGCCCCATGCCTATAAAGCAGATGCTCAAAATGGCTGAGGATTTGATTACTCTTATCAGGGGTTCCCAACCCCCTCCAGACAAAAGGCCCAGAGTGGAGGAAGAATCCCCCTCCTCGGACCAGGCCTCCATTATTTCAGAACATTCTGAAGACCAGGAACATTCTTACTCCCCTTTTGAAGATTCTGATGCAGTGGAGTCCATTCCCTCTGTCTCCCCCCCCCCTGAGGATTACTCTTTTGGGGAAACCTTACATACCTTGAGGGAACACTTCCACTGGGAAGGCCAAGAGTATTCAGACTCCAAGAAAAGGCTTAGGGATTTTCTCTTGCTTCCTCAGCACAGGCCTCTGGCTATTCCTCCTGTCTTAGAGATTCTAGATGATGTGTATTCGGAGGCCTGCCTTAACCCAGATTCTTTACCTCCAGTCCCAAGGGAATTAAGGCCTCCACTGTTAAAAATCCATTACCTTCAGAGAGGGATTCCAGAGCTTTAGAAAGGTGGGGGAAAAAGGTATACACCTTGGCTACCTTAACCATGAGGGCATTAAACTGTCAGTTCCATATGTTAAAGTACCAACAGTTTCTGTTATCACACTTGAGAAGCAAAATGTCACAACCTGAACAACCAGACTTGAAGGAGTTGCAGGATTTGATACATAGTACAGAACAAGTGGGTAAACATACCTTGCAATGTGGTTTTGATGCTTTAGAGGCCTCATGTAGAGCTGCTGTTACAGGATCAGTCATACGTAGACATGCCTGGCTCAAAGAGCAAACCTTACCAGATCATGTCAAAGCTAAATTACTAGATGCCCCTCTGCAAAAAGATGTATTGTTTGGTGTTAAAGCTGAGGAGGTATTAAAGGAAATGGAGGAAAAGGCAAAATTAATGCAAACAGTGAAAGATTTCTTACAGGTACAACCTCCATGTTTCAGTAGAAATTGGCCTTCCAAAAATTGGTCCTTTCCAGCCATGGACAGACCCCAAAGAGGTAGATACAGGCGCCCGAGGGGCAGAGGGCAATCTCAAGGATCGTTTAGAGGCAGACAATGGCAAGCTCCTACACAAAGAGGTGGTGAGGATAGCTCACAGCCATTCAGAAAACAGAACCAATGACTTTCCCCTTTGCATGCCAAGCAAGACTCAAATGGCAGCACCTTTAGGCAGAAAACTGGCATTATTTTTGAAAAATTGGCATATTGTTACAAAAGACAAATGGATCCTGGACATTATAGACAGAGGCTACAGATTCCACTTTCACACCCTTCCAAAAATGAGAGGCATGCCAAACCTGCCACACAATCAAAGGGCAGAGGCACAAAAACAAATTTCAGATCTCATGGACATGAAAGCTATTCAAGAGGTACCTGCACAAGAACAGGGTCAAGGTTTTTATTCCAGACTATTCCTGGTACCAAGGAAGGGAAAAGATTGGAGACCTATTTTGGACCTATCCATCCTAAAAACATTTTTACAAATGCCAAAATTCAAGATGCTCACATTACAGCAGCTTCTTCCCATGCTGGGCAAGGAGTCTTGGCTGGTAACATTGGACCTGCATGTCCCAATCAGACAAGATTGCAGAAGATACCTCAGATTTCTTGCAGGTTCAACCCATTATCAATTCTCTGCATTGCCCTTTGGCTTACTACTGCGCCCAGAGTGTTCACGAAATGCCTGGCATCAGTAATTGCCTACAGCAGACTTCAAGGGATACAAATATACCCATATCTGGATGACTGCCTGATCCAAGCGGACAGCAAGCACATACTTCTGAAACATCTGGTGTTTGTAATAATGTTATTGAATTCTCTGGGTTACACAGTCAACAAAAAGAAATCAAGGCTAATACCCTCACAAACAATAATTTTCCTGGGTGCCAGCTTGGATACAAACACCCAGATGGCCTACCTCACGCCAGAGAAACAAGGGCAACTAACTCAATACTTCAGAAAACTTGCAACTTTCACCCAGCTGACTGCAAGGAAAATCCTGCAGGCTCTGGGATTCATGGCATCTTGCATCCAACTAATCCCATGTGCAAAGCTGCATATGAGGAAACTTCAATGGTACCTAAAAAAACTATGGTCTCAACACAGCCACAGTTTGGAAACAATAATACCACTGATTCCATGTCTTCAGAAGGAATTTTTGTGGTGGGCTCAAGCATGCCAAAGAAACACAGGTCTCCCATTCTGCAAGCTTCAAGCAAATCAAGTCATCACAACAGACGCCTCAGACTACGCCTGGGGGGTGCACATGACAGATCGGTGCATTCAGGGCAAATGGTCCCAAAAAGAAAAGCACCTACACATCAATCAGAAGGAAATGCTAGCAGTAATAAATGCTATTATAGCTTTCAAAAACCTACTGCATCCAGGCCAGCTATTGATAAGGACAGACAACACCACAGTAATGTGGTACATAAACAAACAGGGAGGAACCCATTCATACCCCTATGCAGGCTAGCCATGTCTGTTTGGAACATGGCTCTGGAATTACAAATCGAGCTTCAAGCACAGTACCTACCAGGCAAGGAAAACACGCTGGCAGACAACCTAAGCAGAAATATGACAGACCCACACGAATGGAAGTTGCATCCTCAAGTTTTTACAAGGATAATTCAAGCATGGGGAAGGCCAGACATAGATCTCTTTGCCTCCCACAGAAATCACCAATTGGCAAAATTCTGCTCAAGGACCTTTCATCCACAGCCCTGGAAAGTGGACGCACTCTCTTTCAGTTGGGCAACAATGACAGTTTATGCCTTTCCACCTCTTCCTCTGCTGCCCAAAGTTCTATTAAAAACCAGAGCATACAGACCAAAGATGATTCTCATAGCTCCAGGCTGGCCAAGACAGCATTGGTACCCACTCCTGAGAAGCCTGACACATTCCCCACCATGGATCCTGCCTCTAATGCCTTTTCTACTTACTCAGCACAACTTCAAAACTCTTCACAGTCAGCTGAAAACAATCTAGCCGCATGGAAGATTCCTTAAATTCACAACAGACTCTACTCTCCAAGGAGGTGCAGGATGCCCTTTTGAAGGCCAGAAGGCCTTCTACTAGAAAAGCCTACTCCGCAAAATGGAAACGGTTTTGTGCCTGGAATGAGAAAAAGGGTCAGAATCCTGGAATACTGAATTTACCTCAAATATTACAGTACCTAGCTGAGATGCTAAGCAGTGGACTTTCATTCTCCTCCATCAAAATCCATGCCTCAGCCATTTCTGCAGAATATAACACTGATCCTCCTTTATTCTCTCACCCCCTCTTAAGACAGTTCCTCAGAGGGGCTAAGAATCTAAAACCCCCAAGGAAGCAACCAGTACCTGCTTTGGATCTCAATTTAATTCTAGAAAAACTGACCTTGCCTCCTTTTGAGCCAGCTGCCTCAACAGAACTGCAATATTTGTCCTGGAAAACAGCTTTCCTTCTGGCTATCACCTCAGCTCGAAGGGTTTCGGAATTACAAGCACTCATGGTGGTGCAGCCTTTCATCATCTTCCATCAGGACAGGGTTTCCTTATGAACCAATCCTTCATTTATGCCAAAGGTAGTATCCAGGGTAGCCTTGAATCAGGCTATCCACTTGCCTACCTTTTACCCTAATCCACAAAACAAAGAGGAGAGGTTACTACATTCCTTGGACATTCACAGACAGCTCCGTTATTATTTGGACAGAACAAAGCCTTTCAGAAAATCAGAGCAACTCTTTGTGTCCTATGCTACAGGTGCTCAAGGGAAGCCTATTTCCAAACAGACAATTTCAAAATGGATAGCCTACTGCATACGCTTTTGTTACTCTTTTCATGGTAAAACTGTACCTACAGGCATCAGATCTCACTCCACAAGGGCCACAGCTACCTCTGCAGCCTTCCTCAGGGGGGTTCCTACCAAAGATATTTTGGAAGCAGCCACTTGGAGCTCTGAACATACTTTCTCCAAGCACTATCACCTACCAGTATACTCCAAAACTAGAGCGGGCTTTGCCACTGCAGTCTTGCAGGGTATCCTGGCTCCACCTAGCTCCACTTAGTGCCTACCACCCCTTTATTAGCTTTGGGATTCAACCCATCTGTTATGACTGCAGCTGTATGCACGATGAACATAGTACAGATTTGTACCTACCATAAATATAGATGTTCGAGTGCTAATACAGCTGCAGTCCAGGTTTCCCTCCCTCCTTCCCCTCTTGAGACAGACCTTATGGCTAACACCTCCATGTACAACTTCATTGGGGTATTCTTTTATGGTGTATTTGCTTGCAACTACTGTTTTTTGATTATATTGCATTTGCTTTATTACATAAATTTATGTTTTGCCTTCCTTCTGGGGGCACCTGATATCTGGGGCAAGAAAAACTGAAGAAAATGGCACCGGCTGGTTCTTTTATACCCCTGTCGCACTGACATCAGGGAAGAAGTGACAACAACTGACGCCGGACCTAGACTTTGGAATTCGGCCGACCGAGGACCCAGCTGACGGCAGGAGGACCCGCCTGACGGCAGGAGAACCCATCTGTTATGACTGCAGCTGTATTAGCACTCGAACATCTACATTTATGGTAGGTACAATACTGTACTTTCTACAGACAAAACTGCTTTCATGTGTCATGCTCTCTACAAGTGGCTAACCTGTGAAGCCTGATGAACAACAAAGACTAATGCTCAGAACAACAATGAGCAAGCTGAACTAACAGCTATCATGCTAAGGAGGTGAATTGACTATGCAAACATCTTGACTCCCAAGTCTAACTTCAATTCACTACTTCTCCACATAAGATATAGGAGGTAATATGCATATTCATGTGAACTCTAAGTCAGACAACTGCTTAACACATTCACAGGAATCAAAACAATAGCATCAGATGAGACATGACAAGTACCACAGACTGAAACATTGTTTAAAACTAAAGGTAGAGAAAACTACTCAAGTCAGGCTTGGTTCACAATACATTATCTTCAACTGGCCTAGATAACAGCCATGTTTTCCACAAGAGCACATGAAATTTTGTTGAGGTCAAAGCTTGCCGCTAGGCAAAAGCATTTATTTTGCTTCTTGTTTGACTGACGGTTAAATACAACTGTTGATAACCCCCTTCCAATGAGGCATGTGTTGTAGGACAGTAGGGAACACACAGTTTAGGTCCCTGGATGTGAAACACTGTACTGTACAAGAGTGATGTCTTGCTACTGAGTCACTCTCATAGAAGTTGAGAAACAAATGCAGTGCATTGATAT